>NW_027361672.1:44057500-44472500 GCF_039654945.1 Dendrobates tinctorius
TGGCTGATCTGGTCCTTGATGTTCCCTATGCCTGATCTTGGGCTGGGGTACCTCGTCCTCTACGCATATATGAGGTCTATTTAGTATGCATTTCTATCTTTTTTGTACACCTCATAGTGATCAGCATCTTCTTGGGTTTACATTATCCCGTGTACTGTTTTTTGTAATTATTGGGTTGGAATTGCATCATTTTTTCATTGTATTTGTATATGATTGGTGTTTCTGACTCATATGCTTTATATTACCTATGTGTGGGCTTACTAATTCTCCTATTGAGAATCCTGTTTACATGGACCTAGGGATATAGGCATCATTCTCAGTGAGGGTGATAGTTGGCAGCAGGTGGGTTGCTCTATTATGAGCATTGTATTATTTGTGTATGTGTCACATTTGTGACCATTTTTAATGTTTTTAAGAATTTTGGCTGTTTGCTGTGTTTTAATAAAATTTGTATTATATATGCTATGTCCTATTCAGGGTGATCCCCTGCTCATGGCCTATTTCTTTCTCTCCTTTTTGTCAAACATATGTACTATTTGTTAGGAATCTGTGTCCTGCCATACATATGCAGAGATCCAGATCCTCACATTTGTCTCCAGAGGCTAAGTCCTTTCAGCCAGCTTCTGAGCATGCTCCTGGAATGAGCTCCCATTGGAGTTCAGGACTCAGGTGCTCAGGTCCTGCCCCTGATTCCATTGGTTCAGCTCAGGGCTCTGGAGATTTCCGGAAGGTCCCGGTCACTATAAAAGGTGCGCATGGCCGCTATGCCATGCGCTAGTATTTTCATACTGCTGCTGTATGTATGGTGACGGATGCTTGGACTGGTGACTGACTTATTATGAATCCCCTTCCCTCTGATAATACGATTGTGTGAGTGATTGGGCAGCCACCAGTAGCAGCGCTAGCTCCAGCGTTACCTTCTCAGCAGACAGCGTCCTGTATCGCGCCAGCAATATTGCGGTGTCTCCTCTGTGGCTCTGTTCACACCGCGCTGCGGTTGCAGTTCTCCCGCGTCTGCAGTTGCGACGCCTCCTGTCTTATCTAACGGTAGGTCTAGAGGGAGTAGTCCTGTTGCCTAAGGCTACTTCTGTGACTCTCAATACCGTGACTGTTTCGCTGTTAGTCTGTGTCCTTGAACAGACTCAGCGTATTAGTTTATACTTTTTCCTGCAGCTCTGTGAGCATAACAGAGCTCGCTTCAGTGCACTTAGGGTGCAGTTAACCCCGTGCACATTACTGCCACAGTGCTCTGCCTCTCTAGCAGCGGTTATATCACCTTCCGCACGGTGGACCCCGAGTGGCGAAGGCACTTCATTTATTTTTTATTTAGTGCCTTCCGCCACTCTTAACACTATTTAGGTCTAGGTTGGATCCCCTTAATTATCCTTTCGGTGGTACCCCCAATTCTTTGTTTCTCAGAGCTTCCGGCTCAGGTTCACAACTGGGTGTTCATGGCCCGTAGTGTCGACCTGGCTGAGCACAGCACCGAGGCCGAAGTCGCTGGTGTCGGTCTGCACTACGAACGGCCACGTGAAGTCGGCTGCCTGTAGTACAGGAGAGCTAGAAAGGGCGGTCTTGAGCACCTGGAAAGCTGTCTCGCAGGCGACTGTCCAGTCGACTGCGACGGGCAGCTTCTTGGTGAGGTCCGTCAGGGGCTTGGCCAGGGCACTATAGTGTGGAACAAACCTCCTATAGTATCCGGCAGTCCCCAAGAAGGACATCGCCTGCTTCTTGGTCCTGGGGGTGAGCCAGGATGCGATGGCATCCACGTTCCCGGGCTCTGGCTTCAGAGCTCCCCCACCTACCCGGTGTCCCAGGTAGTGGACCTCATTCATGCCCAGCTGGCACTTTTCCGGCTTAATGGTCAAGCCTGCTCGCTGGATCCGCCCGAGCACCTGTGCCAGGTGCTCTAGGTGATCCTCCCAGGTGGGACTGAAGATGGCAATGTCATCTAGGTACGCGGTCGCATACCCTTCCAGTCCCTCGAGCAGCGTGTTGACCATCCTCTGAAAAGTGGCAGGGGCATTCTTCATGCCGAATGGCATCACCGTGGACTCGTACAGTCCGAATGGGGTGATAAAGGCAGAGCGTTCCCGTGCCCCAGGGGTCAGGGGAATCTGCCAATACCCCCTGCTCAGATCCATGATGGTCAGGTACTTGGCCCCGGCCAGCTGATCGAGCAGGTCATCGATGCGCGGCATTGGGTACACATCGGTGACCGTCACAGCTTTGAGCCCCCGGTAGTCCACGCAGAACCGCGTAGTTAGGTCCTTTTTAGGGACGAGGACTACAGGCGAAGCCCATGCGCTGTTTGACACTTGGATCACCCCCAGATTCCGCATCTCATCTATCTCTTGGCGCATGTGCTGCTGCACCTCAAGAGAGACCCGATAAGCTGAACGCCGGATCGGGGGGTGATTGCCGGTGTCCACGTCATGAACGGCTGTCTCAGTCCTTCCGGGCAGGCTTCTGAACAACTCCCGAAAGGGGTGTAAGGTGACCCCCAGCTGGGAACGTTGGTCCTCCGAGAGCTGGTGGCCAAACCCCACATCCTCGATGGATCCACCCGCCTTGGTTTGGGTGAGCAGATCCAGGAGGGATCCTACCTCTCCTTTCTCGGGAAGGTGGCACACTGGGTGGGCACAAGCCTCCCGCTCATGATGGGCCTTCATCATGTTCACATGGAAGGCCTTCCTCCTTCCACGGGCGTGGTCCAGGGTAACCAGATAGGTGACAGAGTTGAGCCGCTGGTGCACGAGGTATGGACCCTCCCAGGCCGCCTGAAGCTTGTTTTGAGGTACGGGGACCAGTACCCACACCTTTTGACTCACCTCGTAGGTCCGCTCACAAGCATTCTGGTCGTACCACCGCTTCTGGTCAGCCTGGACTTGGGCCATACTGTCATGCACCAGCCGTGTCAAGGCCATCATTCTGTCCCGGAAGCGCACGACATACTCAATGACCGACACTCGAGGGGTGGCCAAATCCCCTTCCCATGCTTCATTCACTAGAGCAAGGGGCCCCCGTACACGTCGCCCGTACAAGAGCTCAAAGGGGAAGAACCCCGTTGAGGCCTGTGGGACCTCCCGGTAGGCGAACAGCAGGTGTGGGAAATACCGCTCCCAGTCTCTCCCATGGGAGTCGACCAACATCTTCAGCATCTGCTTTAAGATGCCATTGAACCGCTCACACAGGCCATTGGTCTGTGGGTGGTACGGGCTGGCTACCAGATGTTGAACCTGTATCTGATTACAGAGAGACTCCATCAGCTGCGACATGAACTGGGTCCCTCGGTCGGTGAGCATTTCCTGGGGGAACCCCACTCTGGAGAAAATCTCCAGTAAGGCAGTGGCCACTTTGTCGGCCCGAATGGACGACAAAGCTACCGCCTCCGGGTACCGGGTGGCATAGTCCACTACCGTTAGTATGAAGCATTTCCCGGAGCGGCTGGGAGTGGACAGAAGTCCAATGAGATCCACAGCCACCCTCGAGAAAGGCTCTTCGATGATGAGCAGAGTTACCAGTGGGGCTTTGGGGCGCTGCCCCGCCTTCCCCACCCTCTGACAGGTGTCACACGAACGGCAGTACGCAATCACCTCGGTTCTCATTCCCGGCCAGTAAAAATGCTGAGCTAGCTTGGCCCTGGTTTTAGTGATCACTAGGTGTCCGGCCATGGGAATCTCGTGTGTGATCCACAACAATTCTGCCCTGAACGGATAGGGTACCACTAACTGTCGGTCCCTGGGCCACGCCTCCGGTGAACCCTGCTGGACCATTACCCAGTACAGCTGTCCCTGGTCCCAGACCACTCGCTCACGGTCGGACTCCAGGGGAGGCTGTGCCGCCTGCTCCTTGAGATCTTTCAGGCTAGCGTCAGCTTCCAACGCTGCCTGAAATCCCTGACTCGATGTGGCAAGAATTGACGAAACTGCCACATCCTCTGTCAGCTACCCGGGATCTGTCTCCTGGCCGCTGTCTGACTCGGCTGCCACTTGGTCAGAGGGGAGGAAACCGTCGGACCTCTGCAAGGCCCCTTGGGCTTCGGCACTCCTATTCCTGGTAACAGCGGCCACGACCGCTGAGACCACAGGTAGCGCCTGCTTCCCCTCGGCCCCTGACCAAGTCATCGGGTCAGGCAGACTTCCCTGGCTTCCTGACATCCCGGATGCGGGGAACTCCTGCCCTGGGGTCTTACCTGGTGGCTCCTCTCCCGAGACGCCCCCTCCCCCCATGGCCTGTTCCTCTTTCTGCAGAGGCCCTAGACTCAGCAGTCTGGATTCACTTAGGGGCTCTACACTGATTATGGCATGCGTTAGCGATGCGCTCGTCTGTAGCAGTGTATGGGTGCGTTAATGCATCCGTTACATAGCGTTAATGTCGCTATGTAACGGATGCGTTAAACGCACACCTTTAACGCTATGTGAACCCAGCCTATGCGTTCAGAGACGCCTCTGGCTTCCCTATGTATACGCACATGCGGCGCGTCTTTATAGACCGCAGCATGTCAATTTATATTGCGGAGACGCTCATTCTCCGCAAGATAAAGACCACCTTCTGTGTATAGGATGAGGTATTTCCACATGGTTCAATGAACACATGCGGAATCACCGCGCGTACAAAAGCCGGTAGCACTTTGGATGGAGCTGCGGAAAGCTCTGCCATTACTGACTGTGGAAACATACCCTAATATTCTTCAATGATGTGAAAAACCCAAATGTGGCAAATAATTAGACAGATTTTCAGGAGGAGTCTTACAAATAGGAAGTTGCAAAATGAAACTGTGCAAACCAAGAAATTAGAACACAGGGGCATGTGATAAATCCAATTTAAAATAAATTATATGGACAATCAATAATTATGTAAAAAGCAGCTGAAGAGCCCAATGTTTCCCGGACATAGTAACTAACTGTAATTAGTTATAACAAATTATGGTTATATTGCACATAAAAACATTTCACATCATATATTCAACACTACAGATTTGCAACACAAATTAACTAAATGATTACCCAAGTATTGATAGTATTTTATTTTCAACTCCTTCAAGAGTATTTTGATAAACAACATTTTTGTTTTTTCCTTTCGTTGCAAAGATGAACAGATTTTTGGTAGTTCCAATTCTTGAACAGGCCACGTAAAGTTGACCATGAGAAAAACATGGAGATTGCAAATCGATCCCTACTTCTTTCAAAGTCTGTCCTTGAGCATTGTTAATGGACATTGCAAATGCCAGTTGAACTGGAAACTTGAGGCGTTTAAAATCAAAAGGTAAATCAGATGGAATGAGTTTAATTCTTGGAATGAAAATGTCTAGTGATGGGCGAGCACTAAAATGCTCGGGTGCTCGTTGCTCGGGTCAAACAAATTGGAATACTCGGGTACTCAGACAGAACAACGAGCCCAATATAAGTCTATGGGAGACACGATACAAAAAGGGTGGGGGAACAAGAGGCGCAATAGTGCCCTATCACTAGTGACACTACGATGTGAGTGGTGTAATGCAGTTCCACTCACCTATTCCAGTTGTGTGACCCACAACTGGCTTGAAGACATAACACAGTATCAGCTGCTGCAGGACCTCCACCGACCACTCCAATGTGGAAAAACTGCCAGAGAATATGGGAAGCAAGGTGTGCCACAGTCCGCGCTGCTGAGTCCACAAAATCACCTGGGATGCAAGATGTTGTAACAAAGTACTTCTTTATTCCTTCCTACGCGTTTCGGCGCCCTTCCTGGCACCTTCCTCAGGGATATCCCTGCTGATTTTGTGGACTCAGCAGCGCGGACTGTGGCACACCTTGCTTCCCATATTCTCTGGCAGTATGGGAGACACGAGCATTTTTACCGCGATCCCACCTGGGGGTCCTTTATAAGTCTAAAAACATCTGAAAATGATGGAAACACTGCTCAAATGACACGGGGACATCATGGGGATCACCCCTGGAAGCATTCCTGACTCCTAGTTCACAGCTTAAAACAATTTCTTCAGAGTTTCATGCCATTTTTACCGGTGCACCAAAAAACATACCAAAACGAAACCAAAATGGATCTTGCTGGGAAATATGTTAAGGTACATCCTTTCCAGGTTAATGACTTCTGTATAAGGCAAAATAATTAACCCCAGACCAAAATGTTCCTAACCAATAGGGCTATGTTCAGACGCAGCGTTTTTGACGCTTTTTTCAATTTTAACATTGCTTTCAACTAATGCAAATGCATTCACTGGGAAATGTCATTGTAACATTTACCAACCCTAGCTGGCTGTGTGGTGTGTTGCACATAAGCAGACGCATCTTGTTTCATTTATGAAGGATGGACTCTTAAAGTCACAGAGCCTATTTTTACAGTGGCATCAGGCGGCATTAATCTTCTTAAAGGGCCATTATTAATCAGTGGGTCTCCTAAGCTGTTATTGCCTATGCAGTGAGCGGATGGGCTGCCAAGAATTACGACGCATCACAATACCCCTTTCACGAGAGGTACAGGAGGGCTTCCTGAAAAAATGTTGCATTGAATGCAAGGCCTGGCCTGCCCCAAAGTTACATGCACTCCAATAAGCTTTTCAAGCCACGTACTGGATGTCCACCAGAAAATCCACTTCACATTATTCATTTCGTAATCCCAAACTATTTTCTTATGCATTGTCTGCAAGGCCTGCCCTGCTGCCAAGTTACCCGCACCCCAATATGCCTTTGAAACCACATACTGGATGGGCACAGAAAAATCCACTTCACATTATTCATTTTGTACTCCCATTCTGTTTTCTTATGCATAGACTGCAAGGCCTGCCCTGCTACCAAGTTATATGCACCCCAATAACCCCAATCCCCCCCTTAGAAGAAACATGTAGGAGGGTCTCTTAATAAAAAAATGTCCCATTAAAAAGGAGCGGGTCTCCTAGACTTAGAATGCCCATACACTAAATGTGTTGGCTGTCAAACATTTTCCCCTGTGGGGTACACCTCAACCATCTTCACAACAGCTAGTTTTTGCCCAGCAAAAACACCCACCCTTCTTCTGAAGTCGACCCTGGCTGTAGCAGCATGGAACACGTTAACGCTGGTGATCTAGTGGCGGTGGAGGATGAGACGTGGAGGAAAGCTTGATTAAAAACTATGCCCAATTTAAAGGAGCTGGTCTCCTAGACTTGGAATGTCCATACACTAAGTGTGTTGGCTGTCAAACATTTTCCGCTGTGGGGTACACCTCAACCGTTGGCAGAACAAGTATTTGACGCACAGCCTAACCACCCACCCTTGTTAAAAATTCGACACTGGCTGTAGCTGCATGGAAAACATAAACCCTTTTGATCTAGTGGCAGTGGATGGTAAGACTTGGAGGAAGGCTTGATTTACTAATAGGCCCAATTTCTAGGAACCAGGTCTCCTAGGCTTGGAATGCCCATACACTTAATGTATGGGCTGGCAAACATTTCCCCTGTGGGGTACACCTCATCCTTTGGCAGAACAAGTATTTGACACACAGCCTAACCACCCACCCTTGTTACAAATTTGACACTGACTGTAGCTGCACGGAACACGTAAACCCTTTTGATCTAGTAGCGGTGGATGATGAGACTTGGAGGAAGGCCTGATTCACTCACACCCAATTTCTCGGAGCGGGTGTCCTAGACTTGGAATGCCCATACACTTAGTGTATGTGCTGGCAAACATTTTCCCTTAGGGGTGTAAATATTTGTGTGGCCGGAGCATGACTGAATACATTCACCCTGGTGTTCAAGTGGTGGTGGATGGTGAGGATGAGAAGGAGGGGGAGGATACCAAATAGCAAAAAACACGAAGCGTATATCCATGTTTGGTTGTGAAGAGGTGCATGTGAATACACCTCACAAAAAAACACTACATTGGAGTTTATGCTTCTCTGTCATCATTTGGTGGTGTTGCGAAGTCAGGCCCAATCCATCCCTTGATCATTTTTATAAGAGTCAGCCTGTCTGCATTTTCCATAGAAAGGCGAGTGCGCTTATCTGTGATAATGCCACCAGCAGCACTAAAAACCAGCTCGGACAAAACTCTGGCGGCAGGGCAGGCCAGGACCTCCAAGACGTAGAGAGCTAGCTCATGCCACGTGTCCAGCTTGGATACCCAATAATTAAAAGGCACAGAGGAATCACGGAGGACGTTGGTACCGTCAGCAAGGTACTCCCTCAGCATCTTAGAAAAGATTGTATTCCTTGTGAGATTACCCCGCTCCTCAGTGTATGGGCGATGGGAGGGTCTTAGAAAACTGTCCCAGAACTTTGCCAGTGTTCCCCTGCCTCTTCTGGAGTGGACTTGTGTCGGTCGCCTGTCCTGTTTGGTTGTACAACGAAATGTTATCTCTGCCGCCTGCGTTTTGAGAAGGGAATTTTTTTTAATAACTCTTCAACAATGGCCCTATGGTACTGCACCATTTTGGTACACCTGTCTGCCTCTGGAACAAGAGATTGTAAATGATCCTTGTAGCGTGGGTCTAAAAGTGTCACTAGCCAGTAATGACTGTTACCCATTATTTTGACAATACGAGGGTCACGAGAAAGGCAGCGCAACATAAAGTCAGCCATGCGTGCCAGACTGGTAACAGGCAAGCCTTCTGTGTCCTCACGAACAGGATGTGTTATGAACGAGTCACCGTAGGAGGCAAAAACAGAAATGCTAGCTAAGTCCAGAAAACCAGAGAAGTTGGCAGCTATCGGATTGCAGACCCCTGAACCTATCAACAACAACTAGCAGTAGCCGTGGGGGGTTCCTACGATGCCCTAGACCCCTCGATCACAGCCGAAGAACTACATAGCCTAAAGACAGAAAGGGAAATCTAAACTGCCCCAGAGCAGACCCCAAAGCAATAGGCAGCCCCCAACATATAATGACGGTGAAGCAAGAAGAAAAAACTAACACAGATAGAAAGATAGACTGAGCAAATGATGGGGCCCAAGCTAACTAGATAGGACAGGATAGAAAAGCTGCTGTCTTCAATCCGCCAAAAACCCTATCAAAACAAGAGCCAACAGACTGACAGGGAAAAAGGCCCTGAAGATGCTAGGCTTCAAAAAGACTATGTCAGTACTCAGGTATTTTCTGAAGACAGAGCAAAAAGACACAAAGGAATTCAGCTCACCCCAGCAGGGAATGGCAGAATCCAGAAAAGCAAGGCAAAATAAAACCAAAACACAAATGCAAAAAGCAAGGCAGAAAACTTAGCTTTTGAGGAGCAGGAATCAGACTGGTCTCCTAGAATCCCTCAGAGAAATCACCAGCGAGGCAGAAGGGCGTTGGCTGCCTTATATCCAGTCAGCAATTCCCGTCACCAAGTCATCCTCTACCAGCTCAGGTGTTTGGTAATCAGCCTCACTACCTTCCTTCACCAGAAGAGGGAGTTCATCAGACCTCAATGGCAAAGGGGAAAATGAACTCATAACAGGACGACTGACCAAGGTGTCCTCTTCCTCTTCTTCTCTACCCTCAGGCCATCCACGCTGGACAGACAGTATGACAGTTGAGGTTGTAGTCTCGTCTATAGCACATGAAAGTAGCTCCTGTTCTTCCTCCTCCTCCGCTTCCGCATTGTCAACCAATCCACGTTGGGATGACATGAGTCTGGGCTGTGTGTAATCACCCTGTATGGTTCCTTGATCCATGTCCTCGTGCTCGGACTGCAATGCATCCTCTTTCATTGTGACCAGAGATCTTTTCAGAATGCAGATGAGCAGGATAGTGACGCTAATTGTGGTGTCATCGCCGCTCACCATCTTGGTGGGCTCCTCAAAGTTTTGGAGGATGCTACATATGTCTGACATCCATGTCCACTCCTGAGGTCTTATGTGCGGTGTCAAACCTGAGACGCAACGGCCTTGTTGATGCTGGTATTCAACAACTGCCCGCTTCTGCTCACAAATCATTTCCAACATTGGGAGTGTAGAGTTCCAACGTGTGGGGACATCACACACCAGTCGGTGAGCCAGAATCTGCCATCGCTGCTGAAGCACGGCAAGGGCGGCTGAAGCTGTAGCTGACTTTCTAAAATGTGCACACAGGCAGCGTACTTTAAACAGCAGATCCGGCAGCTCCGGATAGGTTTTTAGAAAACGTTGAACAACCAGGTTCAGCACATGGGCCAGGCATGGTACGGGTGTCAGTTCGCCTTGCCTCAGAGCCGCCACCAGATTCCTGCCATTGTCACACACAAACATGCCTGGCTGGAGATTCAGCGGTGTGAGACACATCTGCCTGCTCTTTCAGAGCTGTCAACAACTCTTCAGCATTGTGCGGTTTGTTACCTAAGGAAATTAGCTTCAGCACAGCCTCTTGCCACTTTGCTTTGGCAGTGCTGCAGTTCTTCCAGCTCGTGACTGATGTGCTCCGTTCGCACATGGAGGCTTAAGAGGAGGTGCAAGAGCTGTACCCAGTGGGGGCATCCCTGATTGACGTAGGGCCCGCAATCCTTGGCGTCGGGAGGTCTTGTTCCATCCCAAGGTCTGACTGGGTCCTAGCTTCCACTGTTAACCCAGTGTACCATCAGCGAGATGTACCGTTCCTGGCCACAAGCACTTGTCCGTGGTTAGGTGTACTTTCCCAGTAACTGCATTGTTGAGGTAATGTTGTGGGACACATGCTTGTGTAACGCCTACCTCCCCTTGGGTGCTGCTGTCCTTGCTGTGCATGTCCTGCCAGGTTGGGTCTGTTATTACATCATCCACCACCTCATCTTCCACTTCCCCACCCTGGGCCACCTCCTGACTTTCCTGCCATTGTGTCTCATCATCGTCTACCTCTTGTGACCGTAGCTGCTCAAATATTTGTGCATCGCTACATGGAATATCATCTTGCCCCGCTTCAAGTGGACCGGGCGAAAGGCACGAATCTCCAAATGGAAAACTGAACAGCTCTTCGGAGTGTCAGAGTGTGGGATCAGATGTCTCAGGGCACTCAGCATGGTGGGAGGAAGGAGGATCAGAGTAAGGAATATGTGGTCCCGATTCACGGCAACTGTGACTTGACCGTGTTGAAGACAGGTTGCTGGTGGTGGTGGATAAGTAACTGGAAGTATTATCCGCTATCCAACTAACAACCTGTTCACACTGCTTGGGCTTCAATAGTGCTGTCTTGCCGCTGTCCCCTAGGACTTCAGACACTAAGGTCCAGCGAGAAGATGTGGGTGTTTTTGGTGGCTTAATTTTAGCTTGCCAACGGCCTGCACCATCACGTCTACTTCCCCGTCCCTTGCCACGCGCCTTGCCCATTGTAAATGGGCTAGAAAATTACACGTTCAATACAAAAGGGTGATTTGGGAGGCAATTTGTATGTGATACGTGTACTGGAAAACCACACTTTTACCTATCTGTACTTTAGTTTAAAATATGTTTTGCCTTATCAGATTTAATAAGTACTATAATAGACTGCAAATAAAATACAATATGTAGGCCTAAAAAGGCCAAATTTTTGGCAAGGATAAACGAGGCCAGTTAGGGAGATACCACAACCAAAAATTTCTGGCCTGTATTTTTCATAAATTTTTTTGTGCTAAATACTGCTGTATATAAGTCAAGGACCAAAAAATAAAACAGCCGTAAACTGGCCAAACTTTGAGCACACACAGATACCACACCGAAAAATGTGTGGCCTGTATTTTTTAAATTTTTGGGGCTAAATACCTCTGTATCTAATTCCAGTGACACCCAGGACGAAAAAAGAAATCTGTAAACTGGCCAAACTTTGAGCACGCACGGAGATACCACTATGACAATTTATTTATTTTTTTGGGGGGGGGGGTGAGGGGTAAATGCTGCTGTGTATATATAAGGCCAGTGGCACCCCGGACAAAAAAAGAAAACAACCGTAAACTGGCCAAATTTTGAGCACATATAGATATGAGCTGACACGTAGATACCACACCGAAAAATGTGTGGCCTCTTTTTTTTTTTTTTTTTGGCTAAATAGTCCATATATATAAGTACAGTGCCAGACAGCAAAGAAAAATGATTTAGGGCTAAACAGACCAAAATTTTTAGCAGACGGATGGATGAGGTGTTTCACAGATATACCACACACTACAAACTACTCAACCGTGCCACATTATAAATAAATATTTCTCTGCACACTCAAAAGGGATGTTTGGGACCCCTTTAAAATTGCTGGATTTTCACGCTGTGCTAGGAAAAGGATCTGGCTGTGTTGTGCACCGTCAAAAAGCAAATGGAGGAAAAAAAAACGGGCTCTGGATTGCTTTGCAATAAAAAAGCTCTATTCGCCCTAGCCCAAAAAAATTTTCAAAGCCAATTACACCTGGGGCTAGGCCAATATATCCCACAGGTAGCAGCAGCAGCAGCACCAGAACACAGGACCCTCTTGATATATGCAATGATATGTATATACACACATACAGTGCGATGTGCAGTGTGCAAAGTGACAGAGCACTCTCTGTTGCCGGCTCAGATCAGCGATACCAAGCTGGCAACGGTGTGTGGTCAGAATGCCCAGTGATACCAATATTATCACTTCTGGGGCGGCCCTGGTCTCTGCACACTGTGTCATTATGCACATCGTGCACAAGCGTCAAGAAAAAGCCTCACTGGTGACTCTTCGCTTCACGTATGGATCAGCAGCTGTAGCAGTGATGGCAGCCTTTGTCCCCTGATGATGCTTCATTTAAGTATCCCAGCATACAATGGTGTTCTCAAAAGCATCATCAAAAAGGAGTGGGGAAAAAAAAGTAGTAAAACAGTTAGCGCAGTTGGGGAAATTTGAATTCAACAATATAAAATAAACCATTTTCTAATTACATTAAATAGTTACGTATTTAGGATAAAAATTACTCTGGACTTGGGACCACCCCATCAAGGACCCACGGTGTTGGTTTTGTAGATTGACAGCTTTGGCTTTATAGAGCAAGAGAAGGGTGGCAGTTGATAGAAAACAAGCAGGAAAGGTGTACTTAAATGTTTGGCCACACCAAGGGTGCACCTGGCACCTGCACTTGGTTTGAACACTTATTTTGTGCTGACCAACTCCTGTTAAGTTGTTACCATTACTGATGAAAGGCCAACGTTATGATAAAATACACTCACTCTATTTCAAACAGTATAAATTGTTCACAGAGCAGTATCATTTATTGCGGATTTCTCAGACAACCGGGGTCATGGTAGTGAAAAATGTGAAGCACCAGACCTGAGGTAAATTTGATATGTATAAGGGCAGCATAACTCTATCAACTGCATTAGGTTAGTATTAACAGGCCTCTATACAGGGAAATTCTGGAAGATACTGATCTAGTCTTGCAAGCGTTTGTCCTGACCATCGCTGCCTCAAGAAATCCTGCAATGTTATTAAGACATCACTAGTTTCTATGGCAACTATCGTAATGCAGAAGCAACTGCGTCCACATTTAGAAATCCAGTGCTCCATTTGATATCCCAACCCAGATGATAGCAGAAACCATAGTGAAATATTCAGATACCAAAAGTAAATTATGGTTGACATTCACATACCGTAGGCATGGGATGATCCTTCTTGTTTGTAGCACCTGGAAAGAGGCTAACACATACATATTTCTGTCTATTAGAGATGGCGTTGTATTTGTTGTAGGCCACGCTGTATTCTCACCTCCTTTTTTCTGTTTTTTATTTCAGTGAATATTTCAGTGAACCAAAACTGAGTCAGTGGGTGTCCCTTGTGGTACATGGTTTCGCAGACAGTCCTGTATCCTGGAGAGAAAGCGAACATGGTTTCTTTAAAGGTGGTGAAAACTTGTACAGTTTTGTTATATTTAATAATGAGGACTATTGGTTGCAAATGGCTGTTGGAACACATGATAGCTGTCCTCCATAATAAAGATGGCAATTATTACAATATAGGAGATTTACATTTAACAAAATATATATATATTTTTATATTTTCTTTGGATTATTTACTATCTGGTAAATATACTGCAACATTTTTCAAAGCTGTCCTCGCACAATTTGTGTTTCGTTGCAAATAAAAGAAAACTTTCTCAGCTGTTTCCATTTTAGTTTTTAATCTCTTTTCTGTGAGAATGTACAAACTTGTTACAGTACATTTGGAGATCTACAGAGCAAGGAATGGATAACTGCTCTAACTGTAAAATATACTGTGTGTATATGAATCAGTCGTAATAGACACATAAGACTGCCAAAAGTAAAACTGATGTGTAGAGAGTGGAGATCTGGGTTTACCTATGGTTAAAGGAAAATTTTCTCCTTTCGTGTGGATAGGGCTGGGTTATAGGATGCTGATATCCAAAGAATGGAGGTAGGTGATGGACGAGACAATGGTGTGACGTAAGTAAACTGTTCCTACAATACGGTATAAAATCGGGAAGCCCCAGCCAGTGGCTTTCCTAGTAACTACGCAAATTTTTCTGGATCCGGAATGTGACATCACTGGACCTTTGTGCGGCACATAAGTGTCTTTAATTACGAAAGGTTGTGACCCATCACTTTTAGAAAAAATTTTGATGGGTATATGGTTTGGATTCATTTGTCTACACGCTGGGCAATTCCAAAAAAAAGGAAAAGCCCCCTTTGGTCATTTTTGTCGTTTTCTTCATATTCACAGGTCTTCTTTCTTCTGTTACTCCCCATGATGGTGTGTGCTATCATTTGATCCATAGTTTTGCCTTTTTGAAAGACAAATTTAGGTTTGTGTGGGAAATGATCACCAATAATTTTGTCCTGTTTTAAAATCAGCCAGTACTTGCCAAGAGTTTTCTTAAAAAGAACATTGACTTGAAAACTGAGTGACAATTGGTACTTGGTGAATTTTTTCTTGCAAGGGGAGAGGTGACAATTGTTCTTTTGTTTTATTGACTATCTTTTCAATCAAAGCTATACTAGCCTCTCTATAGCCACGATTAATTAAATGATTATTATTTTTTTTTTAGGAATGTTGTTTTGGATCTATAGTCCGCAATCAAGGCAGAGTCAAATTAATTGACCTTTGTAATGTTCTATAGCCAGGTTGGTAAGTGGCCACTAGTACTGAAAGCTATTTGAGGCCACTAACTAATTACGAAAAGTTTTCGGAAATTAATAATTTTTAATGAGAATAGTAAGGTTAAAAAAATTGATACTTTACTCACTGTTGGAGGAAACTGTAGCAAGGAATAATTATTATTAATCTTATTAAGAAACAGTGTTAGGAAATCTTGAGTGTGTTTCCATATAAAGAGAATGTCCTGAATCTCACAGTCCGCTGTTTCTGTAGATAGTGGCTTTCTCCTACATAGATTGGTGGAACTTGGAGCAAACCAGGTCCCCAGAATCATGCCCCATCTTTGTACATAGTACAAGTAAAACTTGGCACTCAGAAGAATATGTGAAAACTTGAGAAATTTTATTGTTATCCCAAGCAGTCCATTAAATTATAACGTTTCGGTCCTACTCAGACCTTCATCAGATGAGCGCTGTGTGAATAAAGGAATAATAGTCTAACATATGAGGATAAAATGAAATCAGATTTATAAAACTAAATTTAAATAACAGTTCATATATAAAGGAAATTTTCGAATATACAACGGACATAATAGAGAGGTGATGTGGTATATTATATGCTATGATTGTAATTTAGACTATTATTCCTTTGTTCACACAGCACCTATCTGTTGAAGGTCCAAGTAACAATAAAATCACATTTTCATCACATATCCTTCTGAGTGCTGAGCTTTACTCGTACTAGTTACTAAGGACTGGAATACTATAGCACCTCTCTTACTACATGCTGGAGTACCGTATATTTTTCATCCATATTTGTATATGATCATCAGTTTTATCTATAAAGTAGTTGTATTCCAAAATGAATGAGTTACATTAAATTCTGAAAATGATTTGCATCTCATTTGCATTACAGTTTTGCATCTTTTTTTCTTAACGCAATGTGCTGCTTTACAACCCTTAACCCATTCATGGCCAAGCCTATTTTGACCTTAATGACCAGGCCATTTTTTTGCAATTCTGACCAGTGTCCCTTTATGAGATGATAACTAAGGAACGCTTCAATGGATCCTAGCGATTCTGAGAATGTTTTTTCATGACATATTGGGCTTCATGTTAGTGGTAAATTTAGGTCGATAATTTTTGCGTTTATTTGTGAAAAAAATCAGAAATTTGGCGAAAATTTCGCAATTTTCAAATTTTGAATTTTTATTCTGTTAAACCAGAGTTATATGACACAAAATAGTTACTAAATAACATTTTCCACATGTCTACTTTACATCAGCACAATTTTGGAAACAAAATATTTTTTTGTTAGGAAGTTATAAGGGTTAAAAGTTGACCAGCGATTTCTCATTTTTACAAAACCATTTTTTTTAGGGACCACCTCACATTTGAAGTCACTTTGAGGAGTCTATATGGCAGAAAATACCCAAAAGTGACACCATTCTAAAAACTGCACCCCTCAAGCTACTCAAAACTACATTCAAGAAGATTATTAACCCTTCAGGTGTTTCACAGGAACTAAAGCAACGTGGAAAGAAAAAATGGACATTTTAATTTTTCCAACAAAAATTTTCTTTTAGCCTCAGTTTTTTCATTTTCACATGGGCAACAGGATAAAATGGATCCTAGAATTTGTTGCGCAATTACTCCTGAGTACACCGATATCTCATATGTGGTCATAAACCACTGTTTGAGCGTATGGCAGGGTCCGGAAGGGAAGGAGCACCGTTTGACTTTTTGAATGGAAAATGAGCTCCAATCGTTATCGGACACCGTGTCGCGTTTGGAGAGCCCCTGTGCACCTAAACATTGGAGCTCCCCCACAAGTGACCCCATTTTGGAAACTAGACCCCTTATGGAACTTATCTAGATGTGTAGTGAGCACTTTGAACCCCCAAGTGCTTCACAAAAGTTTATAACACAGAGCAATGAAAATAAAAAATATTTGTTTTTCCTCAAAAATGATTTTTTAGCACGCTATTTTTAATTTTCACAAGGCTAACAGGAGAAATTGGACCACAAAAGTTGTTGTCCAGTTTGTCCTGAGTATGCTGGTACCCCATATGTGGGGGGGAACCACTGTTTGGGCGCACGGCAGGGCTCAGAAGGGAAGGAGCGCCATTTGACTTTTTGAAATACAAATTACTTCTAATCGTTAGCGGACACCATGTCGTGTTTGGAGAGCCCCTGTGTACCTAAACATTGAAGCTCCCCCACAAATGACCCCATTTTGGAAACTAGACCCCCTAAGGAACTTATCTAGATGCATAGTGAGCACTTTGAACCCCCAAGTGCTTCACAAAAGTTTATAACGCAGAGCCGTGAAAATTAAAAAAAAATGTTTTCCTCAAAAAATTATTTTTTAGTGCGCAATTTTTTATTTTCACAAGGGTACCAGGATAAATTGGACCCCAAAAGTTGTTGTCCAGTTTGTCCTGAGTACGCTGGTACCCCATATGTGGGTGGGGACCACTGTTTGGATACACGTCGGGGCTCGGAAGGGAAGTAGTGACATTATGAAATGCTGACTTTGATGGACTGGTCTGAGGGCATCATGTTACATTTGCAGAGCCCCTGATGTACCTAAACTGTGGAACCCCCCCATAAGTTACCCCATTTTGGAAACTAAACCCTGCAAGGAACTTATCTAGATGTGTGGTGAGCACCTTGAACCCCCAAGTGCTTCACAGAAGTTTATAACGCAGAGCCATGAAAATAAAAAATTTTTTTTCCTCGAAAAAAATGATTTTTAGCCAGCAATTTTTTTTTCACAAGGGTACCAGGATAAATTGGACCCCAAAAGTTGTTGTCCAATTTGTCCTGAGTACGCTGGTACCCCATATATGTGGGGAACCATTGTTTGGGCACACGAAAGGGCTCGGAATGGAAGTGGTGACGTTTTGAAATGCAGACATTGATGGAATGGTCAGCGGTTGTCGTTACGTTTGCAGAGCCCCTGATGTGCCTAAACAATAGAAACCCCCCACAAGTGACCCCATTTTGGAAACTAGACCTCCCAAGGAACTTATCTAGATGCCTGGTGAGCACTTTGAACCCCCAAGTGCTTCACAGAAGTTTATAACGCAGAGACGTGAAAATAAAAAAAATAAAAACTTCCACAAAAATAATTTTTTAGCCCCCAATTTTTTATTTTCCCAAGGGTACCAGGAGAAACTAGACCCCCAAAGTTGTGCAATTTTTCCTGAGTATGCTGATACCCCATATGTTGGGGTAACCCACTGTTTGGGCACACGTCGGGGCTTGGAAGGAAGGGAGCACCGTTTGACTTTTTGAACGCAAAATTGGCTGGAATCAATGGTTGCACCATGTCGCATTTGGAGACCCGCTGATGTGCCTAAACAGTGGAAAACCCTCAATTCTAACTTCAACCCTAACCCCAACACACCCCTAACCACAGCCCTAACCCCAACACATCCCTAACCCTAATCCCAACCATAACCATAACCCCAACACACCCCTAACCCTAATCCCAACCCTAACCACAAGCCTAACCCTAATTCCAACCCTAACCCTAATTCTAACTAATTCCAACCCTAACCCTATTTCCAACCCTAACCCTTATTCCACCCTAACCCTTATTCCACCCTAACCCTTATTCCACCCTAACCCTTATTCCACCCTAACCCTTATTCCACCCTAACCCTTATTCCACCCTAACACTAATTCCAACCCTAACCCTAATTCCAACCCTAACCCTAATTCTAACTAATTCCAACCCTAACCCTATTTCCAACTCTAACCCTAATTCCAACCCTAATTCCTACCCTAACCCTATTTCCAATCCTAACCGTAACTCCGTTAACCGGTGGGGGGGTCGGATCGGTGTCACCAGCCATGTCCGATGCTACAGCAGCGTCGGACATGGCTGGATTGTAATATTTCATCAATTTTCATTGATGAAATATTACTATCGCTATGATTGGCTGTTTCACTTTTAACAGCCAATCAGAACGATCGTAGCCACGTGGGGGCGAAGCCACGCCCCAAGTGGTGAAGTACAAAGCCCCCTGTATCTGCGGGTCGGGTGACCTTTCAGTGACCTATCACCCGACCCGCAGGGGGGCTTTAAAGTCATGACGCCACATAGGCGTCACTGGTCAGATTGGTTCCAGTTTTCATGACGCCTATGTGGCATCATTGGTCGTGAAGGGGTTAAAACCATCAATAACTGTACATAGGGACTTGTTTTCCAATGTAACACATATTCAGAGTCCAAATCAATCTTTTCTAATATCTGAACGGTGTTGAAGTTGGGAATCTACACATTTTAGTAATGAATTACTTATGCCACATCGTTGACTCCTCGATCACCTACCTCCATTCATTGGATATCAGCGTCTTATTACCCTCACATGGAAAGAAGCCACTTTTAACCATAGGTAAGAGCAGATCTCCACTCTATACACAATTAGTTTTGCTTTGGGCAGTGTTATGTGTATTTTATCACTCATTTATTTACACAGAGTATGTGTTAGTGTGGTTTTGCCTTTCTTGCTTGTCTCTAGCTAGGTTGTTTTTGCACAGGATCTCTTATTTACATGAAGCTACTGTAATATAGGAGTAGTATTGCTATATTACTATCAGAAGGCGCAAGTGTATCTTAATCTCATTCATATTTCTACATTTGAAGATCCATTGTGATTAGGCCTTTGAAGTGAGAATCAAGAACTCTAACTTTTTGCTGGTGGTGAATTTGTACCTGGGGCAGCATGGTGACTCGGTGCTTAACATTATTCTGATAAAGTCCCAGATTCAAATCTGACCAAGGATGCCATCTTTTGCCATTTCACCTACCCCCGTATTTTTGTTTGATACCCTCCACTATTTTGTTCCTCGGATAGTGATGAGACCTGTGTGTAGAGTGTAACACTGGTGTCCCTGCACGCTGCTTCTCCCTCCCCGGCAGAGACGCTGACAAAAATTTTTTTTTTTTACTATGTTCATTCACAAAATGCTAAAACTGACCAGCCTTTATGATTCTCCAGGTCATTACGCGTTCATAGACACCAAACATGTCTAGGTTCTTTTTTATTTAAGTGGTGAAAAAATTCCAAAGTTTGTTAAAAAAATAAGAAAAAATTACACTATTTTCCAATACCCGTAGCATCTCCATTTTTCTTGATCTCGGGTTGGGTGTGGGCTTCTTTTTGCATGCCGAGCTGACGTTTTTAGTGATACTATTTTGGTGCAGATACAATCTTTTGATCGCTGTTATTGCATTTTAATGCAGTGTTGCGGCAACCAAAAAATGTAATTCTGGTGTTTTGACTTTTTTTTTCCTCATGCAATTTAACTATCGGGTTAATTATTTTTTTATATTGATCTGGTGATTCTGAATGCAGCGGTGCCAAATAGGTGTTTGATTTTTTTTTTTAATTTTTTTTAAATTTTGAATGGGGCAAAAGGGGGTGATTTGAACCTTTTTTATTTTTTTATACTTTTTAAATCTTTTGTTTTTACTTTTGGCATGGTTCTATAGTCTCCATGGGAGACTAGAAGCTGCCATAATCGGATCGGCTATGCTATACAGGCGATGATCAGATCGCCTGTATGTAGCAGAATTGCTCACTTGCTATGAGCGCCGACCACTAGATGGCGCATAGAGCAATCCAGCAGTGACAACCATAGAGGTCTGCTGGAGACATCTGGTTGTCATGCCAACCCATCAGTGACCTGCGATCACGTGACGGGGGCACTGATGGGCGTGATTTCCAGCACCCTTGCCGAAAGCGCAAGTTAAATGCCGTTGTCAGAGATTGACAGCGGCATTTAGCTAGCTAACAGCCGCGGATGGATCACAATTCCACCCATAGCTGTTGCAGCCACATGTCAGCTAGCTGTCTAGATCAGCTGACATGTGCCGGAAAGGTGCGGGCTCAGCCCCGGAGCCCGACCCAAACAAGGAGAGTCTGACATTGGCGTATTACGCCCAATGTCAGAAAGGGGTTAAAGAAACAGCGTGCATGCACCTGATGGCTGGGAGGCACCTAGTGCTTAAGACACCTTCACCTGTTGGATGCTGCCTGCGCAACATTAATGTCTTTAGTGTTTTCCAACCCACAAGTCTGTTGTCAGGTGCCCATTGCACTCGTCCTGCGTTTCAGTACCTGTGA
This sequence comes from Dendrobates tinctorius, assembly GCF_039654945.1. Classification (NCBI taxonomy): domain Eukaryota; kingdom Metazoa; phylum Chordata; class Amphibia; order Anura; family Dendrobatidae; genus Dendrobates; species Dendrobates tinctorius. Next base: position 44,078,585 of record NW_027361672.1, read on the forward strand.
CAGTTCTGTCTATTCCTGAACCTGTCTAGTCTGAACTAGTTCCTAAACCCGTTGCCTGTCCTATCAATACCAGTACTTGGCCCCAAATGTGCTCTGTTGGAACTAGCATCAGTATCCAGTCCAGCCTTAGACTCGGAGTCCGCCCCTGCATCCCTATTCCCTGAGGTCAGCCACTACGGTTCCAGGGTCTGTCCTGGAGTGGTACCTGGCAACCACCTGTGGCTTAAGTCTAACCATACCATCAGGGGCTGTATTGATGAATCAAGTGGTCATTTACCAGGCTCTCTCAGTTTCAAGGTTGAATGGGTCCACATCCACTAGCGTGACAGTTTGCTCAGGTCATGAACCCCCATGATCCCAATACTCCTCTCTGTTATTCCTGGAGATAACAGGCCAAATAGATCAGGATAAAATCCTATCCTATTTGTGGACAGTGAACACCCGTGTAGACACTCTGACGTCAGTTGCTTCATCCTCTCCAGGCCAAATTGCAGCAACATTAGCAGTGTCCACTCTGCCACCAATCCAGGTACCTGAAGCTGGTACCCATCTGTCTACTCTACCACAATGATGAAGATCCCAAGCAATGCTGTGGGTTCATCAATCGGTGCTCACTGCACTTAGAACTGCTGGCTCACCAGTTTCCTTCTGATCAGGCCAAAGTGGCTTTTCTTATGTCCCACTTAGGAGAAGAGGCCCTTGCATGGCTCCATCCCTTATGACAGAAATGGGATCCTGTGGCCTCGGTTCTGCAGGCCTTCTTGGGGGAATTCTGCAAGGTCTTTGCACCAGGCTGTATCACTTCAGCCGCATCCTCTCAGGATCCAAGAGCGCACCAGACAGATGACGTGTGAGAGAAAACTGCTTTGTCTGCCACTGTCCTTCCAGAGGCCACTCATTTCTCAGCATTCAGTGGTAAGTCTCTCCTGAACCCACGCAGGTTGACCACATTAATCTGGCTGAGCAACAACACGAGTAAAGTTGAGCGAATTTGATCGAGTCAGGGCTTATTCGGCAAGCTATAGCGCTTACCGAATAAGCTGCAAAGAGAACCCAGCTTCCTGGATCGCTCCGGCTGATAAGCTGTTCGGCTTCGCAACTACATGTGTCGCAGCTGTGTGACGGTCATGCCACATGAATGGCTAGCCTGTTATTGGGCTCGCCATGCATATGTCATGACTCACACAGCCGCCACACATGCAGCTGCGGAGCCAAACAGAGCGATAAAGGAAACCGGATTCCCTCTGCAGCTTAAATCACATTCTATCAAATCTAGACATGAGATCCGTCGAGCTAAGGGATTGTGCTATTACTGCAGTCGCACAAGACACCGTATCCATTCTTGTACAGATAAATTAGAAAACTAAGCCTAGGGCCTGTAAGAGAGGCAATAATGGGCGATAGTAATTTCCACCGTATAAGTATCTTGTAAGCAGGGACATCATGCGCTGCTTATAAGCTGAGAACAGCTACCAGTATACTCGCTTCTCTCTACGCTGGGACTATGTGCATGGAGAGCGGTGACTATTCATTGCTCTTTAATAGCGGGCACAGTGGCATTCCATGCTCTCACTAAGTATTTATCCAAGATCTGGGAGGACACCAAAGAAAAGTTCTAACGAATGAAGAAGCATACTGACAAGTTAAGCTGGGACCCACCATGCTTTTGGCCTGAGGATAAGGTGTGGCTCTCTTGAAGTCTAGAGCATCCTGGCCATGAAGAAAAGGAGAGATAAAACTTTTTCTAGTGGATTGGAAGGGATTTGTGCCTGAAGAGATATAGTGGGAGCCCAGGGAGAATATTCATGCCCCACTTCTAAAGTCATTCCTTCTGGACTTTAAAAGGTGGGGTGTTATGAATGGGTCACCGAGGAGGATGGCAGGAACAAGCTAAGCCACCAGAAAACCAGAGAGGTTGGTAACAAAGCAGATTGCAGACCCCTGATCCTATCAACACAACTATCATTAGCCGTGGAGCATTCCTACCATGCCCTAGATGCTTCGGCACAGCCGGAGAACTAACTAAGCCTAAAGCCAGAAAGGTGAAATCTAAACTGCCCCAGAGCAGATCCCCAAAGGAATAGACAGCCCCCAAACATATATTGTCGATGAGACACAAACACAGGCAAAGAACAGACTGAGCAAACGATGGGGCCCAAGCTGTCTAGACAGGACAGGACAGAAAAGATACTATCTGCAATCACGCACCCTAAATAAATCCAAAACACCTGATATACAAAAAACCTGAGGCCAAACGACCTCACCCCCGCTTGATCAGCACTCTGGTATGATCTAGGAGCAAAGCAAAAGATACTAACATAACAGGACTGAACAAACTGACACAAGCTGTAACATATGGAGTGGGGCCCAGTGCTTCCCCATCAGGGAGTACGCTGAACCCTAGCAACAAAGCATAAAGCAAAAAAAAGGCACAACCAGATTAGATGCAAAGGATTAGCAAAAGAATCACTTAACTGAACCATGCAGATCAGGCAGGAGACAAAAGAACTCCAAATGCACAAGGAGGAAATCACCAGCAACCACCAAGAGCAGCCAGCTCAATTATATGCTCCCAGCCAGTAATCCCAGGTTCCCAATTATCATCGTCAAGTGGGAAACTTCCATCAACCTGTCCAGCTCCACTACTTCCAGTAACCAGCATAGGGAGCTTCGGCTCAGAAGTCCGAGCAAGGGAATTCACAACAGTACCCCCCCCTTGAGGAGGGGTCACCGAACCCTCATCCACGCCACCAGGCTGATCAGGATGGGCCCGGTGAAAGACACCAACCAATCTCTTGGCATGGGGATGTCAGAAGCAGAGACCCAAGAATTATCCTCCTGGTCATAACCCTTCCACTTGACCAAGTACTGAAGTCTTCGTCTAACCAGACAAGAATCTAATATCTTCTCTACCTCATACTTCAAATTACCCTTAACCAGTACAGGGTCAGGGGGTGCCGCCATGGGAACTACTGGCTCCACAAACCTTTTCAACAAAGATTTATGAAAAACGTTATGAATCTTAAACGTAACTGGAAGAGCCAAACGGAACGAAGCGGGGTTAAGGATTTCCAAAATCTTATAAGGTCCAATAAACCTTGGCTTGAATTTTGGAGATGCAGCCTTCATGGGAATATTTTTTGAGGACAACCAAACCATGTCACCCACTTTAAACCGGAGAACAATGGTCCTATGCCGATTGGAAAACCATTGGGCCTTTTCCTGAGAGTGGGACAACTTATCCACTGCTTGGTCCCATATCTGCATTCTCTGTATCACAGAATCCACACCTGGGCAGGCAGAAGCTTCCACCTGCCCCAAAGAAAATCGAGGATGAAACCCAAAGTTACAAAAGAAAGGAGACATCAAAGTGGAAGAACTAGCCCTATTGCTTAGCGCGAATTCGGCCAAGGGCAAAAATGAGACCCAATCATCCTGATCAGCAGATATAAAACATCTCATATAGGACTCCAAAGTCTGTTTTTTTTTTTCTCTCAGTCTGCCCATTGGTCTGAGGATGAAATGCAGAGGAGAAAGTCAATTGAATTTCCAGTTTGGAACAAAAAGCTCTCCAAAATCTGGAAACAAACTGGACTCCTCTGTCCGACACAATGTTCTCAGGAATCCCATGCAAATGAACCACTTGTTGTAAAAACAAGGGCACCAACTCAGAAGAAGATGGCAACTTTGGGAGTGGTACAAGATGAACCATCTTAGAAAATCTATCACAGATCACCCAAATAACAGTCATTCTCTGAGAGACAGGGAGATCAGAGATAAAATCGATTGAGATATGGGTCCATGGCCTTCTGGGCTCCGGCAGGGGCATCAACAAACCACTAGCACAGGAACAGGGCTTAGACCGAGAACAAGTCCCACAGACTGCACAAAATTCCTGACATCACGAGATAAGGCAGGCCACCAAAAAGACCAACTCACCAAATCTCTGGTACCAAAGATACCTGGATGACCAGCCTGTCATGGTCACGTGTGTCAGGACGCAGATGTTTCCGCAAGGCGAACCCATGTGACACACGTGACCCTGGATACACCGCCTCCAGTGGGGCGCATTTAAATAATAATACGTGCAGGTGGATACGCCGCCTCCACCTGGCGAATTTAGGTATTACACGTTAATAAACATTCTGGAAACCCCGCCTCCAGTATGGCGAATTTAAATAAGGGGGACCTGGGAAACATTAACAATGGTGGGCCCTGCTATAGGGAAAAGGGAATTGGAGACCTCCTGAGCTCCCCTGAGCCAGTGTCCCTGCACTCCTAACATTCCCTATGCCGGTTTCGCACCGGGCGCCGCACGCGTACCTTAACGCCCTTGCTCACCCTGACCCTAAACCCTCACTAGGGAATGGGTCGGTGCGGAGACTAATCCCACCACTGCACTAATAACACACATGAGGAAAGAGACAATACAGGGGAAACACCACTTAGCTTTGCTCTGTTGCGTGCGCTCCTAGCAACAGAGCCCTCCACCTGAGTGCATCTTCTCCTCCACCCGGATCCATCACAGGATCCTTCACCTTAGTGCAACCTTGGAGCAGAGTCCAACACCAGTTGCAGCTGCTTAGAACCAGAGTCCCAAGGACGAGTTCAGCTGCTGACACGAAGTCGAGCATGCTTGAGTCCAGCTCAGCGGCCAAGTCCCACATGGTGAGTGCCACTCTCCATAGTCGCCACTCCACCAGCCCATGCAGACACTTCCCGCTGACACCATCACTGCGACCCCACCACGCCATGCCAGCCCTTCGTCCAGACACCATAGCTGCAACACGTCCCCCCTGGCTAAGCTGCGCAGGACTCCTCACCAGCTCCATCCTTCATCCAGGCTCTCCAAAAACAGAGTGGACACAAACTCACAATATCACAGGCAGTGATTGCACACCTCTAGCACACCTTTATAGGGTGTAACACCTGATCCCTAATTAAGTGCACAAAAACCTAAAGTGCAATACTGCTAACCACCACCGGGGACAGTCAAGACACCTTGGAACTTTCCAAAGTAAAAAAAGTTCACCCAGTGCAATTTAATACCGCCAGATCCAACACTGGATCATGACACAGCCAACGCGGAGCAATGAATTTCAGACATTACTCTTTTCCTCCACTGGTCAGGGACATACAATTTTCCCATAGGGCATCGTTCAGGTTTATCCTCCTGAAATTCCTCCAGGGCACGTCTCAAATCAGGAGAGATGGTGGAAAGTAATACACCCTCATTTAGAATGGTAGTAGACTTGGTCACATCAAGAAAATCCGCAAAGAAACTCCTAGAAAGGGCGTCCGCCTTAACATTCTTAGTGCCCGGAAGAAAGGAGACCACAAAATTAAAACGCATGAAAAACAAGGCTCACCTAACCTGTCTAGGATTCAAGCGCTTGGCTGATTCAAGATAAATCAAATTCTTGTGATCGGTGAGGACCACAACTTGATGTCTAGCTCTCTCCAACCAATGTCTACACTCTTCAAATGCCCACTTCATGGCCAATAATTCCTGATTCTCCACGTCATAGTTACGTTCAGATGGAGAAAATTTTCGAGAAAAGAAGGCACAGGGATTCATCTTAGAGGTTACCGGATCTCTTTGAGACAAAACGGCTCCTTCACCAATCTCAGAAGCATCTATTTCCACCTGAAATGTGAGTGAAACATCAGGTTGCCGTAGAACTGGAGCAAAAGTGAATCTCTTCTTAAGCTCCTGAAAAGCTGAGACTGCCTCTGGAAACCAATTCACCACATCAGCGCCCTTTTTGGTCAAATCCATCAGAGGTTTAACAATACCAATATGGAAGAGGCCAGGAGCCATTTGGTGAGCTGCATTTCTCGCTACATGTTCACAGACTTGCCAGTGGAAAAGCCAAACTTCACATGTCACAAATGCAAGCTTGTGTTCCTGTTGGAGGATAAGTTGCAAAATCTCGGAGAGGTTAGCTACGTTGAAGATCATTAAGGAAGGTGAAGAGTTCTTAGACAGAGCAGAATTATCTCCTCATGTTACAGAAAGAGAAGAAATTCGAAGTGCGCCTGTAGAAACAGGAATGGAAGCATGTGACCCAGAGAAGCAGGAGGATCGGGAGGCAGTTAGCACCCATACTGCTCAGGAACCAGTACTGGGCTCTCACCCAGGGGAACGATGAAGAAATACATCAGGATAAGACTTTGCCCACAAACAGCAACCTTGTACGCCTTCAGAATCCTCCTGGATGGAGAAAGAAAAATGTTGTGAAGAAGAAACGGAGAGTGGTGGTCATGGGGGATTCCCTGTTGAGAGGAACTGAGGCCACTATCTGAAGACCACTAACTTCAAGAGAAATGTGCTGTCTTCCAGGTGCAAAAATTAAAGATGTGTCTGACAGGATATCAGGACTCTTCAGACCTACAGACGACTACCCATTCCTGCTAATACATGTGGGGACAAATGACACAGCAAGAAACAACCTGGAAACCATCTGCAATGACTTTGAAAACTTAGGCAAGAAAGTGAAACAACTGGGAGCGCAGGTGGTCTTCTCTTCCATCCTCCCAGTGGATGGCCATGGAACAAGGAGGTGGAAAAAGATTCTGCAGGTGAACAACTGGCTACGTCGATGGTGCCGTCAGCAAGGATTTGGATTTCTGGACCACGAAGTGAATTATCTATACGATGGACTACTTGCTAGAGATGGGGTGCACCTTACGAAGACTGGAAGACATGTATTTGGAAGTCGCCTTGCTACACTCATCAGGAGAGCTTTAAACTAGAACAATGTGGGAAGGAAAGCAAAAGGCCAGAAAAAGCCATACACCTGGCAAATGCTATTGAGAACTCTGCTATTAGAAGTGGAAAGGAAGAACAAAGACAAAATAATCTAAATAATAAAAATATTGAAGAAAGAGAAACCAATCACAAACAAAAATGTTTCTATACTAATACACAAAGCATGGCAACAAACAAGGAGAACTGGAACTACTAACACAGGAAAAGAAATATGATGTCATTGGAATCACTGAAACTTGGTGGGACGAGGCACATGATTGGAATACAAGGCTAGAAGGATACAACTTATTTGCAAGAAACTGACTTGATAAACAAGGAGGAGGTGTCGCGTTGTATGTTAGAAACGCGTATATCTGCACAGAGATTGAAGCTTCAGAGACTGGGAGTTCTGTGGAAACTGTTTGGGTAAGAATACAAGGACAGAACAATGGAAAGGACACCATTGTAGGCATTTACTACAGGCCGCCTGTGCAAGCTGAAGATATGGATGAACTCTTTATGCATCAAATGGCCAAGTTCTCCAAAAAATATGACATAGTTGTCATGGGAGATTTCAACTATCCAGACATTTGTTGGGAATCTCTCTCAGGCAAAACTAACAGGTCAAGGAAATTCTTATCCTTTCTTGCTGACAACTTTATCTTCCAAAAGGTAGGGGATAAAACAAGGGGAACTGCTACCTTGGATCTAATCCTTATAAACAGGGAGGAAATGGTTGAGGAGGTAAAAGTGGCTGGGACCCTAGGAGGTAGCGACCATGCTATTTTAGAATTTTGGATAACTAGAGGAGGAAGACCTGTGAAGACTCAGACGTCAAGGTTAGATTTCAGAAAGGCAGATTTTAAGGGATTCAGAAAGAGAATTGGAGGGATCCAATGGCTGGATATCCTTAAAGACAAAAACGTCCAGGAAGGATGGGAAATCTTGAAAAATGAAATTCTCAAAGCACAATTGTTAACAATTCCAAAAAGAGGGAAGAATAGGAAGCATTTAAGGAAGCCAGGATGGATGAACACAGAACTTAAGCACATGCTAAAAAGGAAGAAAAAAATGTTTATAAAATGGAAAGAGGGAGGCATATCGAAAGAAGAATATCATGCTGTCTGCAGAACCTGCAGGGCACAAATCAGATTAATAAAGCTGACAATGAATTGAGGCTTGCAAGAGATGTCAAAAGCAATAATAAAGGATTTTGGGGATATGTCAAAAGTAAAAGAAAAGTCAAAGATGCTATAGGATTTTTACAGGATGAAAATGATGAAATGGTAAGACAGGATGTTGAGAAGGCCGAACTTTTAAATTCCTATTTTGCATCTGTTTTCTCTCAGAAAGGAAATGTAACATCAACTGTTCTTCACTGTCCTATTAAGGGAATAGAAGAATCCAGGATATCTATAAACAGAAAGATAGTGAGGAAACACTTAGCTAACCTAAATGAATTCAAGTCTCCAGGTCCAGATGAATTACACCCCAGAGTACTGAAGGAGATAGCAGAAGAAATTTTTGAACCCCTCTCCATAATCTTTGAAAATTCTTGGAGAACAGGAGAAGTCCCAGAAGGCTGGAGAAGAGCAAATGTTGTTCCTATCTTCAAAAAGGGGAAGAAGGTGGACCCAGGCAACTATAGGCTGGTGAGTCTGACTTCTATACCAGGAAAGATCTTTGAACAAATAATTAAACAACATGTATGTCAGTACCTGGATAAGAATGAAGTGATTAAACAGCATGGGTTTGTAACTAATAAGTCATGTCAGACTAACTTAATTTCCTTCTATGATGGAATCACTGATTGGGTGGATCAAGGAAATGCTGTAGATATCGTATATCTTGACTTCAGCAAAGCATTTGACAAAGTATCTCATACAATCCTTATTGAGAAAATGACTAAGTATGGAATGGACAAGGCAACTGTTAGGTGGATTCATAACTGGCTTAGTAATCGGACCCAAAGAGTGGTCATAAATGGCTGCACATCCAGTTGGAAGAATGTCTCAAGTGGGGTACCACAGGGCTCTGTCCTGGGCCCTGTATTGTTCAACATCTTTATCAACGATTTAGATGAAGGAATTGATGGTAAACTGATTAAATTTGCTGATGACACAAAGCTAGGAGGGATAGCTAATACTAGAGAAGAGAGAGAGGATTCAAAAAGATTATAAATAAACTGGAGAAGTGGGCAGCAACTAACAGAATGGTTTTTAACAGGGAAAAATGCAAAGTACTACATCTGGGCAATAAAAATGAAAAAAGCATATACAGAATGGGAGGAATAGGGCTAAGCAACAGCACATGTGAAAAAGACTTGGGTATACTAATAGATCACAGACTGAATATGAGTCAACAGTGTCACATTGTAGAAGGATCAACTTTATTCTCATTTGCACAAGGAAAGACTAGAAGCAATGGGATGAAACTGAATGTGAGGAGACAGATTAGATATTAGAAAAAACTTTTTGACAGAGTGATCAATGAGTGGAACAAGCTGCCATGAGAAGTGGTGAGTTCTCCTTCAATGGAAGTCTTCAAACAGAGGCTGGACAGACATCTGACTGGGATGATTTAGCGAATCCTGCTTTGAGCAGGGGGTTGGACCAGATGGCTCAGGAGGTCCCTTCTAACTCTACGATTCTATGATTCTATGAATAGGGGTCCTCAGGGGCACCAAGGGGAAACCAGAACGTTTGGCAAAGTCAAGATCCATCAGATTCAAGGCTGCTCCTGAATCAACAAAGGCCTTAGCAGAAAATGTAGACAAGGTGCGCAGATCAAGGTAACTGCCAACAGGAACTTAGGCTGTACACTGCCCACCATAAATGCATGAGCAAAATGTCTTTCTTGTTTAGGGCAGACAGAAATAGTATGAGAGGCGTCCCCACAAAAGAAGCATAACTTATTACGCCTTCTGAACTCTTGACGTTGCACCCTAGACAAAACCCTATCACATTGCATTGCACCGCCTCTCGCGTACTTTTACGTTCATGTAAACATCGATCAATTTGAATGGCTAATGATATGGAGTCGTTAAGACCAGAGGGGACAGGAAATCCCACCATAACATCTTTTACGGTTTCTGCCAGACCTTTCCGAAAGAGAGCTGCTAGGGCATCATCATTCCATTTAGTAAGGACCGCCCACTTTTGGAACTTCTGGTAATATAACTCCGCAGCATCCTGACCCTGGTTCAATGCCAATAAGGTTTTCTCAGCTTGATCAATAGCATTAGGTTCATCATACAACAACCCCAGGGTCTGAAAAAACGCATCTACATTAGCCAGAATAGCATCTCCAGGTGTCAGAGAAAAAGCCCAATCCTGGGGATCGCCACGCAGAAGGGAGATGACAATTTTAACCTGCTGCACCGAGCTCCCGGATGAATTAGGTTTCAAAGCAAGAAATAGTTTACAGTCATTCTTGAAATTCAAAAATTTTGACCGATCTCCCGAAATCACACCAGGAGTAGGGATCTTTGGTTCCACAGCAGATGACAGAGCAAGATAGGCAGAAATTCCCCGCACTTCAGCAGCGAGCTGCTCAACACGATCGGACAATTGCTTAGTCTCTATTAAGGAAAAAATCCTGCGGCCCCAGAGAAAAAGAGGAAAAAATATATTAAAAAATTCTGACACTTTTTTTTTTTACAATTCTTTCCTTCTTTTGAGTACCCTAGAGTCTATGGTTTGGCTGGTGATTCTTTTATGAGTGGGTCACCGAGCAAGATGGCAGGAACAGGCTAAGCCACCAGAAAACCAGAGAGGTTGGTAACTAAGCGGATTGTAGACATCTGATCCTATCAACACAACTAGCAGTAGCCGTGGAGCGTTCCTACGATGCCCTAGACGCTTCGGCACAGCTGGAGAACTAACTAAGCCTAATGTTATGAATGAGTCACCTTAGGAGGCAGACACAAAAATAGAAGCTACGTCCAGAAAACTAGAGAAGTTGGCAACTATCAGATTATTCAGGAATTATCCTCCTGACCATAACTCTTCCACTTAGCCAAATACTGGAGTCTCCGTCTAGCCAGACGGGAATCCAGTACTTTCTCTACCTCATATTCCATGTTACCTTCAACCAATACAGGGTCTGGAGGTGCCACCCCCGGAACAACAGGTTCAACAAACCTCTTCAACAAAGATTTATGGAACACATTATGGATTTTAAATGTGACAGGAAGAGCCAAACGAAAAGAGACTGGATTGATAATCTCCAAAATCTTGTAAGGTCCAATAAATCTAGGCTTAAACTTAGGAGAAGCCACCTTCATAGCAATATTTTTTGATGATAACCACACCATATCACCAACCTTAAACTGGGGACCAATGGTCCTATGTCGGTTGGAAAACTGCTGGGCCTTTTCCTGGGAGAGAGATAACTTATCCACCACTTGGTCCCAGATCTGGTGCATTCTCTCCACCACAGTGTCAACACCTGGGCAGGCAGAGGGCTCCACCTGCCCTGAAGAAAATCGAGGATGAAATCCAAAGTTACAAAAAAAAGGTGACATCAAAGTGGCAGAACTAGCTCTATTATTTAAAGCAAATTCGGCCAAGGGCAAAAATGAAACCCAATCATCCTGATCAGCAGAAATAAAACATCTCAAATATGACTCCAAGGTCTGGTTCGTTCTCTCTGTCTGCCCATTGGTCTGAGGGTGAAAAGCAGAGGAGAAGGACAACTGAATTCCCAGCTTGGAACAGAAAGTTCTCCAAAATCTAGACACAAACTGGACTCCTCTGTCAGACACAATGTTCTCAGGAATCCCGTGCAAGCGAACCACCTGTTGTAAAAACAGGGGCACCAACTCAGAGGTAGACGGCAACTTAGGGAGTGGTACAAGATGAACCATCTTAGAGAACCTATCACAAATCACCCAAATAACAGTCATCCTTTGAGAGACAGGCATATCAGAGATGAAATCCATTGAAATATGGGTCCATGGCCTCTTGGGGACAGGCAAAGGCATCAACAACCCACTAGAGCGAGAACACGATTTAGACCGGGAGCACGTCCCACAGGACTGCACAAAATTCCTGACATCACGAGACAAGGAGGGCCACCAAAAAGACCAACTCACCAGATCTCTAGTACCAAAAATACCTGGATGACCAGCCAAAGCAGAGCAATGAACTTCAGACATCACTCTCTTCTTCCACTGGTCAGGAACATACAACTTTCCACTGGGACAACGCTCAGGTTTGTCCTCCTGGAACTCTTCCAGAGCACGTCTAAAATCGGGCGAGATGGCAGAAAGAACTACCCCTTCGCCTAAGATGGTAGCAGGCTTGGTCACCACAGGAGAATCAGCAAAGAAGCTCCTAGAGAGGGCGTCTGCCTTGACATTCTTAGTTCCAGGAAGAAAAGAGACCACAAAATCAAAACGTGTAAAAAACAAGGCCCACCTAGCCTGCATAGGGTTCAAGCGCTTAGCCGACTCCAGGTAAATCAAATTCTTGTGGTCAGTGAGGACCACGACTTGATGCTTAGCTCCCTCCAACCAATGTCTCCACTCCTCAAATGCCCATTTCATGGCCAACAGTTCCCGATTCCCCACATCATAGTTATGTTCAGATGGAGAGAACTTTCGGGAAAAGAAAGCACAGGGATTCATTTTAGATGTTACAGGATCCTTTTGGGACAAAACAGCTCCTGCACCAATCTCAGAAGCATCCACCTCTACCTGGAACGGAAGTGAGACATCAGGTTGCCGCAAAACCGGGGCGGAGGTGAATCTTCGCTTCAGCTCCTGAAAGGAAGAAACAGCCTCCGGAGACCAATTTAACACATCAGCACCCTTCTTAGTCAAATCAGTCAATGGCTTGGCAATACTAGAAAATTTTGCTATAAATTTCCGATAAAAATTAGCAAAACCCAAAAACTTCTGGAGGACCTTCAAAGAAGTGGGCTGAACCCAATCGTGAATGGCCTGTACCTTGGCCGGGTCCATTTCAATAGTTGACGGGGACAAAATAAATCCCAAAAAAGAAATCCTCTTCACTCCAAAAAGGCATTTAGATCCTTTGACATACAGGGAATTCTCCCTCAAGATCCGGAACACAGTCCGAATATGTTCCACATGAGAATCCCAATCCTTGGAGAAGACCAAAATATCATCCAGATAGATAATCAAAAATTTATCGACAAAATCTCGGAAAATATCGTTCATGAAGCACTGGAAGACAGAAGAGGCATTAGTGAGCCCAAAAGGCATCACCAGGTACTCAAAATGTCCCTCCGGAGTATTAAACGCCGTCTTCCATTCATCCCCATGCTTAATGCGAATAAGATTATATGCCCCCCTGAGGTCAAGCTTGGTAAACCAGCAAGCACCTTTAACTCTGGAGAATAGATCAGAAATCAGGGGTAACGGATACTGATATTTAACAGTAATTTTGTTGAGGGCACGATAATCAATACAAGGTCTTAATGATCCATCCTTTTTGGCTACGAAAAAAAAAACGGCACCTAAGGGTGACGAGGATGGTCTAATATGACCCTTCTCCAACGCCTCCTTAATATAGGATCGCATAGCCTCGTGCTCGGGTACAGATAAATTGAAGAGCCGACCCTTGGGAAATTTACACCCCGGGCTCAGTTCAATTGCACAGTCATAACTCCTATGAGGAGGCAGAGACGCAGACTCATTCTCACTAAATACATCATAAAAGTCCGCCAAATAATCAGGAACATCTTGCGACTGAGGAGAGGTGGAAAACACCGGAGCCTCACTAAAGGCACATCGACAACCCCAACTCACCACAGACACAGATTTCCAATCCAAAACTGGATTATGCATTTGTAACCAGGGAAACCCCAGAACAATGGTATCATGCAGATTATGCAACACCAAAAATCTGCAATTTTCTTGATGGTCTGGGGCGACCCGCATTACCACCTGGGTCCAAAACTGAGGTTTATTTTTAGCCAAAGGAGTAGCATCAATCCCCCTCAAAGGGATAGGCGTCTGCAGAGGTGTCATCGGAAATCCACAACGTTTAGCAAAATCCAAGTCCATTAGTTTTAGGGCTGCTCCCGAATCCACAAAAGCCTTGGCGGAAAATGTGGACAGGGAGCAGATCAGAGTAGTAGCCAGAAGAAACTTAGGTTGAACACCACCAACAGAAAACGTGTGTGCAAAGCGTTTCTCTCGTTTAGGACAGACAAATAATATGCGAGGCATCTCCACAGAAAAAACACAACTTATTACGCCTTCTGAACTCCTGACGCTGCTCTCTGGAAAAAACTATCACATTGCATAGGTTCAGACATTTGTTCAACAGGTGGCAACACCTCTCGTGCAGCTTTGCGTTCGCGCAAACGCCGATCAACCTGAATGGCTAATGACATAGAATCGTCAAGACCAGAGGGAACAGGAAATCCCACCATAGTATCTTTTACGGCTTCTGACAACCCCTTCCGAAAGAGAGCAGCCAAGGCATTATCATTCCAGGTAGTAAGTACTGCCCACTTTCGGAATTTTTGACAGTACAATTCTGCAGAATCACGACCCTGGTTCAATGCCAGCAGGGTCTTTTCAGCCTGATCAATGGCATTAGGTTTGTCATACAACAACCCCAAGGCCTGAAAAAATGCATTCACATTAGTCAGAATAGGATCATCTGGTTTCAAAGAAAATGCCCAATCCTGGGGATCGCCACACAGCAAAGAGATGACAATTTTAACCTGCTGCGCGGGGCTCCCTGACGAGTTAGGCTTCAAGGCAAAAAATAATTTATAATTATTTTTGAAATTCAAAAATTTAGACCGATCCCCAAAAAATACATCAGGTGTAGGAATCTTTGGTTCAGCAGCATGTGAATGAGCAAGGTAGGCGGAAATTCCCCGCACTTCCACAGCGAGCTGCTCCACACGATCAGACAATTGCTTTATCTCCATTGAGAGAAAAAAAAATTCCCCCTACGGCCTCAGAGATATAGAGGAAAAAATACACACTTTTTTTTTTTTTAATACAATTCTTTCCTGCTATTGAGTACCCTAGGATCTGCGGTATGGCGGGTGATTCTGTTATGAATGAGTCACCGTAGGAGGCAGACACAAAAATAGAAGCTACGTCCAGAAAACCAGAGAAGTTGGCAACTATCAGATTGCAGACCCCTGAACCTATCAACACAATTAGCAGTAGCCGTGGGGGGTTCCTACGATGCCCTAGACCCCTCGATCACAGCCGGAGCGATAAATAGCCTAAAGACAGAAAAGGAAATCTAAACTGCCCCAGAGCAGACCCCAAAGTAAAAGGCAGCCCCCAACATATAATGACGGTGAAGCAAGATGAAAAAACACTCACACAGATAGAAAGATAGGCTGAGCAAACGATGGGGCCCAAGCTAACTAAACAGAAAAGGAAAGGAAGATTGCTGTCTGCAATCTGCCAAAACCCTATCAAAGATATAAGCCAACAAGCTGATATGAAAAAGACCCTGAAGCAGCTAGGCTCCAAAAACTAAATCAGCACTCAGGTATTTTCAGAAGACAGAGCTAAAGGAATTCAGCACACCCCAGCAGGGAATGGCAGAAATCCAGAAAAACAAAGCAAAACAAAGTCACAGCACAAATGCAAAAAGCCGAGCAGAAAACTTAGCGTTAGAGGAGCAGGAATTCAGACTGGTCTCCAAGGATCCCACAGAGAAATCACCCGCAGGGCAGAAGGGCGTCGGCAGCCTTATATCCAGTCAGTAACTCCACTCAGCCAGTCATCATCATCAGACTCAGGTGTTTGATAATCAGGCTCACTACCTTTCTTTACCAGAAGAGGGAGTTCCTCGGGCCTCAGTAGTGAAGGGGAAAATGAACTCACAACACCTAAAGCCAGAAAGGTGAAATCTAAAGTGCCCTGAAGCAGATCCCCAAAGGAATAGACAGCCCCCAAACATATATTGTCGGTGAGACAAGATGAGACACAAACACAGGCAAAGAACAGACTGAGCAAACGGTGGGGCCCAAGTTGTCTAGACAGGACAGGATAGAAAAGATATTGTCTGCAATCACACACAAAACCCTAAAAAAATCCAACACATCTGATATACAAAAAACCTGAGGCCACACGACCTCACCCCCGCTAGATCAGCACTCTGGTATGAACTGGGAGCAAAACAAAAGATACTAACATAACAGGGGACTGAAGAAACTGACACAAGCTGTAACATATGGAGTGGGGCCCAGCGCTGCCCCCATCAGGGAGTATGCTGAACCCTAGCAACAAAGCGGAAAGCAAAAAAAGGCACAACCAGGTTAGATGCAAAGGAATAGCAAAAGAATCACTTAACTGAACCATGCAGATCAGGCAGGAGACAAAAGAACTCCAAATGCACAAGGAGGAAATCACCAGCAACCACCAAGAGCAGCCAGCTCAATGATATGCTCCCAGCTAGTAATCCCAGATTCCCAATTATCGTCGTCAGGTGGGAAACTTCCATCAACCTGTCCAGCTCCACAACTCCCAGTAACCACCAGAGGGAGCTTCGGCTCAAAAGTCTGAGCACGGGAATTCACAACAGTGGGGGTATTGTAACGCTGGCATACCCTCACTCTGCTTTCCCCTCCCCCCGGAAGGTACGCTGACATACTCGCTCCCCAGTCGCTTTCCTTGTTCCAGGTCTTGTAGTACATCCTGTGTCGCAGGGCCTATGCATGTTGCACACATCTCCTGGCATTGCTTGCTCCCTGCCACTTAGAGACAGCATGCGCACCAGATGTGTCTCCAGCCAATGGCTGGGAGGCACTAGGTACTTAAGGCACCTTCACTTGTTGGAAGGTGCCTTAACAACATTAGTGCCTTTAGTGTTTTCCAGTCTACAAGTTTGTTGTCAGGTCTCCGTTACTGCACTTGTCCTGTGTGACAGTCCTGTCTATTCCTGAACCTGTCTAGTCTGAACTAGTATCTGAACCTGTTACCTGTTCTGTCAATACCAGTACTTGAACTCCAAATCCGCTCTGTCTGAACTAATGTCCTCATCCGGTCCTTTCAGCGGTTCAGCTCCTGCGTCCCTATTCCCTGGGGTCAACCGCTACCGTTTTAAGGTCTGTCCTGGAGTAATACCCAACGACCTGTATCAGTGTGTCCATATCCACCAGCGTGACACAGAGCCAACTGTGGCCAATGAACATCCATTTGTCAACTGCTGCCTTTACTACTTCATCAGAACAGACATCTACCCTGACAGTATATTGATGAGCTGCAGCAAAAGAGGGAGTTTGTCTTGTCATGTGCAGGCTGCAGCCAATAAGCGGCCAGTTATGCTCCATGAACAGCGACATCGCTGGAGTTGTGCCACTTTCTTCGGTGAATATGAATTTTTATTTTAATCAGACTCCTGAAATGATAAGGCAGGGGTTGTCTAGTAAAGCACAACCAGTTTAAGTCCTCAAACGTGAGATACCTTATCATTGGCTTATATTTAGACAGCAGTGTCATATGGAAGAGTGGATTCCCTTTAACCTAAATATCACCATGTGCAAGAGAGTTCCATAGTCTCACTGTTTGGAAAGAATCACCGTCTTTGATGATGATGAAACCTTTTTTTTCTAGGTGTAGAGAAGACCCCTTTTGTTATCGTTACAGAACTTTAAATACCATTGTTTCTTTTACCTATGCCATATCCAAATTAAAGTATTCCTCTATCAAGGCATTAAACATTTAGCTCTAAAAGGTCATTTAGGTTTTTTCAAAATGTTGTATTTAATAAAAAAATTATGGTTTATAAAGCAATGTAGAAGGAATTGAAAATTCAAACTATGTAAATTTTATATCTCTGGTATTTATTAAAATTAGTGAGAGTAAAGCAGAACACATTAGTGAGGAATAGGGTTGAGCGACTTTTGTTTTTTTATGGTCGAGTTTCGTTTCGTGAAACCCGACTTTTCCAAAAGTCGGGTCAAGCAAGATCGGCTGATTATAGGGAAAAGTCGGGGTCGTCGCGAAACACGAAACCCAATGTAAGTCAATGGGGAATAAAAGTCAGCAGTGAGAGGAGGACAGGAAACACACCTACAGTGCTCATTTGAATGCCAAAAGCATCAATTCTTCTTACTTAAGCTGGTCAACCTTAATTAACTTCATAATACAAGTTACGCACTGAAAAATGGGGGTTATTTGGCTAAAGTTGTGGGGGGGTAGGGCTGGCTCCAGGTTTTCATGTGCCCTGGGCGAAAGAGCGCCCCTTTAACACATAATACCACAACTCATCATGCTCCGATACAGCAGAGAAATAGCGGTATAGTACAATGAAAAATACTTCACTTTTTATATCTCATGACGCGGCCCATCTATTTCTCCATACAGAATCATTGGCCCCATATAATGTTTGAATCAGTATATGATGAGCTCCACATAATGCTACAGTATATGTTGGTCCCCATGGATGAAGCTCCACTGTCTTATGGGCCCAAATAATGCTCCAAACATAATGGGCCCCATTTCTAATGCTCTAGTGTATAATGGGCCCTGTAAATGCTGCTCCAGTGTCTGATGTCCACCTTTGGAATGTTCCAGTGTATGGTGGGCCCCATCTATCATTCTCCAGAGTATAGTGCTCCCCAAAAATTGCTGTCCCAACATTGAAAACAATGAAATAAGTCTCCTCGCTAGGGAATCCCTGTACTAGTCTGGACTCCTCGTCATCCCCATCTTCCATCTCACTGCACAGTATTTCAACCTTGCAAGTGCTGTGATCCTGAGCAAGCAGGGGGGGCCCACTCGTTGGCAACGGCACTGGCACAGGGCCCCTGATAGTACGGTGGTGTGTCTGATGGCGGGTGGGCCGAACCTGCACTTTCATCTGCAGCTTCCTCTTTGTCACCGTGTAAGATGGAACTGTATATGGGAAGGGTAACCTGAGTTTCATCAGGGTCAGATTCAGGCCAGGTAGCGTGCGAGGGGAATGTAGTGGTCTGGGTCAATGTACCAGCAGATTCATCGAGCAGTGGCTGGGCATCAGTGCACTTGTGTCGCCCCCAGGAGTACGGTCGCCACAGTGGCATTACCTTCCTCCTAGGGAGTGTGATGTCATGCTTGGGAGCAACGAAGGATCTCTCTAGCAGGTTAACTGATTGGGCGGCGTTATTCCCACGAGTCATGCCCCTCCAAACGGCGTTCATGAAGGCAAAGTGTTTGTTTTACGTGGGCAGTATGGTTGCAAAGCTGAACCTTAAAGGAATGTCCAGAAGGGCACCACCAGGAGTGGAGCCTACGGCGTAATTTGACTCAACACGGGCAACCTCAACCATGCCAGCTACAGAACAGATGCACACATTGCAAGCTTAATTCCGTTAACGAACGAGACTACGTCATGCCCCGCGGTCCGAGTCCGGCTTACTAGAGGGACACGTGAGGCTCTGGCACATGAGTTTGGCCAATAACTGGTGTGTCATGCCCTTACATGTCTGTGGCTGCATGTGCGCTACACTGAAAAGGCCAGCATTTGTCGCTTACAGGTGCAGATAACCCGCTGAACAACGTTAGTGATGGGGATCACTGATTACAATTATTGCTCGCGAACGATGATTTCCCAGTAAGTGCAGGTCAACCGCAGTTCCGGAATTAGGCCTAACCGTTATTCCTGAAAAAATGAAAAACTTACGTGTGCAAACCACAGGTGCTGTAGCTTGCTTAACAGCTCGCCAGCCGTTCTCACGCCCAGTATGGATTACACGTGATTGCACAAAGGTGAGAAAGGGTACCGTATCCCCGGATAACATGTATGGATAGCGTACACATTCAAAAGATATGTCTATACATCAGGAGGCAGGCTCAGACGGTGTTAGGCCCAGTATGGCTTGCACGTGATTGCACAAAGGTGAGAAAGGGTACCGTATCCCCGGATAACATGTATGGATAGCGTACACATTCAAAAGATATGTCTATACATCAGGAGGCAGGCTCAGACGGTGTTAGGCCCAGTATGGCTTGCACGTGATTGCACAAAGGTGAGAAAGGGTACCGTATCCCCGGATAACATGTATGGATAGCGTACACATTCAAAAGTTATGTCTATACATCAGGAGGCAGGCTCAGACGGTGCTAGGCCCAGTATGGCTTGCAAGTGATTGCACAAAGGTGAGAAAGGGTACCGTATCCCCGGATAACATGTATGGATAGCGTACACATTCAAAAGATATGTCTATACATCAGGAGGCAGGCTCAGATGGTGTAAGGCCCAGTATGGCTTGCAAGTGATTGCACAAAGGTGAGAAAGGGTACCGTATCCCCGGATAACATGTATGGATAGCGTACACATTCAAAAGATATGTCTATACATCAGGAGGCAGGCTCAGACGGTGCTAGGCCCAGTATGGCTTGCAAGTGATTGCACAAAGGTGAGAAAGGGTACCGTATCCCCGGATAACATTTATGGATAGCGTACACATTCAAAAGATATGTCTACATCAGGAGGCAGGCTCAGACGGTGTAAGGCCCAGTATGGCTTGCAAGTGATTGCACAAAGGTGAGAAAGGGTACCGTATCCCCGGATAACATGTATGGATAGCGTACACATTCAAAAGATATGTCTATACATCAGGAGGCAGGCTCAGACGGTGTAAGGCCCAGTATGGCTTGCAAGTGATTGCACAAAGGTGAGAAAGGGTACCGTATCCCCAGATAACATGTATGGATAGCGTACACATTCAAAAGATATGTCTATACATCAGGAGGCAGGCTCAGACGGTGTAAGGCCCAGTATGGCTTGCAAGTGATTGCACAAAGGTGAGAAAGGGTACCGTATCCCCGGATAACATGTATGGATAGCGTACACATTCAAAAGATATGTCTATACATTAGGAGGCAGGCTCAGACGGTGTAAGGCCCAGTATGGCTTGCAAGTGATTGCACAAAGGTGAGAAAGGGTACCGTATCCCCGGATAACATGTATGGATAGCGTACACATTCAAAAGATATGTCTATACATCAGGAGGCAGGCTCAGACGGTGTAAGGCCCAGTATGGCTTGCAAGTGATTGCACAAAGGTGAGAAAGGGTACCGTATCCCCGGATAACATATATGGATAGCGTACACATTCAAAAGATATGTTTATACATCAGGAGGCAGGCTCAGATGGTGTAAGGCCCAGTATGGCTTGCAAGTGATTGCACAAAGGTGAGAAAGGGTACCGTATCCCCGGATAACATGTATGGATAGCGTACACATTCAAAAGATATGTCTATACATCAGGAGGCAGGCTCAGACGGTGTTAGGCCCAGTATGGCTTGCACGTGATTGCACAAAGGTGAGAAAGGGTACCGTATCCCCGGATAACATGTATGGATAGCGTACACATTCAAAAGATATGTCTATACATCAGGAGGCAGGCTCAGACGTGCTAGGCCCAGTATGGCTTGCAAGTGATTGCACAAAGGTGAGAAAGGGTACCGTATCCCCGGATAACATGTATGGATAGCGTACACATTCAAAAGATATGTCTATACATCAGGAGGCAGGCTCAGATGGTGTAAGGCCCAGTATGGCTTGCAAGTGATTGCACAAAGGTGAGAAAGGGTACCGTATCCCCGGATAACATGTATGGATAGCGTACACATTCAAAAGATATGTCTATACATCAGGAGGCAGGCTCAGACGGTGTAAGGCCCAGTATGGCTTGCAAGTGATTGCACAAAGGTGAGTAAGGGTACCGTATCCCTGGATAACATGTATGGATAGCGGACACATTCAAAAGATATGTCTATACATCAGGAGGCAGGCTCAGACGGTGTTAGGCCCAGTATGGCTTGCAAGTGATTGCACAAAGGTGAGAAAGGGTACCGTATCCCCGGATAACATTTATGGATAGCGTACACATTCAAAAGATATGTCTACATCAGGAGGCAGGCTCAGACGGTGTAAGGCCCAGTATGGCTTGCAAGTGATTGCACAAAGGTGAGAGAGGGTACCGTATCCCCGGATAACATGTATGGATAGCGTACACATTCAAAAGATATGTCTATACATCAGGAGGCAGGCTCAGACGGTGTAAGGCCCAGTATGGCTTGCAAGTGATTGCACAAAGGTGAGAAAGGGT
Source organism: Dendrobates tinctorius (assembly GCF_039654945.1). Lineage (NCBI taxonomy): Eukaryota > Metazoa > Chordata > Amphibia > Anura > Dendrobatidae > Dendrobates > Dendrobates tinctorius. The sequence continues at coordinate 44,100,383 of NW_027361672.1, forward strand.
ACTGTATCCCCGGATAACATGTATGGATAGCTTACACATTCAAAAGATATGTCTATACATCAGGAGGCAGGCTCAGACGGTGTTAGGCCCAGTATGGCTTGCACGTGATTGCACAAAGGTGAGAAAGGGTACCGTATCCCCGGATAACATGTATGGATAGCGTACACATTCAAAAGATATGTCTATACATCAGGAGGCAGGCTCAGACGGTGTAAGGCCCAGTATGGCTTGCAAGTGATTGCACAAAGGTGAGAAAGGGTACCGTATCCCCGGATAACATGTATGGATAGCGTACACATTCAAAAGATATGTCTATACATCAGGAGGCAGGCTCAGACGGTGTCAGGCACAGTATGGATTTGACGGCCCAGACTACACAGCGGAGTAGCAGGGAGAGGTAAAGATTGCAAATGCTGGGGCCCTGCCCAAGCAAGGGGGGCCCACTCGTGGGCGTCGGTACTGGCACTGGGCCCCTCATAGTACGGCGGTGTGTCTGACGGCGGGTGTGCACCACCACCGTCAGAGACACTTGATTGCACTATGAGGGACCCTGTGCCAGTGCCCGCGCCCAAGAGTCGGCCTACCCACCTGTCCAGGGCAACGGCACTCGCACGGTGTCGTGCGCTAGGTGGTGACCCCGGCCATGGGGGGGGCAGCACAGTTAGGGAGTTTTAGAAAGTGGCATATGTTGATGTTGGACATTCAGCTGATGCAAAAGGCGAAATAGGTCAAGTCCCAGGAAGAGGTGGATCAAAGCGAGCCATTTTTCTGTCACCCTATGTGTCATCGGGGAAGGTGGGACAAAATCCTTGGAAACCCATGCATGGTTCATTTTAATGAAGGTTGGATCATCCACATTTTGGGTTGACAGACGGGTCCTTTTTTCTGTCAGGATTGATCCAGCTGCACTGAAGACTCTTTCCGATAGCACACTTGCAGCTGGGCAAGCGAGCTCCTGTAAGGCATATTGTGCCAATTCAGGCCAGGTGTCCAGTTTAGCAGCCCAATAGTCAAAGGGGAATGACCTGTGTGGGAGAACATCGATATGGGAGGAAAAGTAGTTTGTAACCATAGTTGACAACTGCTGTCTCCTGTCACTTTCCATCTATGCTGTATTACCAGTTGTGTGAGCGGTACTTGAAAAATCAGTCCACAACATTGTCATGAAACCCCTGTCTCCAACGCCACTTCTGCTGTGTGCACCATGAACACCTCTGCCAAGCTGCCCCCGGCCCGTACAGCTCGTGTGAGAACCATCACCGCTGCTGTGTGCTGGGAATGCCTCAAGCAACCGATTTACCAGAGTTGCTTGTTTATTAGCCAATATTAGGTCAAGGTTCTCCTGTGGCATGATGTTTTGTAATTTGCCTTTATAGCATGGATCCAGGATGCTGGCCAACCAGTAGTCGTCATCGTTCATCATTTTGGCAATGCGGGGGTCCCTTTTTAGGATCCGCAAGGCATAATCTGACATGTGGGCCAATGTTCCCGGTGTCAATGATGCACTGCGAGTGCTGGTTGGAGGAGCACTTTCTGGCAAATCCACATCCCTCCAGTCACGCACAAACCCTGTACCAGACCTTGCCACGCCAACATTTTCACTTGCCCCACGAGATGCATCCTCCTCCCCTAATTAATCATCCCCATCATCATCCTCCTCCTCCTCTTCTTCCTCCAACTCGTCCAGGAGAGGTCCCTGAGCAGACAATGGCTGAATGTCATCAAGGATTCCCTCCACCTCTTCCTCCTCGTCAACATTGGCTGCAGACGCCTGCTCCTTAAGGTGCGTCAAAGTTTGCATGAGCAGACGCATAAGTGGGATGCTCATGCTTAGGATGGCGTCGTCTGCGCTTACCAGCCGTGTGCATTACTCAAAACACTGAAGGACTTTACAGAGGTCTTTGAACTTCGACCACTGCACACCTGTCAACTCCATGTCTGCTCTCAAAGTGCCTGGCCGTGTATCCTCCCACAAATGCATTATGGCCTGCCTCTGCTCGCACAGCCGCTCCACCATGTGCAGGGTGGAGTTCCACCTTATTGCAATGTCAATAATGAGGCGGTGGTTGGGAAGGTGGAGCAATCGCTGCAGCTTCTGCATACGAACGGAGTGTACAGGCGACCGGCGGATGTGCGCGCACAGACTTCACACCTTATGGAGCAGGGCTGTTAACTCTGGATAATTTTTGAGGAAGCACTGCACCACCAGGTTCAAGGTGTGAGCCAAGCAAGGTATGTGGCTGAGTTTTGAAAGGGCTATGGCTGCCACAAAATTACGGCCGTTATCACTAACTACCTTGCCTGCCTCAAGATGTACACTGCCCAGCCATGACTCAGTTTGTCGCTTCAAGTACTCGGCCAGCACCTCGGCGGTGTGTCTGTCGCCCAGACACATCATCTGCAACACAGCCTGCTGACGCTTTCCACTAGCTGCTCGATAGGGGGACACCTCGTGTGCAACAGTGGCAGCTGCAGATGGAGTGCTCGTACGACTGCGCTCTGTGGACGAGCTTTCGCTTCTGGAGGAGGAGGAGGGTGGAACGCCTACAGCCAACTGTTTCCTATACTGTGGGCTAGGCAGCACTGTCCCACCACCGCTGTCCCCTGTGGACCCTGCATCCACCACATTAACCCAGTGCGCAGTGATGGACACGTAACGGCCCTGGCCATGCCGACTGGACCATGCATCAGTTGTGAGGTGCACCTTTCCACTCACTGACTGCTTGAGTGCATGGACAATGCGGTCTTTCACATGATGGTGGAGGGCTGGGATGGCTTTGCGAGAGAAGAAGTGGCGACTGGGTAGGTCATAGCGTGGTACTGCATAGGCCATGAGTTCGCGGAAAGCTGCGCTTTCCACCAACCGATAGGGCATCATCTCAAACGAGATTAGTTTGGCAATGTGGGCATTCAAACCCAGTGTACGCGGATGAGAGACTGAGTACTTTCTTGACCTACTCATAGTGTCTGGGAGGGTGAGCTGGACTTGAGAGCTGCATATGGTGGAAGTAGCGGTGGACAGGGCGGACTGAGAGAGGGTTGATGATGGTGATGGAGTTGGTGTTCTTTCTGATGGCCTAGATTCAGTATTTCGTTGATATAACAGTGGGATTCCCTGACTGCTGTGGCCTTGCAACGACACCTCAACATTTGCTGCTGTGCTAACCGGTGGGCTTACAGTGGGGGAAACAATGTAGCGTTGCTGACTACCTTCTTTGTGATCAGTTGCACATGTGGCACTTGAGGTTTGGTGTTGTGTCCACGCTTGCAAGTGCATGCTGGTTAAATGTCTAAGCATGCAACTGGTATTCAAATTTTTCAGATTTTTCCCTCGGCTAAAGGTCTTTGCGCACTTCTTACAGATAACCTTGGCCTGATCATGAGATTTTGTTCAAAAAAGTGCCACACTGCACTCTTCCTACTTTGGCAGACATTTTGCGGCCTAGCACGCTGTGATGTTTTGACCCTCTGGACAAGCTGTCCAGCAACTCTTTTGATTTTTGGAACCTGTCTTTGGATTGCTCCGGGCCTGCCAGATAACAGCTGTTGCGATGTTGATGTCTGCTGTGGATGCTCCTCATCTGAGCTATTGGAAGCAGCACCCTCTTCCCCCAATGGATGCCAATCTGGGTCAACAACTGGGTCATCCATCACCTCCTCTTCAATGTCATGTGCACCTTCCTCTGTGTCACCGTGTATGGTGGTATAGTGTGCGGGAAGGGGCACCTGAGTCTCATCAGGGTCAGAATCTGACTCTGTACACTGCGAGGACAATGTAGTGCTCTGAGTGAATGTACCAGCAGAATCATCTATCAGCGGCTGTGCATCAGTGCACTCCATGTCAGATTCATCTTGGCCTGGGTAATTCACCATTTCACTTGATAATCCAGGCATGGTATGTGAAAACAGCTCCATGGAGTAATCAGTAGTATGGCCTGCGTCATCCTTCAATCTTGGTTGTGGTGAAGGACACAAGGAAAGGTGTGGTTCATGAACATGAGCCTCCAATGACGACTCAGTGCTTTTACTTTTTACAACTTCAGAAGAGGAGGCGATAGAGCTGGAGGCTGAGTCAGCAATGTAAGACAAAACTTTTTCCTGATGCTCTGGCGTTAAAAGCGGTTTGCCAACTCCTAGAAAACTAAGCCTTCGAAGCCTTATGGAGCCAGACGATGACGCAGGCTCAACACCTCCTGCATTCGGTCCTATTTTGCTTTTGCCACTACCATCAGATCCACCACCAACACCATCATTACCAGCTGCCAACCCCCGCCCAATTCCACGGCCTCTTCCACCAACCTTCCTCATTTTTGGTAGAAATGTAGACAAAATCCTACAAACTATATAGTAATGTAAAACAAGGTACAAGGTGTCTATAGGACAGGGGAGATTTAAATTTTCTGCAGACACTTGTGGACACTGGACACTTGGATTGTGTGAGGCCCACTGAATATCACAGTGCTATGTCACAGGCTCGATGGCACAGGTGTGAAAAAAGTGACTACAGGATAAGGGAGATTTTGAATTTCTGGGAGATTTTGAATTTCTGCAGACACTTGTGGACACTGGACACTTGGATTGTGTGAGGCCCACTGAATATCACAGTGCTATGTCACAGGCTCGATGGCACAGGTGTGAAAAAAGTGACTACAGGATAAGGGAGATTTTGAATTTCTGGGAGATTTTGAATTTCTGCAGACACTTGTGGACACTGGACACTTGGATTGTGTGAGGCCCACTGAATATCACAGCGCTATGTCACAGGCTCGATGGCACAGGTGTGAAAAAAGTGACTACAGGATAAGGGAGATTTTGAATTTCTGGGAGATTTTGAATTTCTGCAGACACTTGTGGACACTGGACACTTGGATTGTGTGAGGCCCACTGAATATCACAGCGCTATGTCACAGGCTCGATGGCACAGGTGTGAAAAAAGTGACTACAGGATAAGGGAGATTTTGAATTTCTGGGAGATTTTGAATTTCTGCAGACACTTGTGGACACTGGACACTTGGATTGTGTGAGGCCCACTGAATATCACAGCGCTATGTCACAGGCTCGATGGCACAGGTGTGAAAAAAGTGACTACAGGATAAGGGAGATTTTGAATTTCTGGGATATTTTGAATTTCTGCAGACACTTGTGGACTCTGGACACTTGGATTGTGTGAGGCCCACTGAATATCACAGCCCTATGTCACAGGCTCGATGGCACAGGTGTGAAAAAAGTGACTACAGGATAAGGGAGATTTTGAATTTCTGCAGACACTTGTGGACACTGGACACTTGGATTGTGTGAGGCCCACTGAATATCACAGTGCTATGTCACAGGCTCGATGGCACAGGTGTGAAAAAAGTGACTACAGGATAAGGGAGATTTTGAATTTCTGCAGACACTTGTGGACACTTGGATTGTGTGAGGCCCACTGAATATCACAGTGCTATGTCACAGGCTCGATGGCACAGGTGTGAAAAAAGTGACTACAGGATAAGGGAGATTTTGAATTTCTGGGAGATTTTGAATTTCTGCAGACACTTGTGGACACTGAACACTTGGATTGTGTGAGGCCCACTGAATATCACAGCGCTATGTCACAGGCTCGATGGCACAGGTGTGAAAAAAGTGACTACAGGATAAGGGAGATTTTGAATTTCTGCAGACACTTGTGGACACTGGACACTTGGATTGTGTGAGGCCCACTGAATATCACAGTGCTATGTCACAGGCTCGATGGCACAGGTGTGAAAAAAGTGACTACAGGATAAGGGAGATTTTGAATTTCTGGGAGATTTTGAATTTCTGCAGACACTTGTGGACACTGGACTCTTGGATTGTGTGAGGCCCACTGAATATCACAGCGCTATGTCACAGGCTCGATGGCACAGGTGTGAAAAAAGTGACTACAGGATAAGGGAGATTTTGAATTTCTGCAGACACTTGTGGACACTGGACACTTGGATTGTGTGAGGCCCACTGAATATCAGAGCGCTATGTCACAGGCTCGATGCAGCAGGTGTGAAAAAAGTGACTACAGGATAAGGGAGATTTTGAATTTCTGCAGACACTGGACACTTTTGGATTGTGTGAGACCCAATGAATATCAGAGCGCTATGTCACAGGCTCGATGCAGCAGGTGTGAAAAAAGTGACTACAGGATAAGGGAGATTTTGAATTTCTGCAGACACTTGTGGACACTGGACACTTTTGGATTGTGTGAGGCCCACTGAATATCAGAGCACTATGTCACAGGCTCGATGGCACAGGTGTGAAAAAAGTGAATTGTAGAATTGGGCAGAATAGAAATCTCCCTAGAGTGTAGGTCTGTAAGAACGGAACAAGTCCTCCACTTATCCTTCCACAGTGACACACAGATAGCTTCACTGTGGCCGTGATAACAGCCGTTACACGGTACTGTGTGAGGAGCGTACACCACTGTATGGTGTGAATAAATGCACGCTCAGTACCTTAGCAGGACAAAAAAAAAATTGGGATTGCTTTTAAAAAAGCAGTTTGCAGAGCAGTGGGGAAACAGCAATGCAGCTGTCAGGAAGCCTTAGAAGGCAGCCTAACAACCAACACCGCTGATCCACCACAATATAGCCTCCCCTTGCACTGCACACACAGTGACTGGTGTGTTGCACAGGCAAAATCGCTAGCAGCAGAAGCAGTTTTTTTGTCTTCTTCCCTGCCTAACGCTCTCCCTACAGAATCAGCAACCTCTCCCTATGCTAAGATCGGCAGAAGTAAGATGGCGGTCGGCGTGCACGCCCTTTTATAACCCCTGTGACGCCCACCAAAGCAAGCCAATCACTTGCATGCCCTTCTGAAAGATGGTGGCGACCCCTGCCTATGTCATCACGTTGCCAACAGTGTCCGTGGATCCTGATTGGCTGAAAAAGAGCGCTAAACAAACTTTTGAAACGCGACTTTGGCGCGTAAGTCGCCGACCTCGTGGCCGACCTCATCCTAGGGTCGGGTTTCGTTTCATGAAACCCGACTTTGCCAAAAGTCGGCGACTTTTGAAATTGTTCGACCCGTTTCGCTCAACTCTAGTGAGGAACATATTCTATTCATCCAGTAACTCATTGTTTTATTTTTTTTTACTTGTTGGTACAAAAGGACTTTGTAGGATTATATATTACAACTAGCTGAAGAGCCCGGCGCTGCCCGGGCATAGTAACTAACTGTGGTTAGTTATAGCAAATTATAATTATCCTCCATCCCATAGTCCCGTGCCCATATACCCATCATACATATCCACGATCCCATAGGCCCGTGCCCATATACCCATCATACATATCCTCCATCCCATAGTCGAGTGCCCATATACCATCACACATCCTCCATCCCATAGTCCCATGCCCATATACCCATTATACATATTCGCCCTCCCATAGTTGAGTGCCCATATACCCATCACACATCCTTCATCTCATAGTCCCATGCCCATATACCCATCATACATATCCTCCATCCCATCGTCCCGTGCCCATATACCCATCATACATATCCGCCATCCCATAGTCCCATGCACATATACCCGCCATACATATCCTCCATCCCATAGTCCAGTGCTCATATACCCATCACACATACTCCATCCCATAGTTCCGTGCCCATATACCCGTCATACATATCCTCCATCCCATAGTCCAGTGCCCATATACCCATCACACATCCTCCATCCCATAGTCAACCATTATGACATCATAATGAGCGGTGGGGCTTGCAACCTATGATGACATCAGCATTGCCATGGCAACCATTATGACATCATAATGAGGGGCGGGGCTTGATACACTTTTTTCTCCCATTATGTAGATAGGGGCAAAATTTTTTGGTGAATTGGAACGCGCGTGGTTAAAATTTCGCCTCACAACATAGCTTAGGACACTCTCGGGATTCAGCCGTGTGACTGTGCCAAATTTTGTGGCTGTAGCTGCGACGGTGCGGATGCCAATCCCGGACATACACACACACATACATACACACATACATACATACACACACTTAAGCTTTATATATTAGATTACGTTCTATCTTTTTTAAACTATGGTTTATTAACAGATGCTCATGAAGACTAAGAAAAAAGGGGTTCACCCACAAGTATCTTTTCTGAAGATGCTAGTGAACCCCTTTTTTTTGTGCAACTTGGATGATTCGACTGAAAGGAACCTCGGTAGGGTGATTGCTGCAATAGGACATAGTTAATGTTCCTTTGCAATTGCTGTATCCCTCTTTTTTTTGTTTTACTTGAAAATGAAGACTTCTACTTCTCTAAAGGGAAAAATTGGGAAGATGCTATGTGATGCCGTCCTCTTCTTCCCATCCTGTAGTGGCTCAGGTGCACTGCTCTGCTCTGCTCTGTTGAGGGCAGAGCAGAGTACTGCAGTGCGCAGGCGTCAGGAGAGGTCTGGCGCCTGCGCACTTGAGTATTCTGCGCTGCCCTCAACAGGGTAGAGCAGTGCGCCCACGTCGGTGCTACTACAGGAAGGGAAGAAGAGGACGGCATCATATGAAGATGGAAGGCGTCGGACCGGACCGCCCCCTCCGAAGAGTATGATCTAACGTGTTTTTCTTAACTTTCAGGTTACATCGGGGACTTATCTACAGCATTACAGAATGCTGTAGATAAGCCCCTGATGTCAATGCCGGCAGCTGATTGTCCAGAAAAAGGGTGACAGATTCCCTTTAAGGCCCAAAACAATCAAGCAGTTTTGAGTTTTTCTGGTGAAGAAAACTGCTGAAAGCTTGCAATATGTTTGTTCAACATGGAAATGCGCAAAAATGTGTGACTACTAGAGTCTTAATTCATAATAATTTAAGACAAAAAAGTGGCGTTAATTATATGACAGAAATGTACTCTAGTTTCTGACTGGAGTACATTTCTTGCATTGGAGTAAGGCATCTGAAACATTCACCAAATTCATGTAATTCTAGAGGTGTAGATATTCTGAATAAGTATTGTATTGACTCCCTCCACAGCAACCCTATAATAATTACTACATACATACAGTAATATAGTACAAGTATATGACATCACATAATATGATGATCAATATACACTAGTAAATACAAATTTAAAAAGGAATGTACATGTGACTATTGTATTATTGTGTAGAAAGCTCTGGCAAAAGGATGCAATTGCAACCATGATGCTCCACTGTGGATGAGCTAGTGTGGCATGTCCATGCATTGGACCTGTTCATATCCAGACCTAAAAAAAAAGTAGAAACCTTTTTTTCCCTTTACTCCTATAATAATTTTTCTTAGGATCTAATGTCAGACAAAGGATTTGACTTGTAAGGGGTGATTGGATGTTGGTGTAACCCTTTAAATTGCTGATACAATGGCCCTTGAGCTACGAGTGATCTCTGGGGTCCCTACTCAGGGATGTCAGAAAGAATCCCATTAATTTGTCTTGCGCTCCATTGTCGCAGAAATAACACATAGCATTTTAGACAGGTGTCTCAGACAAATTTGCCTTTATATACGATTCACGTTGTATGCTTCATAATTTAGAATGCAACATACACTTCAACTTTGTTTTGTGGCCAGTCCCCACAGAAAGAGTTAAAAAGGTCGCGGGCAGGGTCCTCTCTCCTCCTGTACCAGTTATGACTTGTATTGTTCAACATTATTGTACTTGTTTTTATGTATACCCCTCCCTACATGTAAAGCGCCATGGAATAAATGGCGCTATAATAATAAATAATAATAATAATAATAATAATAATAATAATAATAATAATAAAAAGGTAGTGAGGTGCAAATAATATGTAACACTAAAATACGACTGATCCTGGAATAAACAAGCCCTCATACAGATACTCTTTGCCATGAAAATGAAAAACTAATAGCCCTTGGAGGCAATTAGCGATGGCTCTTAAAAATAGGTGTTCATTCACTGTAAGCACAGAAATGTGCATATTTAAAGACTTGAAATAGATTACCGTATATACATACACACATTTATCCTTCACACACTGACAGATATGGCTACTTAGGGTATGTGCACACGATCAGGAATGGCACAGTGTTTGTTCAGGATTTGACGCAGGTGAAATCTGCACCAAATCTGCATCTGAGGTCACTAGCAGGTCACCTGCGTTTTTCCGCATGCTTTTTTTCATTGCATGTGGGGTTTTTTTCACTTGAAATAAAGCTAGTTGAAAGTTGGCTTCTGGGAAGGAAAAACTGATTTCATGTTTGCAGATATATTGAGGTATGTGCACACGGTCAGTAAATGCTGTGGGTTGGACGCTGCCTTCATACACAGTGTTCAGCTGTTACAGCATAGTGGATGGGATTTCAAGAAACCCCATGCCCACTATGCGTGCACCAATGCCCGAGGCTCACCCGCAGATACGCATGTGACTAGGAAGATAATGCAGTTTTACCGCATCTAATGAAAGTGTATGGGTAATTTACGCAGCGGAGACTGAGCATCTCCGCTACATAAATTGACATGCTGTGGTCTGGAAAGACGCACCGCATGTCCTCCGCTGGTGAGCTGGAGGCATCCGTGCATGCATAGTGAGCATGGCATTTCTTGAAATCCCATCCACTATGCTGTAACATCTGGATGCTGCAGATGTACACAGCGTTTACTGACCATGGGAATATACCCTTAGGGGTGATAACTCCTCTGTGAATCATACTTTTTTGCAAATGGAAGCCATCAAGTGAAAGCTGACATCTTCATGCTGTGACTGGGAGATGAAGGTGAGATCACGGGAATACTGTAGTAGAAGATTCCTCCTAGCTAATATCAGGGCGTGGTATAGGGAGAGTCTGTATAAAATATAAAGTGAGTGAAATTAGCTGGACTTAATTATTTTTCACTGGTGGTAAGTGACTGTGTGTTCATGGAAGAACAGGGCTCATTCTAGGTTTTCTGCTGCTTAAGGCAAAAACTAAGTTGGTGCCGCACTCACTGGAGAAAAAAAATTGAAAGAAATCCACACAAAAATATAATCTCAATTTGTCCTTCTGCATTCAGGGATCATCCGCGCAGGTGCCAGCGACTTCCACTCCAGTGACCTCCGGTGTGCCTGCCAATAAGGTGATCTCCCCACTTCCTTCCTGCGTCATCATCGCCATGTACACATGGTTCCTATCAATGACTGTGCAGGGAGGAGATAGGGAGAGTTTATTATTGGGGTGCACATCGGTGGTCACAGTGACTTGCCTGCACCTGTGCAGAAGCTACCTTAATGTAGTGCCCACAGAAGGAAGGATGAGCTATGTATTTCTGAGGAAGTGCAAGGGGCACGTGCAGAACTCCGGTGCTGTAACTGACGCTAACGGGATGAGGAAAGTATTAAAATGAAGACATGAGGTAGGGATTTTTTCCAGGCACCGCACACCCTGGAGCCTGGAAGAAATCATTAGCATAAGGAAAGAATCTAACATTTCCCAGCATTAAGACCGTTAATATGAGGCATACATGTAGGATTAGTGTAACATTTCTATTACCTGTATGCCCATATTAGTAGGTCATATACGTCCCGTGGGGGTGACAGATTCCCTTTAAACCTGAATGTCTAAATTTCAACTGCATCTCAGTTGTTTTATTTTAAATTAAAAAAAAGTGGCATGCAAAGCGTGAATCACAAAAATTCAGTCACTTTCCAAATATTTCATGACCTAACTGTACATAAATGTAATTCGCATATATGATAGCAGTGATTTGATCACAAACACACACTTATAAATATATGTGTGTATTTACTGTAGGAGTTGACGCTTTCGGGTGTAACTCATTGGTACACAAAGCCACAAGGTTATTACATCACACACAGAATAGAATTCCACTGACTGCACAATACCGAAAACAAAAATAACATAAAATCCTTGTCCATGCAATAATTAACATAGTCCCGGCTACTCAAACACAGCATGAGCTAGTCTCAGTTTGGTTACTCAAGATGGCAATCGTCCATAGCAATTAGTGGTGCTTGCAGTTTGGTGCACACAGCCTGTGCAGTCTCTTCTCAGAGAGATTCAGGCTTGCCACTCTTCAGCTCCAAAACCACCCAATCTGTTCAGCTTTCCCCAGTTGACTAACAAGTGAACACATAACCTAGTTCTAGTCATAGCAATCCAGGTGCACCTAATAAGGACCTGTAGCCTACGTGGCTCTCCTACTATATATATGTATATGTTATTATTTATTTTTTACACACCATTGATTCCCTGGTTCTGTATGCGAGAACGTTTACATACAAAATACAGATAAAAAGACTACCTCTTGAAGCTCCTCAAGAGAATGCCAAGAGAGTGTGCAAAATCAAAGCAAAAGGTGGCTACTTAGAAGAACCTAGAATATAAGACATACAGTATTTTCAGTTGTTTCACACTTTTTTTGTTAATTATATAATTCCACATGTGTTAATTCATAGTTTTGATGCCTTCAGAGTGAATCTACAATTTTCATAGTCATGAAAATAAAGAAAACTTTTTGAATGAGAAGGTGATCTGTACTGTATATATAATATATCAGAGATAAATACTTGAAATAGATCACTCTGTAATGACTCTATATAATATATGGGTTTCACTTTTTGCATTGAAGAACTTAAATAAATTAACTTTTTGATGATATTCTAATTTTGTGAGAAGCAGCTGTATACAGTGCATATAAAAGCAACAACTGTTCTTCCCAATCTCTTATACTCGCAGGTTTGGTTCAGCTGAGAGTGCATGTGTTCTGAATGGGAGAGATAAGTAAGTTGCTGCCAGGCACCACTGCTACCAGTGGCAAATATTCCCTGAGGACAAAAGACCTGAGCATGTTGAAATCCTTCTTTCTCTTAATATAATCCACCCCCAAATTAAATCAGCATTGCTAATGAATCAGCATCTCCTTCAGAAGGTTTTCTACAAACTATCCATATAGATAATGACTACCTGAATCTGGCCTGATTAACTCACATTGGATTGCCTAAAGTGGAAACAAATTTCAAAAACTGACTGTCACATCCAGGCATAAACATGGTGTGAACAGGTGCTTAACTTAGAGTCACCAACTCATATACATTCAAAGAAAAAAGGAAGCACACTGTAGCGCTATAACATGCAAGCATGAAATATGAAAAATGAATTGCATTACTGTATTAGAAGTATGAAAATTTGAGAAAGTTTAGCGCATAAAATGGTCAATTTATGTGTATCTGGAAGCCACGGTAAGGCATTTCTCATTTTCCAGGACCCTAACCTAATGCCAATCCTCACTTAGACTAAAGTCTTCATCTGAATGGGAACCTATGTAAATCCTCTCCTTAGACTGAAATCTATATCTCTGTGGAGGGGAAATGGCCCTGCTTTGATTAAAACCGCCTGCAGCTAACATGTGGAGTGCTCAGTCAGAATGTTAAAGAATACAAATTTCAAAAACTGACTGTCACATCCAAGCATAAACATGGTGTGAACAGGTGCTTAACCTAGAGTCACCAACTCATATTTTGTCAAAGAAAAAAGGAAGCACACTGTAGTGCCATAACATGCAAACATGAACAATGAATTGCATTACTAGTATGAAAATTTGAGAAAGTTTAGCCATAAAAAGGCCAATTTATGTGTACCTGGAAGTCTTCATCTGAATGGGAACCTATGTAAATCCTCTCATTAGACTGAAAACTATATCTCTGTGGAGAGGATTTACATAGGATACATTGGCCATTTTATGCGCTAAACATTTTCAAATTTTCAAAAATGATGAATGTAAATAAAAAAGGTACAGCTGAAAACGTCATCTTACCCCTCAAAAACGGCTCTATCAGCAGAAAAATAAAAAAGTTATAGCTCTCAGAATAAAGTGATGCAAAAATATTATTTTCTATAAAATAGTTTTTATTGTGTAAAAGCGAGAAAACATAAAAAAATATATAAATTGGGTATTGCTGTAATCGTACTGATCCAAAGAATAAAGCTGCCTTATCAATTTTACCATATGCCGAACAACTAAAAAACCAAAATCAAAAAACAATTCCTGAATTGCTGGTGTTTGTACATTCTGCCTCTCAAAAATCAGAATAGAAAGCAACGAAAATGGTACCAATAAAAACGTCAACTCGTCCTGCAAAAAACAAGCCCTCACATGACTGTGGGCCGAAATATGGAAAAATTATAACTGTCAAAATATGGGGATGTGAAAACTAGTTTTTGCAATAAAAGGCATCTTTTAGTGCATAACAGCAGCCAAACATAAAAACCCGATATAAATAAATTTGGTATCGCTGTAATCGCACCGACCTGAAGAATAATGTCGCCTAATCACTTATACCGCACGAGGAACAACATAAAAAATAAAACCAATTCTTCACCTGCTGTTGATTTGTTCATTATACGTCCCAAAGGTTGCAGTAAGGCCGGAGTCACACACGACGACCAAAAAAATCGGTGTGATTTTTACGGACCAAAATCGCACAAATGTTTCCTGAACACTGATTTGTCTGTCATCCGATTTTCCTGTGATGATGCAAATTTAATCACATCTAAGCATCCGTTTGACATCCGTCTGCCGATATTTTGTCGGAGGCTACCAAAATGGACAAATAACGGTTTTTAGGCCTGAAACTAATTTAAATTATCATCCAGCCCTATATTTATTGGCTCTATAACAGGTGGGAGCCTCCTAACTTTGCAATAGAGTCTGTACTTGGATTTGGTTAGGTCTGCTTTGTGCTAAACATGACAGACAGGCTGACTTTTAACACCACTGAGCGTATTCTTTTCAATTGGGTTATATCCCGATGTTTTGGTGAGCCCTACCCTGCGATTGTAGATCCGAGGAGGCGTTCTTCCTAGGGTTTTTTTACTGGTGCCAGTGAAATTTGCATGCCAAAGCTTCCTGCCAATGCCTGATGCTATTTCCTGTCACCTGGAGAAGTCTCGCGATTTTATCGCAAGTCACACGTGTGGTCCGCTTACACCTGGGTTTCTGTATAAATCTCTTAAATACATGATTCAGATGGACCCCCCGGTGGAAGATTCCCTATAATGAGGCAGATGGAGGTGCTGTTGACACCATAGGACCTGTGATCTGGCGGTGTCCATCTTTTTAGGATTGCATAAAAGTGCCGTTGGCCACAGTTGTGTGCACTTCTGAAAAGAAAGACAATGCCGAACAGAGGCCAGATGGAGTCCAGAGTAACTCTGCTGCCACATTATAGTGAATGGATCCCATGGGGGTTTCATCTAAACATGTCACTCAGAGATTTAGATGGAAAGCCCTGATGTAAGTGCTCAGCGTAGAGTGCTGGATAAATGTGATCCCAAAAGTTATGTAAAATGTTCCCAATAAAAGCTTTTACTCAGTCCACAAATAAAAGGAAGTCCCCACTCAGGTCCATCATCTTTTAATGGAAATATAGGGGGCTTCCACTTTACTGGTAGTAAAAAAAGCTCTGGAAAAGCTAAATAGCTACTCACCCTGCAAAAGAAATTCAGCACATTCTGCGCTCTCAAATCCAAATAACTCCACCCTTCTGAACCCCACAGTGTACCTAAACCACATATAGCACCAACATGTTTGGCATTTCTTTAGTGATGAGATCCCGCCTAATTTACAGGTGCGTGTCTACAGAAGCATGGGCTGGGCATAATGTACTGGTCATTACAGCGTACTGGTCACTACAACGGCAGTTTGCAATTTTCAGTCAGCAACATCCACTACTGCTTGTTTCTGGAAAACACCCATGGAGTCAAAATCGTCACTACACCTGTAGATAATTTCCAAAATGGGGTCACTTGAGAGGGGATTCTGCTTTTCTAGCACTTAGGGGCTCTGTATATGGAGTCCGCAAACTATTCTAGGAAAATCTGTGCTCCAGGAGGCAAATATCGCTCCATCCCTCCCATGTGTCTCCGTATAGCTAAGCAGTACATCCACATATAGGGTATTTCTACATTCAACAGAAATTCTAGGACAAATTTTGGTACCTTTTTTTATCCATTTCCTAGTATGAAAATGTAAAACTTGGGGCAATCTTGGTGGTAAAAATGTAAATTATTTTTTGTTCACTGCCCAATGATATAAAAGTCTGTGATACACCTGTGGTGTCAATATAATCACTGCACCCCTAGATGAATTCATTGAGAAGTTTAGTTTGTAAAATGGGGTACCTTTTGGGGAATTCTGCTGTGTTGGCACCTCAGGGGCTCTGTCAATGTAGTATAGCACCCACAAATAAGTGCAGCAAAATCTAAACTGTAATATGCGTTTCTTCCCTTCTCAGCTTTGCACTGTGCCTGAAAAGTTGTTTTAGACCACATAAGGGGTATTGGTGAACTCAGTAGAAATTGCACAACAAATTTTGCGGTCCAATTTTTCCTGTTAAACTACAAAATTTGGAGCGAAAAAAGATTTTTGTGGGAAAAATTTGATTTTTTTTTATTTTCACGGCTCTATGTTATAAACTTCTGTGAAGCACCTGGGGGTTCAAGGTGCTCAATACACATCTAGATAAGTTCCCAAAGGGGTCTAGTTTCTAAAATGGTGTCACTTCTGGGTGGTTTCCACTAGGCACATCAGGGGCTCTCCAAAATTGACATGGCGTCCGCTAATTATTCCAACTAATTTTCCACTCAAAAATGGAAATGGTGCTCGTTCTCTTACAAGTCCTGCCATGTGCTCAAACAGGTGTTTTCCTCCACATACTGGGTATCAGCACACTCAGGAGAAATTGGACAACAAATTGTATGGTCCATTTTTTTTCTTGTTACCCTTGCGAAAGTTAAAAAGAAAATAGGTCTAAAGGAAAATTTTTGTGAAACAAAAGTAAATGTTTATTTTTTCCTTCCACATTCCAAAAATTCCTATAAAGCACCTGAAAGGTAAATAAATTTCTTGAATGTGGTTTTCAGTACCTTGAGGGGTGCAGTTTTTAGAATGGTGTCACTTTTGGGTATTTTCTGTCATACTGGCCCCTCAAAGTCACTTCAAATGTGAAAAAAAATGGTTTTGCAAATTTTGTTGTAAAAATGAGAAATCGCTGGTCAATTTTTAAACCTCACAACTTCCTAGCAAAAAAATTGTTTAAAAAGTTGTTCTTACGTAAATTAGACATGTGTAGAATGTTATTTATTAAATATTTTGTGTGATATGACTCTCTGATTTAAAGGCATAAAAAATAAAAGTTTGAAAATTGCAAAATTTTCAAAGTTTTTGCCAAATTTCCAATTTTTTCACAAATAAACGCAAGTCATGGCAAAGAAATTTTACCACTGTCATGAAGTACAATATAACACGAGAAAACAGTCTTAGAAACATTGGGATCCATTGAAGCGATCCAGAGTTATGACCTCAAAAAGTGACAGTGGTCAGTGGTTAGTCAACAAGTGTATTGGATGATAATTGTGAGGACAGTACAAGGTGAACATACTGTTCAAGAGGTTTTGTGTAAGGGTCATCAGGTAAGGTGGATCTGCTAAGCCTCTGGTCCAGTTGGGCACAAGGACTCCAGGCATTAGTATAGCTTCCAGAGGACATGTGGAAATTCAGGAGCCGATGGAGTGGAACCCAGCAAAGATTGATGCGAGTTGAAACACAGTAGTGCACATAATGAATCATACCAAACAAGGAATACAATAGTCTCAATCCCAAGACACAGGTGTTTGTGTCAATTGTCCTTAAATAGATCTGGGGAGATTATGCCATTAATCCACACCAGGCAACCTGCAAAACCTAATGTGGAGCACAACAGAGGGCAGTAGACCCAGAAGAAGAAAATGGAGATTGGGATACGCATGATAGGTGTGTAAAATTTTGAGGGAAATGGGAGTGGTAATATGCGGTGATAGCTGGACAGAGTATGGTACAAGGGACGACTTCTTGAGGATGGGTGTGATAGTTGCATATTTAAAAGAGGAAGGAAATACAACTGAGGTTAATAGAAATTTGAAGAGATGGGCTGGGATAAGGTTGGAGATAAGGTGGTATAGAATAGGGTTCAGCACCCAGGTGCGAGATGTGATTTGGAGAAAAGGATTGCAAGATTTTCTTCAGTAATGGTAGGGTAGAAGGTAGTGATGGGCAAGCACTAAAATGCTCAGGTGCTCGTTGCTCAGGTTGAGCATATTGAAATGCTCGAGTACTGGACCCGAGCAATGGGCCCAGTGTTAGTCTATGGGAAACTCGAGCATTTTTTGCTGCGGGCCCCCCGGGGGTCTTTTTAGGGTCTAAAAACGTCGGAAATTGAAGGGAACAGTGCTCAAATTACATGGGAACATCAAGGGGAAGACCCCTGGAAGTATTTCTGACGCCACTTTTACAAGCGCACAATAAAATATACATAAACGAAACCAAAATGGATTTTCCTGGGAAATATGTTAAGGATCATCCTTTCCAAGGTATTGATTTGTATGCAAGGCAAAAAAAATATCCCAAAACAAAAATGTTCCTCCACAACTTGGGCTATGTTCACATGTAGCGATTTGATGCATTTTTCAACTTTAGTATTGCTTTCAACCAAGACAAATGCATTCACTGGGAAATGTCATTTTAACATTTTACAACCTTATCTGGCCATGTGTGTGACATATCATCTGACACATCCTATTTCATTTATGAAGGAGGGACTCTGAAAGTCACAAGCCTATTTTTATAGGGCCATCAGTCGGCCTTTACTATTCTTAAAGGTCCAGCAGTCGGTCCTCACTATTAGAGAGCCATCAGCCGGCTATGCTTTGGTCCCATTATTAAACAGTGTGTCTCCTATACTGTTATTGCCTATGCATTGAATGCAAGGCCTGCCCCAACTTTGGACGCACCCCAATAACCCTTTGAACAGACATCCTGGATGGCCACATGAAACCAAAGTTCTCATTATTACTCATTTGGTACTCCCACACTGTTTGCCTATGCATTGAATGCATGGCCTGCCCTGCCCCAAAGTTACACGCACCCTAATAACCCTTTTAACAGACATCCTGGATGGCCACATGAAACCAAAATTCCCATTATTATTCATTTGGTACTCCCATACTGTTTACCTATGCATTGAATGCAAGGCCTGCCCTGCCTCAGTTACACGCACCCCAATAACCCTTTGAACAGACATCCTGGATGGCCGCATGAAACCAAAGTTCCCATTATTACTCATTTGGTACTCCCATACTGTTTGCCTATGCATTGAATGCAAGGCCTGCCCTGCCCCAAAGTTACACGCACCCAAATAACCCTTTAAACAAACATTCTGGATCACCACATGAAATCAAAGTTCCCATTACTACTCATTTGGTCCTCCCATACTGTTTGCCTATGCAGTGAATTGCAGTGTTGAGGCTCAAGAACATGCAATGGAGCATTGCAGTGTTGAGGCTGAAGAGACTGCAGTGGAGCCTTTCAGTGATGAGCCTGAAGAACCTGCATTGGAGAATTGCAGTGTTGAGGATGAAGACCCGGTAATGGAGAATTTCAGTGTTGAGGCTGAAAAACCTGTAGTGGAGAATTTCAGTGTTGAGGCTGAAAAAACTGCAGTGGAGAATTGCAGTGTTGAGGTTGAAGAACCTGCATTGGGGAATTGCAGTGTTGAGCCTGAAGAACCTGCAGTGGACAATTGTAGTGTTGAAGCTGAAGACACGGCAGTGGAGCAGTGCAGTGTTGAGGCTGAAGAACCTGCATTGGAGAATGTCACTGTTGAGGCTGAAGACCCGGCAGTGGATAGTTGCATTGTTGAAGCTGACCAACCCCTACAGTTCCCATTATTAGGAAGTGGGTCTCCCATACTGTTTGCCTATGCAGTGAATGCAAGGCTTGCCCCAAATTTGGACACAACCCAATACCTCTTAGAAGAAATGTGGAGGAGGGCCTCCTAAAAATCTTCCCATTACAAAGGAGCACGTCACCTATACTTGTAATGCCCATGCAGTTAGTGTATGGGCTGACAAACATTTGCCCCTAGGGGGTATACATCAGCATACTTTATAAAAAATTTGTTTATTGGGCATCATAAACACCCTATGCAACACTAATGTGGGTGTTGCATCACGAATAACGGTCACCCTGGTGATCTAGTGGTGGTGAATGAAGAGACGTGGAGAAGGGCCTCCTAAAAATCTGTTCGCATTACAAAGGAGCGGGTCTCCTATACTTGTAATGCCCATGCAGTACATGTATGGGCTGACAAACATTTCTCCCTGGGGGGTATACATCAACATACTGTATAAAAAATTTGTTTACGGGCATTATAAACACCCTTTACAACACTAATATGGGTGTTGCATCACGGAGCACGGTCACCATGGTGATCTAGTGGTGGTGGATGATGAGGAGAAGGAGGAGGACAACAACAAATAGGCCAAATCAGGTAGTGTATACCCATGTGTGGGTGTGAAGAGGTGCATGGGAATAGAACTCCCAAAAAAAGACACAGGATTTGAGTTTATTTTACGCTGCTATCATTTGGTTGTGTAGATGAGTCTGGCCCTATCCAGCCCTTGTTCATTTTTATAAGAGTCAGCCTGTCAGCATTTTCAGTTGACAGGTGGATACACTTATCAGTTATAATTCCACCAGCGGCACTGAAAAACCCGCTCTGACAAAATGCTAGCGGCAGGGCAGGCCAGGACCTCAAGGTATAGACAGCCAGTTCATGCCACGTTTCCAGCTTGGATACAATAATAAAAGGCACAGAGAAATCATGGAAGATGTTGGTACAGTCAGCAAGGTACTCCCTCAGCATATTCCAAAACTTTGCACTCATTGTGAGAGTACCCCGTGCCTCAGGGCCAGTGCGTTGGGAGGGTCTGAGAAAAGTCTCCCAGAACTTTGCCAGTGTTTCCCTGCCTCTGTTGGATTGTAGTTGTCTCGCTCTCACCTGTACTCCTTGGTTTTTCCAGCGGAGTGTGACCTCTGCCGCCAGAGTTTTCAGATGGGAATTTTTTTAATAATTCCGCAACAAGGGTGCTCTGGTACTGCACCATTTTAGCACACTTGTCTGCTTCTGGAATAAGAGATAGAAAGTTCTCCTTGTAGCATGGGTCTAGAAGTGTCACCAACCAGTAATGACTGTCACCCAAAATTTTGAGAACGCAAGGGTGACAGGAAAGGCAGCGTAACATAAACTAAGTCATTCGTGCCAGACTGCTAACAGGCAAGACTTCTATGTCCTCACCAAGAGGATGACTGACCATGCTCTCCTCCTCCTCCCTGTCCTCAGGCCATCCACACTGAACAGACAGTATGACAGTTGTGCTTGTAGTACCGTCTATAGCCCATGAAACTAGCTCCTGTTCTTCCTCCTCCTCCTCTTCCTCATTGTCTTCCTCATTGTCACCCAATCCACGCTGGGATGAGATGAGGCTGGGCTGTGTGTAATCGCCCTGTATGGTTCATTGCTCCCTCTCATCATGCTCTGCATGCAATGCATCCTCTTTGATTGTGAGCAGAGAGCATTTCAGAACACAGAGAACTGGGATGATGACACGAATTATGGTGTCATCACCGCTCACCATCTTGGTGGAGTCCTCAAAATTTTGGAGGATGGTACATATGTCTGACATCCATGTCCACGCCTGAGGTCTTATGTGTGGAGTCTGAACTGAATACCGACAGCCTTGTTGATGCTGGTAGTCAACAACTGCCCTCTTCTGCTCACAAATCCTTTCCAACATATGAAGTGTAGATTTTCAATGCGTGGGGACATCACACACCAGTCGGTGAGCCGGAAGCTGCAAATGCTGATGAAACACGGCAAGGGCAGCGGAAGCTGTAGCTGACTTTCTAAAATTGGCACACAGGCGGCATACTTTCACAAGCAGATCCGGCAACTCCAGGTAGCTTCTGAGAAACCGTTGAACAAGGTTAAGCACATGGGCCACGCATTGGAACGTGTGTGAGTTCATCTCGCTTCAAAGCCGCCACAAGGTTCTGACCATTGTCACACACACAGTCATGTCTGGCTGTAGGTTCAGCGGTGTCAGCCACAGATCTGCCTGCTCTTTCAGAGCTGTCCACAACTCTTCAGCATTGTGTGGTTTGTCACCTAAGCATATTAGCTTCAGTACAGCCTGTTGCAACTTGATTAAGGCAGTGCTGGAGCGCTTCCAGCTTGTGACTGATGTGGTCATTTCAGAGCTGGAGGCTGAAGAGGAGGAGAAGGAGGTGGTGCAGGTCCTGTAGACTGTGGGGACAACCCTGATTGACGTAGGGCCTGCAATCCTCGGCATCGGGAGGACGTGTTCCATCCCAAGGTCCGACTGGGTCCCAGCTCCCACTAAGATAACCCAGTGTGCCGTCAGCGAGATGTACCATCTCTGCCCACAAGCACTTGTCCACGTGTGTGTGGTTAGGTGGACTTTCCCAGTAACTGCACTATTGAGGGCATGGCTAATGTTGTGGGACATGTGCTTGTGTAATGTGGGGACGGCACACCGGGAGAAATAGTGGCAGCTGGGGACCGAGTACCGAGGAACTGCCGCCGCGATCAGGTTGCGGAAAGCTTCCGTCTCCACGAGCCTAAAAGGCAACATTTCGAGCGCAAGCAGACAAGAAATGTGTGAATTTAGTAGTGTGGCCTGTGGGGCGTTGGCTGTGTATTTGCGTTTGCGTTCCAAGGACTGGGGTAGGGACAACTGTACGCAGCACTGGGACAAGAACGTGGACATGTCTGGGGACACGAAATGAAAACAATTCTCCCTCTGTACAAATCACTCATCAGACCACACTTGGAGTATTGTGAGCAATTTTGGACACCAGTGCTCAAGAAAGACATTACTGAACTTGAAAGGGTTCAAAGGCGGGCTACTAAAATGATAAATGGAGTTGGTTCACTACAATACCCAGAAAGGTTATCAAAATTAGGTCTATTTACTCTAGAAAAGAGAAGACTTAGGGGAGACCTAATATATATGTACAAGTATATCAGAGGGCAATACAGAGATCTCTCCAATGAACTGTTTGTACCAAGGACTGTGACAAGAACAAGGATGCATTCTCTTCATTTGGAGGAAAGACAATTTCTGCACCAGCATAGAAGAGGGTTCTTCACGGTAGGAGCAGTGAGGCTCTGGAATTCTCTTCCTGAGGAAGTGGTGATGGCCAACTCACTGAATTAATTTAAGAAAGGAATGGATGCTTTTCTTGTGATAACAGTATAGAAGGTTAAGAATAACATAATATTATAGGTAGATGGTTGACCCAGCTTAGGGGAAGGAATTTTTTTCCCTATGGAGAAAATTGGCTTCTACTCTGTGGGTTTTTTGCCTTCCCCAGGATCAACAATGCAGAACAGCTGCACTAAAAATAGGCTGAACTAGATGGACATAAGGTCTTCCTTCAGCCTTCAAAACTATGTTACTATGTTAATATGATGATGGTGCTAGTTGAGTGTGTGCAACGACAGGTGCAGGGCAGGAGGCATCGTCGCACGTACTCTACCATTCAAAAGTTTAGGGTCACTTAGAAATTTCCTTATTTTTGAAAGAAAAGCACAGTTTTTTCCTATGAAGCTAAAATTAAATGGTTCAGAAATAAACTCTGTACATTGTTAATGTGGTAAATGACTATTCTAGCTGCAAACGTCTGTTTTGTAATGCAATATCTTCATAGGTGTATAGAGGCCCATTTCCAAAAACAATCACTCCAGTGTTCTTATGGTACATTGTGTTTGCTAACTGTGTAAGAAGGCTAATGGATGGTTAGAATACCCTTGAAAACCCTTGTGCAAGTATGTTGGCACAGCTGAAAACAGTTTGGCTGATTAGAGAAGCTATAAACCTGACCTTCCTTTGAGCTAGTTGAGAATCTGGAGCATTACATTTGTTGGTTCCATTAAACTCTCAAAATGGCCAGAAAAAAAGAACTTTCATGTGAAACGCGACAGTCTATTCTTGCTCTTAGAAATGAAGGCTATTCCATGCGAGAAATTGCCAAGAAACTGAAGATTTCCTACAACGCTGTGTACGACTCCCTTCAGAGGAGAGCAGAAACAGGCTCTAACCAGAGTAGAAAGAGAAGTGGGAGGCCCCGCTGCACAACTGAGCAACAAGAAAAGTACATTGGAGTCTGTAGTTTGCGAAATCGATGCCTCACAGGTCCTCAACTGGCAGCTTCATTAAATAGTACACGCAAAATGCCAATGTCAACGTCTAAAGTGAAGAGGTAACTCCGGGATGCCAGCCTTCAGGGCAGAGTGGCAAAGAAAAAGCCTTATCTGTGACTGGCTAATGAAAGGAAAACATTAATGTAGTCAAAAGAACACAGACATTGGACAGAGGAAGATTGGAAAAAAGTGTTATGGACAGACGAATCCAAGTTTGAGGTGTTTGGATCACACAGAAGAACATTTGTGAAATGCAGAACAACTGAAAAGATGCTGGAAGAGTGCCTGACGCCATCTGTCAAGCATGGTGGAGGTAATGTGATGGTCTGGGGTTGCTTTGGTGCTGGTGAAGTGGGAGATTTGTACAAGGTAAAAGGGATTTTGAATAAGGAAGGCTATCACTCCATTTTGCAACGCCATGCCATACTCTGTGTACAGAGCTTGATTGGAGCCAATTTCATCCTACAACAGGACAATGACCCAAAGCACACCTCCAAATTATGGAAGAACTATTTAGGGAAGAAGCAGGCAGCTGGTATTCTATCTGTAATGGAGTGGCCAGCGCAGTCACCAGATCTCAACTCCATTGAGCTGTTGTGGGAGCAGCTTGACCGTATGGAACGCAAAAAGTACCCATCAAGCCAAACCAACTTGTGGGAGGGGTTTCTGGAAGCATGGGGTGAAATTTCTCCTGATTACCTCAACAAATTAACTGCTAGAATGCCAAAGGTCTGCAATGCTGGAAAAGCTGCAAAGGGAGCATTCTTTGACAAAAGCAAAGTTTGAAAGAAAAAATTATTATTTCAAATAAAAATCTTTTTTTCGAACCTTGTTGATGTCTGGACTAGATTTTCAATTCATTTGACAACTCATTTGATTAATAAAAGTATGAGTTTTCATGGAAAACACAAAATTGTCTGGGTGACACAAAATTTTTGAACGGTAGTGTACCATGGATAGGGGATTGGATTTCATGTATAACAGCGGAATAAGCATTGGTGTCACCCACAGACTTGGTCATGGACCCTGGGGTTCGGCCCACAAAGTCGGGTGCCTTGTTGCCATGTGCCTGATCATGCTGATAGTAGTTTTGCTACCCCTGCTGATGCTGGCATGGCAGGTGGTGCAAACGGCCTTTTTGTGGTTATCGGCAGAGTCTTTAAATAGCAACCAGACTCGGGAAGACCTAACAGTTGGACTAGCAACTTCCGTCGTGTTGGTGTTACAGGGAATGGTTGCCTGCCTTCTGTCTGTGGCCACCACACTGCTTCCTCCTGCCTGTTGGGGTGCTACGCCTCCCTCCCCCTGTGTGCTACTGTCCTCGCTCTGCATATCCTCCTGCCAACTTGGATCAGTTACTATATCATCCACCACCTCGTCCTCCACATCCTGGTCCTCCTCCTGACTTTCTGGCAATTGTGTCTCATCATCGTCCACCTCTTCTGACACTTTCCCACCGTCGCCTTCATGTGACCGTGGCTGCTCAAATATTTGGGCATCGCTACATGCAATCTCTTGTCCATCTTCAAGTGGACCAGGCGAGAGGCCAGAATCTATAAATGTAAAAGTGATCAGCTCTTCAGAGTGTCCAATTGTGGGATCTGTTGTCCCCGGGCGCTCGGCATGGTGGGAGGAAGGAGGATCAGGGTGAGGAATATGCGATCCAGACTCACAGCTGCACAGACTTAACCATGTGGAAGACAGGGTGGTGGTGGCAGCAAAGTGACTGGAAGTGTTATTCGCTCTCCAACCAACAACCTTTTGACACTGCTCTGTGTTCAATAGTGGTCAGCTGCTGAGGTCTCCTAGTAATTGGGACAGGAAGGTCGGGCGAGAAGATGTGGGTGTTTGTTGTGGCACAATTTCAGCTTGCCCATGGCCTCGGCCTCTGCATGCACCATTATCATCACGTCCACTTCCACGTCCCTTCCCATGTGACTTGCCCATTTTAAATGGAGTACAATATTTTCCACGTTCAGTACAAATGGCTGAATTTGGAGAGAACATATGTGTTCCGTGTGTGGGAAAGCCACAGTTTAAAATATCTGGCCTTTAAGTAGCAATTTTTTTGTGTGCAGCAAACTGGTGTCAATAACTAGGCTAAGACACAGCGAAAAAAAATGCAATTGAGGCCTGAAATGGCACAATTTTGAGGGCACTGATATGTGAGGCCTTTGACGGAGATACTCCACTTTTAAATATCTGGCCTGAATTTTTGTTTGCAGCAAAAGGGTGTCAATAACTAGGCTAAACAACACGAAACAATCACTGACCTCAGGGAGACCAGTCAAAGAAAACTGCGGCAGCCGGCGAATGCACTTAATCAGTGAAATCCTAGGTGCAATGCTTCCTGGGAAATATGAATTTGCAAATAAAGTCCATGGAGCCTCAGTTAAGTGTCTCAAACACGGGACTAGCCAGATCTTCCTCCAGGGAAGGACCCAGCCAAGGGGTGGCTCCTTTCGGAAACCACCATTACCACCATATTAAGTGGCCCTTTTAGCCAATATCCTGCTCTTTACGAGTTTACAGATATGACAAGGGAAATACCAAGGCCAGGTTTCCATCCACAGACAGCTGTTTCGGGGTGTTGCCCCTCATCAGTGTGGAGTAGGATTCTGGCTAGGTGGGAGCAATGCCTAGTAGACCAACATCACGAAACAATCACTGACCTCCCACCTAGCCAGAATCCTACTCCACACTGATGAGGAGCAGCACCCCGAAACAGCTGTCTATGGATGGATACCTGGCCTTGGTATTTTCCTTGTCATATCTGTAAACTCGTAAAGAGCTGGATATTGACTTAAAGGGCCACTTAATATGGTGGTAATGGTGGTTACCTAAAGGAGCCACCCTTTGGCTGGGTCCTTCCCTGGAGGAAGATCTGGCTGGTCCCGTGTTTGAGACTCTTAAATGAGGCTCCACGGACTTTATTTGCATATTTATATTACCCAGGGAGCATTGCACCTAGGATTTCACTGATTGAGCGCCATCGCCGGCTGCCGGAGTGTTTTCTTTGACTGGTCTCCCTGAGGTCAGTGATTGTTTCGTGATGTTGGTCTACTAGGCATTGCTCCCACCTAGCCAAAATCCTACTCCACACTGAGCTGAAAGCACAGGAGTAAATTTGCTACATATGGGCGATCTGCTCATCGCCCATATGTAGCAGAGCCGATCGAGTATTGCATGCTTCAAGCCTCCTGTGGAGGCTATTGAAGCATGCCAAAAGTAAAAAAAGAATGTTTAAAAATACAAAAAACCTAAAAGTTCAAATCACCCCCATCAAAATAAAACAATAAAAAAAAATCCCACATACACATATTAGGTATCGCCGCGTTCAGACTTGTCAGATCTATCAATAAAAAAAAAAGCATTAACCCGATCGCTAAATGGCGTAGCGGGAAAAAAAATTCAAAACACCAGAATTACGTTTTTTGGTCGCCGCGACATTGCATTAAAATGCAATAATGGGCGATCAAAAGAACGTATCTGCACAAAAGTGGTATCATTAAAAATGTCAGCCTGGCACACAAAAAATAAGCCCTCACTCAACCCCAGATCACGAAAAATGGAGACGCTACGGGTCTCAGAAAATTGCGCAACTTTTTTTTAGCATACTTAGGAATTTTTTGTCACCACTTAGATAAAAGAAAGCATAGACATGTTTGGTGTCTATGAACTCGTAATGACCTGGAGAATCATAATGACAGGTTAGCTTTAGCAACTAGTGAACTTAGCAAAAAAGCCAAGTAAAAAACAAGTGTGAGATTGCACTTTTTTTGCAATTTCACCGCACTTGGAATTTTTTTCCCGTTTTCGAGTACAAGACATGGTAAAACCAAAGGTGTGGTTTAAAAGTACAACTCGGCCCGCAAAAAATAAGCCCTCACATGGCCCAATTGACGGAAAAGTAAAAAAGTTCTCTGGAAAGAAGGGGAGAGAAAAACGAAAACGAAAAATCGGAAAAAGCTCCCGGAGTGAAGGGGTTAAAATAGCTGGCAAAAAACTCAAGATAAAAAGCGGACGGCACCGCTGTTACCGTGTGACTTCAAATGATGTGCGGCATACAGAAGCCCAGCAGCTGGGAATCTCAGGTGCCAGACCTGGAAACAGTCAATCCTGGGAATCCATGCAAAGAGAAAAGGTCGCACTCATCAAGATGGAAGTTTCACTGATTTATTGACATATCATGAACATGTCAAGTCAGGGGAGTGACATAAGGAGTGCAAGAAAGGCTGACAACGGCCGTTTCGCGCTGCTCGAGCGGGTGACCCGTTGAAGCGCTCGAGCAGCGCGAAACGGCCGTTGTCAGCCTTTCTTGCACTCCTTATGTCACTCCCCCGACTTGACATGTTCATGATATGTCAATAAATCAGTGAAACTTCCATCTCGATGAGTGCGACCTTTTCTCTTTGCATGGATGTTAAAATAGCTGGAATTTCACGCTGTACTATGGAAAGGATCTGGCTGTATTCTGCAGTGCCAACAAGCAAATGGAGAAAATAAACCATGTGCTCTGGATTGATTTTGAAGAAAATAATCAGGATTATGATGCAAAAAAAAAAAAAATATCTGTAAATATATTAATTATATGCACATTACACATGTGATTATAATGCAGCTCAGGTGCCACGGCAGGCGTCTGCCTGCAGAGGTTTGTTTTTTATTTTAGTATGTATATGTAATATTTATTATCTTAACTTCTTATCTAGGGGGCAGGTCAGTGACGGATCACTAACCTGTCAGCAGTCTTCATAATAATTAGCTAAGCAGAGCACCACATGAAGAACCCCCCCACACACAGGCTGCCACGGGGCACATGCATATCATTAACACAAAACTAAAGATAAGGATTAAACAACCACAAGACGAATTTCATCAACCAAGGTATCATTTTAATATGTATAACGGCACCAACCTGACAGTGTCTGTAGGTTACTGTGATCAATCCTGCTGACAGGATCCCTTTTAAACACCTGCAATTATAGGATCTGTATGAAGAGAGCAAGGTTAGGCTAGTTTCACACAAGCGTTTTTGCCCGCAGCGCACGGTGCCGCTAAGCCCCGCCCCCTGCCGCGCCCCCTCCGGTCATCTCCGCCTAGTGTCGCACATCGCTGCATGCTATCTGCACACCCTATCTTTAGCATAGGGTGCGCAGACCATGCACTAGTAGGATTTTGCGTGCGCTGCGCCCTTTTGACGGTACGCCGATGTGCGCCGCAAGCACCATGTTGCATTTTGGTGCGCTCGGAGCACCATCAAAATGGTGCAGCGCACGCAAAATCCTACTAGTGCATGGCCAGCACACGGTCTGCGCACCCTATGCTAAAGATAGGGTGTGCAGATCGCATGCAGCGATGTGCGACACTAGGCGGAGATGACCGGAGGGGGCGCAGCAGGGGGCGGGGCTTAGCGGCAGCCATGCGCTGCGGGCAAAAATGCTAGTGTGAAACTAGCCTTAGGCCAGGGTCACACTAGCGAGGAATACGGACGAGTGAGAGGCACTAAAAGCACGCATTACACACGGACAAATGATTCTCTATGGGTTTGCTCCCAACAGCCGTATATTTCTCGGGCGTACTCTACGGTCCGTGCCAATCGCAGCATGCTGCGATTGTCAGCGTACTACGCCCGTAATACGCCAATGCAAGTCTATGGGTGCGCAAAAAATACGGATTAGACACGGACCACACATGTGACTTGCAAGAAATACGCACCCGGTGTCTTTTAGAAAAGCCGGCAATTCAGTGCGCTATACAGTAAACTCACACTGACAGGTTTAATAAAGAAAGAAAGAATAGATATAGACACGTAGAATACATATATATATATATATATATATATATATACATACATGTCATTGTGACAAACATATATATATATATATATATATATATATTTATATTTCACAGAGTTCTTCATAGCAGAATAGCCGCTAATTAAATTGCTGGCTTCTATCAAATCCTTCCCCAACCCGACATGAAATGACACAAGGTTTACATTCAGTAAACCATTTCATTTCATGTTTTTTTATATGTCCTTGACTAATAATTAGATGCGGGTTTGTGTGCAAAATTTGGGAGTTGTAGTTGTTATTTAACCCCTTCCTGACATCCGACGTACTATCCCGTCCACGGTACCCGGGCCCGTATGACCGTGGACGGGATAGTACGTCTACCGCGATCAGCGGCGCCCACGTGGTGAGCGCCGCTGATCGCGGCCGGGTGTCAGCTGATTATCACAGCTGACACCCGGCACTATGTGTCAGGGGCGACCCCTTGCACACCGCGATCAAACATGATCGCGGTGTACCGGAAGTTAAAGGGAAGCATCGGCAGGGAGGGGGCTCCCTCCGTGCTTCTCTGAGCCCCCCACGGCAGCGCAATGTGCAGCGCTGCTGCCGGGGGCTCCTATCCTCCAGGCCCCCAAATCCAAGATGGCGACGGGGGCCTTCGGGGACCTGAGGAAGCTGGCTTCCTCAGTGCCTGCAAAGCGCAGGCAAGAGGAAGTCTTCTTCAATGCCTGTGACAGATTGCTGATCTGTCACAGTGATCTGTGATGTGACAGATCAGCGATCTGTCACAGGACAGTGATGTCCCACCTGGGACTATGTAATAAAGTAAAAAAAAAATTAAAAAAAAATGTAAAAATAAATTTTAAAAAATCGCCAAATAAATTAGAAAAAAAAAAAAAAAATTCCCTCAATAAATCCATTTTTTGGAAATAATAAAAAAAACAAACAATAAAAGTACACATATTAGGTATCGCCGCGTCCGTAATGACCCGCCCTATAAAACTGTCCCATTAGTTAACCCTTTTAGCGAACCCCTTAAAAAATAAAAATAAAAAACGAAGCAAAAAATAATGATTTATTATCATACCGCCAAACAAAAAGTGTAATAACACGCGATCAAAAAGACGCATATAAATATCCATGGTACCGCTGAAAACGTCATCTTGTCCCGCAAAAAACGAGCAGCCACACAGCATCATCAGCGAAAAAATAAAAAAGTTATAGCTCACAGAATAAAGCAATGCAAAAATAATTATTTTTTATATAAAATAGTTTTCATTGCATAAAACCGACAAAAACATAAAAAAACGACCTAAATGAGGTATCGCTGTAACCGTACTGACCCGAAGAATAAAACCGCTTTATCAATTTTACCGCTCGCGGAACGGTGTAAACGCACCCCCCCAAAAGAAATTCATGAAACGCTGGTTTTTGTTCATTCTGCGTCCCAAAAATAGGAATAAAAAGCGATCAAAAAATGTCACGTGCCCGAAAATGGTACCAATAAAAACGTCAACTCGTCCCGCAAAAAATAAGACCTCACATGACTCAGTGGGTCAAAATACGGAAAAATTATAGCTCTCAAAATGTGGTGATGCAAAAACTATTTTACAATAAAAAGCGTCTTTTAGCGTATGACAGCTGCCAAGCATAAAAACCGCCATAAATAGTAAATCAAACCCCCCGTTATCACCCCCTTAGTTAGGGAAAAATAATAAAACTAAAAAAAAAGTATTTATCTCCATTTTCCCGTTAGGGTAAGGCTGTGTGCACACGCTGCGGATTAGGTGCGGATTCATCCGCGCGGATTTTGTAAAATCCGCACGTGAAACCGCAGGTCAAAAGACCTGCGGTTTTACCTGCGGATTGCTCTGCGGTTTTGTCCTGCGGTTTTTCATCTCCTCAATAGAGGAGATGGCAAACCGCAGGAGAATCCGCAGAAAGAATTGACATGTCAATTCTTTCTGCGGATTGAAAACCGCAGATAATCCGCACGGAAAATTCCGCACCGTCTGCACTGCGGTTTTTGATTCCCATAGGGAATCATGGTACTGTACACCGCAGCAGAAACTGCTGCGGGTCCGCAGCAGCCAAAACCGCTGCGGAACCGCAGCAAAATCCGCAGCGTGTGCACACAGCCTTAGGGTTAGGGCTAGGGTTAGGGCTAGGGTTAGGGCTAGGGTTAGGGTTAGGGTTAGGGCTAGGGTTAGGGCTAGGGTTAGGGTTAGGGCTCAGATTAGGGTTAGGGGTGTGTTGGGGTTAGGGTTGGAGTTATAATTGGGGGTTTCCACTGTTTGGGCACATCAGGGGCTCTCCAAATGCAACATGGCTTCTGATCTCAATTCCAGCCAATTCTGAGTTGAAAAAGTCAAATGGTGCTCCTTCCCTTCCAAGCTCTGCCATGCGCCCAAACAGTGTTTTACCCCCACATGTAGGGTATCAGCCTACTCAGGACAAATTGCAAAACAATTTTTGGGGTCCAATTTCTCCTGTTACCCTTAGGAAAATAAAAAATTGGGGGCAAAAATATCATTTTTGTGGAAAAAAATGATTTTTTTATTTTCACGTCCGAGTGTTATAAACTTCTGTGAAGCACTTGGGGGTTCAAAGTGCTCACCACACATCTAGATAAGTTCCATGGGGGGTCTAGTGTCCAAAATGGGGTCACTTGTGGGGAGTTTCAATAGTTTAGGTACATCAGGGGCTCTCCAAACGCACATGACACCCGCAGACCATTCCATCAAAGTCTGCATTCCAAAACGTCACTGCTTCCCTTCCGAGCCCCGACGTGTGTCCATACAGTAGTTTTCTCCCACATATGGGGTGTCAGCGTACTCAGGCCAAATTGGACAACAACTTTTGGGGGTCCAATTTCTCCTGTTACCCTTGGGAAAAAGAAAAAATTGGGGTCTAATTGATCATGTTTCTGGAAAAAATACAATTTTTTTATTTTCATGCCCTGGCATTATAAACTTCAGTGAAGCCCTTGGGGGTTCAAAGTGCTCACCTCACATCTAGATAAGTTCCTTAGTGGGTCTAGTTTTCAAAATGGGGTCATTTGTGGGGGGTTTCCACTGTTTAGGTACATTAGGGGCTCTCCAAAGGCAACATGACACCCGCAGACCATTCCATCAAAGTCTGCATTCCAAAACGTCACTACTTCCCTTCCGAGCCCCGACGTGTGCCCATACAGTAGTTTTCTCCCACATATGGGGTATCAGCATACTCAGGACAAATTGGACAACAACTTTTGGGGTCCATTTTCTCCTGGTACCCTTGGGAAAATAAAAAAATAGTGACTAAAAGATCATGTTTGTGGAAAAAATACGAATTATTTATTTTCACTCCCGGGCATTATAAACTTCTGTGAAGCACTGGGGGGGTCAAAGTGCTCACCACACATCTACATAAGTTCCTTAGGGGGTCTAGTTTCCAAAATGGTGTCATTTGTGGGGGGTTTCCACTGTTTTGGTACATCAGGAGTTTTCCAAACGCGACATGGTGTCCGATCTCAATTCCAGCCAAAAACGTCAAATGGCGCTGCTTCCCTTCCGAGCTCTGCCATGCGCCCAAATAGTGGTTTACCCCCACATGTGGGGTATCAGCGTACTCAGGACAAATTGCACAATAACTTTTACGGTCCTGTTACCCTTGGAAAAATAAGAATTGAGGGTGAAAAGATCATTTTTGTGGAAAAAATATGATTTTTTAATTGTATGGCTTTATGTTATAAACTTCTGTGAAGCCCATGGGGGTTCAAAGTTCTCACCACACATCTAGATACGTTCCTTAGGGGGTCTAGTTTCCAAAATGGTGTCATTTGTGGGGGATTTCCACTGTTTTGGTACATCAGGGGTTTTCCAAACGCAACATGGTGTCCAATCTCAATTCCAGCCAAAAACGTCAAATGGCGCTGCTTCCCTTCCGAGCTCTGCCATGCGCCCAAATAGTGGTTTACCCCCACATGTGGGGTATCAGCGTACTCAGGACAAATTGCACAATAACTTTTAGGGTCCTGTTACCCTTGGAAAAATAAGAATTGAGGGTGAAAAGATCATTTTTGTGAAAAAAATATGATTTTTTAATTGTATGGCTTTATGTTATAAACTTCTGTGAAGCCCATGGGGGTTCAAAGTTCTCACCACACATCTAGATAAGTTCCTTAGGGGGTCTAGTTTCCAAAATGGTGTCATTTGTGGGGGGTTTCCACTGTTTTGGTACATCAGGGGTTTTCCAAACGCGACATGGTGTCCGATCTCAATTCCAGCCAAAAACGTCAAATGGCGCTGCTTCCCTTCCGAGCTCTGCCATGCGCCCAAATAGTGGTTTACCCCCACATGTGGGGTATCAGCGTACTCAGAACAAATTGCACAATAACTTTTATCGTCCTGTTACCCTTGGAAAAATAAGAATTGAGGGTGAAAAGATCATTTTTGTGGAAAAAATATGATTTTTTAATTGTATGGCTTTATGTTATAAACTTCTGTGAAGCCCATGGGGGGTCAAAGTGCTCACCACACATCTAGATAAGTTCCTTAGGGGGTCTAGTTTCCAAAATGGTGTCATTTGTGGGTGGTTTCCACTGTTTTGGTACATCAGGAGTTTTCCAAACGCGACATGGTGTCTGATCTCAATTCCAGCCAAAAACGTCAAATGGCGCTGCTTCCCTTCCGAGCTCTGCCATGCGCCCAAATAGTGGTTTACCCCCACATGTGGGGTATCAGCGTACTCAGAACAAATTGCACAATAACTTTTACGGTCCTGTTACCCTTGGAAAAATAAGAATTGAGGGTGAAAAGATCATTTTTGTGGAAAAAATATGATTTTTTAATTGTATGGCTTTATGTTATAAACTTCTGTGAAGCCCATGGGGGTTCAAAGTTCTCACCACACATCTAGATACGTTCCTTAGGGGGTCTAGTTTCCAAAATGGTGTCATTTGTGGGGGATTTCCACTGTTTTGGTACATCAGGGGTTTTCCAAAAGCGACATGGTGTCCAATCTCAATTCCAGCCAAAAACGTCAAATGGCGCTGCTTCCCTTCCGAGCTCTGCCATGCGCCCAAATAGTGGTTTACCCCCACATGTGGGGTATCAGCGTACTCAGGACAAATTGCACAATAACTTTTAGGGTCCTGTTACCCTTGGAAAAATAAGAATTGAGGGTGAAAAGATCATTTTTGTGGAAAAAATATGATTTTTTAATTGTATGGCTTTATGTTATAAACTTCTGTGAAGCCCATGGGGGTTCAAAGTTCTCACCACACATATAGATAAGTTCCTTAGGGGGTCTAGTTTCCAAAATGGTGTCATTTGTGGGGGGTTTCCACTGTTTTGGTACATCAGGGGTTTTCCAAACGCGACATGGTGTCCGATCTCAATTCCAGCCAAAAACGTCAAATGGTGCTGCTTCCCTTCCGAGCTCTGCCATGCGCCCAAATAGTGGTTTACCCCCACATGTGGGGTATCAGCGTACTCAGAACAAATTGCACAATAACTTTTATGGTCCTGTTACCCTTGGAAAAATAAGAATTGAGGGTGAAAAGATCATTTTTGTGGAAAAAATATGATTTTTTAATTGTATGGCTTTATGTTATAAACTTCTGTGAAGCCCATGGGGGTTCAAAGTTCTCACCACACATCTAGATAAGTTCCTTAGGGGGTCTAGTTTCCAAAATGGTGTCATTTGTGGGGGATTTCCACTGTTTTGGTACATCAGGGGTTTTCCAAACGCGACATGGTGTCCAATCTCAATTCCAGCCAAAAACGTCAAATGGCGCTGCTTCCCTTCCGAGCTCTGCCATGCGCCCAAATAGTGGTTTACCCCCACATGTGGGGTATCAGCTTACTCAGGACAAATTGCACAATAACTTTTAGGGTCCTGTTACCCTTGGAAAAATAAGAATTGAGGGTGAAAAGATCATTTTTGTGGAAAAAATATGATTTTTTAATTGTATGGCTTTATGTTATAAACTTCTGTGAAGCCCATGGGGGTTCAAAGTTCTCACCACACATCTAAATAAGTTCCTTAGGGGGTCTAGTTTCCAAAATGGTGTCATTTGTGGGGGGTTTCCACTGTTTTGGTACATCAGGGGTTTTCCAAACGCGACATGGTGTCCGATCTCAATTCCAGCCAAAAACGTCAAATGGCGCTGCTTCCCTTCCGAGCTCTGCCATGCGCCCAAATAGTGGTTTACCCCCACATGTGGGGTATCAGCGTACTCAGGACAAATTGCACAATAACCTTTAGGGTCCTGTTACCCTTGGAAAAATAAGAATTGAGGGTGAAAAGATCATTTTTGTGGAAAAAATATGATTTTTTAATTGTATGGCTTTATGTTATAAACTTCTGTGAAGCCCATGGGGGTTCAAAGTTCTCACCACACATCTAGATAAGTTCCTTAGGGGGTCTAGTTTCCAAAATGGTGTCATTTGTGGGGGGTTTCCACTGTTTTGGTACATCAGGGGTTTTCCAAACGCGACATGGTGTCCGATCTCAATTCCAGCCAAAAACGTCAAATGGCACTGCTTCCCTTCTGAGCTCTGCCATGCGCCCAAATAGTGGTTTACCCCCACATGTGGGGTATCAGCGTACTCAGGACAAATTGCACAATAACTTTTAGGGTCCTGTTACCCTTGGGAAAATAAAAATTGGGGTGAAAAGATCATTTTTGTGGAAAAAATATGATTTTTTAATTGTACCGCCGTACGTTATAAACTTCTGTAAAGCCCTTGTGGGTTCAAAGTTCTCACCACATATCTAGATAAGTTCCTTGGGGGGTCTAGTTTCCAAAATGGGGTCACTTGTAGGGGGTTTCCACTGTTTAGGTACATCAGGGACTCTCCAAACGTGACATGGCGTCCGATCTGAATTCCAGCCAATTTTGCATTGAAAAAGTCAAACGGCGCTCCTTCCATTCTGAGCTCTGCCATGCGCCGAAACAGTCATTCCCCCCCACAAATCAGGTATCTGCGTACTCAGGACAAATTGCACAATAACTTTTGCAGTCCAATTTCTCCTGTTACCCTTGGTAAAATAAAAAAAATTGAACCTGAAGTATTTTTTTTGTGAAAAAAAGTTAGATGTTCATTTCTTTTTAAATATTCAAAAAAATTCCTGTGACGCACCTAATGGGTTAATAAACTTCTTGAATGTGGTTTTGAGCACCTTAAGGGGTTCAGTTTTTAGAATGGTGTCACTTTTGGGTATTTTCTATCATATAGACCCCTCAAAGTGGCTTCAAATGTGATGTGGTCCTAAAAATAAAATGGTGTTGTAAAAATGAGAAATCGCTGGTCAACTTTTAACCCTTATAACTTCCTAACAAAGAAAAATTTTGGTTCCAAAATTGTGCTGATGTAAAGTAAACATGTGGGAAATGTTATTTATCAAGTTTTTTGTGTGCCGTATCTCTGTGATTTAAGGGCATAAAAATTCAAAGTTGGAAAATTGCGAAATTTTCAAAATTTTTGCCAAATTTCCATTTTTTTCACAAATAAACGCAAGTTATTTGAATGAAATTTTACCACTAACATGAAGTACAATATGTCACGAGAAAACAATGTCAGAATCACTGGGATCAATGGAAGCGTTCCAGAGTTATGACCTCATAAAGGTACAGTGGTCAGAATTGTAAAAATTGGCCCGGTCTTGAACGTGCAAACCACCCTTGGGGTGAAGGGGTTAAAGGGGTTAATTCGTTGTTAAAAATTGCGTGGGCTTCCCTTTGCCCTATAATGGTGGCGAATGGGTTAATCTAACAAAGGGTTAATGTCACCATTCGATTGTAAGGTGACATTAACCCTTTGTTAGAGTAACCCATTCGCCACCGCTACAGGGCAATGGGAAGCCCACGCATTTTTTAACAACGAATTAGCTATGGCTATTTTAATTGCTCATGAAAGTTACCAGGTGTAAAAAAGGGGAGGCGAAACATGTGAGGGCAGATAGTCAAAGAGGAAATTAAGTATGTGCATTACTTCTCTATGCATGCCACAGGTGGGGTAGTCGACCCTGGAAGCTCTGAAGTAGCAGCTGCTCTTATCCCGGCGAGTAAGCAGAAGGGCGAAACTATGTGTGCCATCGTGGGTATTTTGCTGGTACCATTCTATGAGTTATCTGCCTGTTTTGTGGTTCAATAAAGTATTGCCACACTGTTTTACCCTCACCCTGTGTTATCTGAGTAGCGTTACATCCATAGTTAACCCCTTCACTACCAAGGGTGGTTTGCACGTTAACTCCCGGGCAAATTTTTACAATTCTGACCACTGTCTCTTTATGAGGTAATAACCCTGAAATGCTTCCATGGCTCCCGGTGATTCTGACATATTGTACTTCATGTTAGTGGTAAAATTTCATTCAAATAACTTGCGTTTATTTGTGAAAAAAACGGAAATGTGGCGAAAATTTTTAAAATTTCGCAATTTTCCAACTTTGAATTTTTATGCCCTTAAATCACAGAGATACAGCACACAAAAAACTTAATAAATAACATTTCCCACATGTTTACTTTACATCAGCACAATTTTGGAACCAAAATTTTTTTTTGTTAGGAAGTTATAAGGGTT
Source organism: Dendrobates tinctorius (assembly GCF_039654945.1). NCBI lineage: Eukaryota > Metazoa > Chordata > Amphibia > Anura > Dendrobatidae > Dendrobates > Dendrobates tinctorius. The sequence continues at coordinate 44,138,792 of NW_027361672.1, forward strand.
AAAAGTTGACCAGCGATTTCTCATTTTTGCAACATCATTTTATTTTTACGGACCACATCACATTTGAAGCCACTTTGAAGGGTCTATATGATAGAAAATACCCAAAAGTGACACCATTCTAAAAACTGCACCCCTTAAGGTGCTCAAAACCACATACAAGAAGTTTATAAACCCTTCAGGTGTGTCACAGGAATTTTTTTGAATATTTAAAAAAAAAAATGAACATTTAACTTTTTTTCACAAAAAAATACTTCAGATTGAATTTTTTTCTTATTTCACCAAGGGTAACAGGAGAAATTGGATGCAAAAGTTATTGTGCAGTTTGTCCTGAGTATGCTGATACCTGATATGTGGGGGGGAACCACTGTTTTGGCACATGGCAGAGCTCAGAACGGAAGGAGCGCCGTTTGACTTTTTCAATGCAAAATTGGCTGGAATTCATATCGGACGCCATGTCACGTTTGGAGAGCCCCTGATGTACCTAAACAGTGGAAAACCCCCACAAGTGACCCCATTTTGGAAACTAGACCTCCCTAGGAACTTATCTAGATATGTGGTGAGAACTTTGAACCCACAAGGGCTTCACAGAAGTTTATAACGTACAGCGGTACAATTAAAAAATCATATTTTTTCCACAAAAATGATCTTTTCACCCTTAATTCTTATTTTTCCAAGGGTAACAGGACCCTAAAAGTTATTGTGCAATTTGTCCTGAGTACGCTGATACCCCATATGTGGGTGTAAACGACTATTTGGGCGCATGGCAGAGCTCAGAAGGGAAGCAGCGCCATTTGACGTTTTTGGCTGGAATTGAGATCGGACACCATGTCGCGTTTGGAAAGCCCCTGATGTACCAAAACAGTGAAACCCCCCCACAAATGACACCATTTTGGAAAATAGACTCCTCAAGGAACTTATCTAGGTGTGTGGTGAGCACGTTGAACCCCCCAGTGCTTCACAGAAGTTTAAAACGCCCAGGCATGAAAATAAAAAAATCGTATTTTTTCCACAAGCATGATCTTTTAGTCACCATTTTTTTATTTTCCCAAGGGTACCAGGAGAAATTGGACCCCAAAAGGTGTTGTCCAATTTGTCCTGAGTACGCTGATACCCCATATGTGGGAGAAAACTACTGTATGGGTACACGTCGGGGCTCGGAAGGGAAGTAGTGACGTTTTGGAATGCAGACTTTGATGGAATGGTCTGCGGGTGTCATGTTGCTTTGGAGAGCCCCTGATGTACATAAACAGTGGAAACCCCCAACAAGTGAGCCCATTTTGGAAACTAGACCCCCTAAGGAACTTATCTAGATGTGTGGTGAGCACTTTGAAACCCCCAGTGCTTCACAGAAGTTTATAACGACCGGGTGTGAAAATAAAAAAATCGTATTTTTTCAACAAACATGATCTTTTAGTCCCCATTTTTTTATTTTCCCAAGGGTAACAGGAGAAATTGAACCCTAAAAGTTGTTTTGCAATTTGTCCTCAGTAGGCTGATACCCTATATGTGGGGGTAAAACACTGTTTGGGCGCATGGCAGAGCTTGGAAGGGAAGGAGCACCATTTGACTTTTTCAGCGTAGAATTGGCTGGAATTGAGATCAGACGCCATGTTGCATTTGAAGAGCACCTGATGTGCCCAAACAGTGGAAACCCCCAATTCTAACTCCAACCCGAACCCCAACACACCCCTAACCCTAATCTCAGCCCTAACCCTAATGGGAAAATGGAAATAAATACATTTTTTTTTAATTTTATTATTTTTCCCTAACTAAGGGGGTGATAACGGGGGGTTTGATTTACTATTTATGGCGGGTTTTATATTTGGCAGCTGTCACACGCTAAAAGACGCTTTTTATTGTAAAAATAGTTTTTGCATCACCACATATTGAGAGCTATAATTTTTCCATATTTTGACCCACCGAGTCATGTGAGGTCTTATTCTTTGCGTGACAAGTTGTCCTTTTTATTGGTATCATTTTCGGGCATGTGACATTTTTTGATCGCTTTTTATTCCGATTTTTGGGACGCAGAATGAATAAAAACCAGCGCTTCATAAATTTCTTTTGGGGGGTGCGTTTACACCGTTCCGCCTGCGGTAAAATTGGTAAAGCGGTTTTATTCTTCGGGTCAGTACGGTTACAGCGATACCTCATTTAGGTCTTTTTTTATGCTTTGGCGCTTTTATGCAATGAAAACAATTTTATATAAAAAATAATTATTTTTGCATCGCTTTATTCTGCGAGCTATAACTTTTTTTATTTTTTTGCTGATGATGCTGTTTTTTGTGGGACAAGATGACGTTTTCAGCGGTACCATGGATATTTATATGCGTCTTTTTGATCACGCGTTATTGCACTTTTTGTTCGGCGGTATGATAATAAATCATTATTTTTTGCTTCGTTTTTTATCTTTATTTTTTAAGGGGTTCGCTAAAGGGGTTCACCCTTGGGACAGTTTTATAGGGCGGGTCGTTACAGACGCGGCGATACCAAATATGTGTACTTTTATTGCTTTTTTTTTTTTTTATTTCCAAAAAATGAATTTATTAGGGAATATTTTTTTTTTTAATTTATTTAGCGATTTTTAAAAAATTATTTTTACACTTTTTTTTTAACTTTATTACATTGTCCCAGGGGGGACATAACTGTCATGTGACAGATCGCTGATCTGTCACATCACAGATCACTGTGACAGATCAGCGATCTATCACAGGCACTGCACAAGGCTTCCTCGTGCCTGCGCTTTGCAGGCACTGAGGAAGCCAGCTCCCTGCAGGCCCCCGAAGGTCCCTGTCGCCATCTGGGATCTGGGGACCTGCAGGGATGGAGCCCCCCGCAGCAGCGCTGCACATTGCGCTACTGTGGGGGGCTCAGGGAAGCACGGCGGGAGCCCCCTCCCTGCCGATGCTTCCCTTTAACCCCCCCCGGTACACCGCGATCGTGTTTGATTGCAGTGTGCAAGGGGTTAACGTGTTGGGGTCGGTCCATGACCACCCCTGACACATTGTGCCGGTTGTCAGCTGTGATAATCAGCTGACACCCGGCCGCGATCAGCGGCGCTCACCACGTGGGTGCCACTGATCGCTATGACGTAATATTCCGTCCATGGGAATTAGGTCCAGGGTCACATGGACGGAATATTATGTCCATTGTAGGAAAGGGGTTAAAGGAGAGCAGGCATTCAGTGGGATTATCCTTGGTCCATGTGGTTTTAGCTAGCGGACCGGGACACCTGCAGGAAATGTCTAGGTACTCAACCTTAATGTCCAAACAAATCTAATTTTTCTATTAGGATTAGTATAATGGGAGGTTCAATTTTTGTTTTCACCTTTCTTTTATCATAGTAACATATTTAATTCTCCTGAAAGACTATTTTTTAAAGTTGAGTAAGTTTTCTTTTTTACTGGGGTGTATCTTCTCACTATACAAAAATTGGCATGGTTAAGCAGACAACTTCACCATTCGCTTTGCAGATATGTGGCAGAAATGCACAGCTGAAACTTGGACCACCAATTGGTTAGTGCATCTGCACCATAAAATATCCCATTCACATGCATTTCTTGCTTAATGGTAGAATGGTATAAAATTTTCTGTCAAAATGTAAAAGTTTGGAGACTATTTATTTTTTTACTTAAATGCTTGTGTTGAGCTAAAAATAATGTTTTGCATTTGGGTTTCATTCAAAATTTTGTATAATTTGGCTTTTACAGGCATTTTGCTTCTCTGCATGTTGCTGAATAAACTAACTGAAAATCCTCAATGAGATCTGACAGGAGAGTTTGTAACTCTTTATTCATCTTTTTTTCCTAGCTTTGATGTGGTCTCTGGTCATAAATCCGCACAGAGGAGTTCAGAGATAGATAAGAGTTGCAAACTTTCCAGTTAAAAGGAGCTCAATAGTGGATTCTTAGGGTGTGTGCACACTGCGGATTCTGCTGCAGATTCGCAGCGGATTTGGCCCTGCGGATCGGCAGCAGTTTCTGCTGCGTTGTACAGTACTTTTATTTTCTATGCAAAAAGAAAACCGCAGTGCAGATGCTGCTGAATTTTCTGCACAGATTTGCTGCGGTTTCAAATCCGCAGAAAGAATTGACATGTCAATTCATTCTGCGGATTCCGCTGCGGTTTGCCATCTGCTCCATTGTAGAGATGATAAACCGCAGGGCCAAACCCGCAGGCTAATCCGCAGATAAATTGCAGATTTTAATAAATCCGCGTGGAAAAATCCGCAGAGCATTCCGCAGCGTGTGCACACACCCTTAGGCTAGGGTCACACTGCTTTAATGCAATCCGTCAACGCATAGCGTTGATGGACTGCGTTAAGGCTATAGCATAATGCGATCGCGTTATGCTATACCGCTAGCGCAGATGCTTCATCTGCGCTAGCAGTGATGGACCCTCGGACGTTGTAGCCCACGTCCAAGGGTCTGTCACAGAATGACAGCACATCGCTAACGCATGCCGATTATGGCATGCGTTAGCAATGCGCTCGTCTATAACTGTGTATGGGTGCGTTAATGCATCAGTTACATAGCGTTAATGCCGCTATGTAACGGATGGGTAAAAACGCACCCCATTAACGCTATGTGAACCCAGCCTTAGATATCTCGCTCTACTGTGAGCAATAGACAGTGTAACATAAAGGTCATAGAAGGCAAACGGTGAAAAAGATTTAATGGAGCCCAATAGCATAAGCATGGAATCCTCACATTATGTGCTCATACTCACTTGCGAGACACTCACACGATTCTCGTGCGAGTCTCTCGCATGAAAGCCTGGCACTGCCGCCGGCACTCGGACCGGAGCGTGTGGCTACATGTATTTCTATACAGCCACACGCTCCAGTCCCAGGGCCGGTGGCAGTGCCAGGTTTTCATGTAAGAGACTCGCATGAGAATCGTGCAAGTCTCTCAAAACTGAGTATGAGCCCAAACCCTGACTAAATCCTCTATGTGTGATCATGCCCTTCAGGGGTGGACACTGACAGCTTGGGGTCCCTGTGCAAGAAATGTGTTTAGGCTCCCCTCCTTTTATGGCGACAAAGCTACAGATATATATATTTCCACACACACATATACAGTATATCTTATATAGTCTCCTTTATTATGTACATTGTCATCTCTTATTACACAGTGCCCTCTCTCTTGTTATGTACAGCTCCATCCCTCACATATCGGATTATATAGAGCCCTGTTTTTCTTATTATATATTGTCCTGTTTTGTTAGATACAGGTGCTTCTCACAAAATTAGAATATCATCAAAAAGTTAATTTATTTCAGTTCTTCAATACAAAAAGTGAAGCTTCTATATTATGTAGAGTCATTAGAAACAGAGTGAACCATTTCAAATGGTTATTTCTGTTAATGTTGATGATTATGGCTTACAGCCAATGAAACCCAAAAGTCATTATCTCAGTAAATTAGAATAATTAATAAAAACACCTGCAAAGGCTTCCTAAGTGTTTAAAAATGTTCTTTAGTCTGTTTCAGTAGGTTCTACAATCATTGGGAAGACTGCTGACTTGACAGATGTCCACACTCCACAAGGAGGGTAAGCCACAAAAGGTCATTGCCAAAGAGGCTGGCTGTTCAGAGTGCTGTATCCAAACATATTAATGGGAAGCTGAGTGGAGGGAAAAAGTGTGGTAGAAAAAGGTGCACAAGCAACCGGGATAACCGCAGCCTTGAAAGGATTGTTAAGAAAAGGCCATTCAAAAGTTTGGGGGACATTCACAAGGAGTTGACTGCTGCTGAAGTCATTGCTTCAAGAGCCACTACACACCAGGGCTGCCTTTAGGAATTTCAGGGCCCCATACTGGCCAAATGTTGAGAGTTTGCCCAGGCTCCACCCTAGTTCTGACTCCACCCAAGATCCGCCTCCATCCCTCAAACTTTCCACAGTCCCACTGCCCATTCTTTGAAAAACTCTGCTTCCTCACCAATCACACAGGTCCCATCAAACACCATGTCACATACATAGCCAACAGCTTTTGTTTTGACCAAAAGATTTTTTAAGCCTGCCACCACGACAAGGTAGACTCTTTTGGCAGGGCCCTACTCTACTCTACTCTAACCTATTAACCATTTAGATTGTAATTTTTTTTTATAATTTGCATTTTAGGTTTGCAGATTATTGTATTCTGTTTACTGGACATTTATGGAAGCTGCTCTCTTCACTGTTTGGAGATATGGACATTGGACATATTCATGTACTAGCTGAAGAGCCTGACGCTGCCCCGGGCATAGTAACTAACTGTGGTTAGTTATAACAAATTATAATTATCCTCCATCCCATAGTCCCGTGCCCATATACCAATCATGCATATCCTCCATCCCATAGGCCTGTGCCCATATACCCATCATACATATCCACCATCCCATAGGCCTGTGCCCATATACCCATCATACATATCCTCCATCCCATAGTCGAGTGCCCATATACCCATCATACATATCCTCCATCCCATAGTAGAGTGCCCATATACCCATCATACATATCCGCCATCCCATAGTCCCGTACCCATATACCCATCATACATATCCGCCATCCCATAGTCCCGTGCCCATATACCCGTCATACATATCCTCCATCCCATAGTCCAGTGCCCATATACCCATCACACATCCTCCATCGCATAGTCAACCATTATGACATCATAATGAGCGGCGGGACTTGCAACCTATGATGACATCAGCGTCGCCATGGCAACCATTATGACATCATAATGAGGGGCGGGGCTTGATAGACACACACTCTTTCCCCATTATGTAGATAGGGGCAAAATTGTTTGGTGAATTGGAACGCGCGGGGTTAAAATTCCGCCTCACAACATAGCTTAGGACACTCTCGGGGTCCAGACGTGTGACTGTGCCAAATTTTGTGGCTGTAGCTGCGACGGTACGGATGCCAATCCCGGACAGACACACACACACACACACACACACACACACACACACACACACACACACACACACACACACACACACACACACACACATACATACATACATACATACATACATACACACTTGAGCTTTATATATTAGATATACAGTATATCATAAGACATTAAATGGGACTCTATTTTCTTGGGAGAGTTTTCTTTACATTTTCTCATGTTTAGTGAAATGCAGGAAGGGGAAAGAGGTGAGTTGTAACACTATCTACTGCGTATGGTGGATTCTGTTATCGCTCATTGTAATACTCCTACTTATGACAATGAGGTGACAGCTGAAAATGGATCTCTTCTGGACTTGTCAGGCTATTAGAAAAGCAGTTTCTGTTTATCTATTATTTCATGATATAAGGGGGTGATATAAACTTTAAAGTAAATTCTTCCAAAATGTTAAACTATGATTAACCCCTTTGCGATCAGGGGTATTCAGTTTTTGAATTTCCGTTTTTTGGGTTTTTGCTGTTTCAGTAGATTTTTATTTATTTTTCCAAATGCATTTCCGTTTTTTGCTCCCTTAAATTCTTTTTTATTTAAATGGTGAAAAAAAAATCCCAAATTTATTAATTAATTTAAAAAAGGCGCCATTTTCCGTCACCTGTACCGTCTACATTTTTCGTGATCTGGGTTGGGTGAGGAATTATTTTTTGTGCACTGAGCTGACATTTTTATTAATACTATTTTGGTTTAGAAATGATCTTTTGATAGCCCATTATTGCAATTTATTGCATTGTAGCGACCAAAAAAACGTAATTCACGCGTTTTGAATTTTTTTCTTGTTACGCAGTTCAGCGATCGGGTTAATTCTTTGTTTACATTGATAGATTGAGTGACTCTGAATGCGACAATACTAAATATGTGCATATTTCATTTTTGTAATTTTATTTTGAACTAGCTGAAGAGCCCGGAGCTGCCCGGGCATAGTAACTAACTGTGGTTAGTTATAACAAATTATAATTATCCTCCATCCCATAGTCCCGTGCCCATATACCCATCATACATATCCGCCATCCTATAGTCCCGTGCCCATATACCGGTCATACATATCCTCCACCCCATAGTCCAGTGCCCATATACCCATCACACATCCTCCATCCTATAGTAGAGTGCCCATATACTCATCACACATCCTCCATCCCATAGTCCCGTGCCCATATACCCATCATACATATCCGCCATCCCATAGTCCCGTGCAAATATACCCGTCATACATATCCTCCACCCCATAGTCCAGTGCCCATTTACCCATCACACATCCTCCATCCCATAGTCAACCATTATGACATCATAATGAGCGGCGGGGCTTGCATCCTATGATGACATCAGTGTTGCCATGGCAACCATTATGACATCATAATGAGGGGCGGGGCTTGATACACACTTTTTCCCCCATTATGTAGATAGGGGCAAAATTGTTTGGTTAATTGGAACACGCGGGGTTAAAATTTCGCCTCACAAAATAGCTTAGGACACTGTCGGGGTGTCTGTGACTGCGCCAAATTTTGTGGCTGTAGCTGCGACTGTGCGGATGCCAATCCCGGACATACACACACATACATACATACATACATACATACACACACTTGAGCTTTATATATTAGATGGCGCGAAAGGGGATCAGTTGAACTTTTATATTTTTTTATTTTTTAAAAACTTTTTTTACATGCTTCAATACTCTTCATGGGAGACTAGAAACTGCAATACTTTGATCGCTTCTGCTACACAAAGGCGATGTTCAGATCGCCCGTGTAGCAGAAATGCTCACTTGCTATGAGCGCCGACCATGGGGTGGCGCTCATAGCAGTCTGGCAATGACAACCATAGACATCTGCTACAGACCTCTGGTTGTCATTATGACCCATCGGTGACCCCCGATCATGTGCAGGGATCACCGATGGGCAGGATCAGTGACGTGCTTCCGATAAGCGTGAGTTAAATGCCAATATCAGAGATTGATAGCAGCATTTAACTAGTTAACAGCGGCGGGTGGATTGCGATTCCACCCGCGGTTATTGCAGGCACATGTCATCTGTATAGATTAGCTGTCACGTGCCCGGAAAAGTGCTGGCTCAGCACTATAGCCCACACCAAACAGGGGGAGTCCGGCATGGGCGTACTATTATGCCCAATGTCGAAAGGGGTTAAAAGGATTGACCATATTCTGGTTATTGTTGACGAATGTGTTTTAGATGGTAAGGTACTTACTAATATGGACTTTATTGAATTTCAGCACCAAATATGAATGGAAAATAGAAATATAGGCTATGCTGAATGCCTTTTAATCATCTCACAACCACATTGGTTAACAATAACTAGAGAGTGGTCAATGCACAACACAAAGTACATTCTGTAACACGTTCCCACTAAACATTTTGCTAACTAAACCTATTTTTCATAAGAGTCATTTAGTTAAATCTTTTAGTCAAGTACAAAATTATAGCGCTAATAACAAAAGAGAAAACAAACAAACAACAAAAAAGACAACACATATAATGAATCAATACAATAAAAATAAGGTTAGCACCGCCGCCACCATCACTTTGCGGGTGGTGTGGGCGCAGTGTGAGTCTGCATCCTGTGCGCATAAACAGACCAAGATTTCAGCTCAGTGAATCACTGCATGTGATTTAGCATTTAACTGTGCAGTGTTATGCAGCTAGTGTGCAGCGGCCCTGAACTGTTGCCCCTTGGATCCGGTGAGCAGAAGCAAAGAAAGGAGGTCCCGGACTGCCAGCGTGTCCGGACCCCCTCTTTGCTTCTGCTCACTGGGCACCATACATTAGTAGGGGCAATAATGCCCTGATGGCAGCCCTGTTCCTGCTTATTGTGAAATGACATTTGTTGACAGCCCATACTCCTTGAAGTATGCAGCTAGTCTACATAGATCAAGATATGTCAGACATCCATTCCTGGCTACCTTATAGTTGCCATTTTATTTTAGCATTCACTCAATCTTTACTAAAGCATACACACATATATTCATTCTTATCTACCTAATAGGATGATGACAGCTGTCCAGACCTGCACTAACTATGTTCCTGCCTATTGCGAAATGACACTGGTTGACAGCCCATACTTCATGAAGTAGGCAGCTAGTCTACATAGATCATCAAATGTCAGACATCCATTCCTGGCTGCCTTATAGTTGCCATTTCATCTAAGCATTCACTCAATCTTTGTTAAAGCATTCACACACTTATCCATTCTTATCTATCTAGTAGGATGATGATAATTGAGCAAACCTACGCTAACTATGTTCCTGCCTATTGTGAAATGACACTTGTTGACAGCCCATACTTCATGAAGTATGCAGCTAGTCTACATAGATCATGGGATGACAGACATCCATTCCTGGCTGCCTTATAATTGCCATTTCATCTAAGCATTCACTCTGTTAGGGGCTAGCGGAATGCACCAAATAATGAAGATGGTATAAGGTGCGTTTGCAGCCCGGGGTCCACAGTGCAGAGATGGAAAGCTGCCTTAGGTAGGATGGCACAATATGGCGCTAAGAGAGGTGCTGTGAACTGGGAGCACTGTGGCACTAGACTCAGCCACTACAAGATGCTGACTATGACTCTAATAGCCCTAAACCATACGTATCAAAGGGAGGGTAGTCTTAATGAGTCAGTCACCAGATACATGCATTCATCATCACTCACACATAATACCATAAGGGTCCTCACTAGCGCATGGCCGTGCAGCCATGCAACTCGTTTATAGCAGCGTCCTTCCGGGACCTTCCTAGTTGTCCAATGGGAGCAGCAATAGGACTTGAGCATGTGACCTCAGACCTCCAATGAGAGGACTTCCCACGAGAATGCTCAGTCGACCGAAAGAAGGACTTAGTCCCACGAGCTGCTCGCTGCTGGCTATTGCAGGTTACTATAACTGAACCCTGATTAGCAGCAGTAACCAAGCCAACAGTAGTAGACTGAGCAAGATGCCAGGAACGACGTCTTTGCTGAGCAGGCTCCTCTGTGGCAGGAGTGGAGTAGGAGACCACAGAGGGCAAGGCTCGGCATTCCTCCTGTGCAGAGGCAGGAACCCAATGCCTAACACACTCAATCTTTGATAAAGCATACACACACATTTATCCATTCTTATCTATCTAGTAGGATGACGATGGGTGAGCAGTCCTGTGCTAACTATGTTTCTGCCTATTGTGAAATGACCCCTGTTGACAGCCCATACTTCATGAAGTATACAGCTAGTCTGCATAGATCATGGGATGTCAGACATCCATTCCTGACTGCCTTACAGTTGCCATTTAATCTAAGTATTCACTCAATCACTCAATCTTTATTAAAGCATACACACATATATATTCCCTCTTATCCATCTAAAAGAATGACGACAGCTGTCCAGACCTGCATCCCACCACTGCTCAAACTTTTGGGGTGCAGCTTTGGGACCCTATTTTCAGAGATGATGTCCTCCACCCAAGTCTCAAAAGGCTGAAAGGGTCTTCAGGAGAGGTGGGTAGTCGAGCTAGGCTATCAGACAGTCACCTCTGTAGCTGTAGTGTCATCCTTCCTATGGTTCCAGGGACGGACATACTATCGGTGCAGCTTTTGCTGTTACTCACGGGCCCAAGAGGTAAAGGGCACATTTCCACCTCCAAAGCAGATTGAATTGTACTTTATGATGAGGTATTGGGCTGCAAAGGGCTCATATACTATATTGTTCTTTCCCAGGAGCCATTTTCTGTCTGTGTCCTCCAGTAGCTCAAATGTATAATTCATTTTCTGCAATGAGAAACACATCACATTAATAATTTCCAGGCAATCAAGATCAATACAATGAATCCTATCACTACCACTATGGGCTTTATCTAAGTTGAGAGTATATTGTTTAACCAATCTCCGATACACACCATCCTGGAGAAGGTATTCCATCTCTCCTTTGATGAATCTCTAGCTTTTTGTTGTAGCTCCTTTTCCTTATCCATGATTCTCTAAATTGAATCATGTGCATCTTCAATCTAGGAGCAGCATTCCTCACCTATAACAGCACAAGTTCCACCTTCAATTGCTAACTGGTAGACAAGAGCCATTCTGTTCTGAAGGGCTACCTTCCACATTTGGTGACATCACAAGTAGAAATTAATAAGTGTGAAAGCAACAACAAAACATTTGGTGACATCACAATTAGTAGCTTATGGGGGCGAAACCAACAACCAAAACTTTCTGTGAAATGACATATAAGAGCTACTGTGTGCGGAGCCAACTTTAACAAACATTTTGTGACATCATATGAAGCATCTAATGTGGAAGGAGCCAACAACCATCACATGCCATGACATCACAAGTAGCAGCCAGTGGGTGCGGAACCAACATCCTCAGCATTCCATGACCTTCTAAGTGTTGGCTGTTACTGCTGGCTTCCATTGAAGTGCATTGCCCTATATACTAGATAGATCAAACAATATGAATCCTACCAATGTGGGGGAATATTTGAATAGTTTCACCATATATGGAGCTAATATGTATATACATTGGTGTTGTACAAGAATTTACCAATATTGGTTGCATTTATGTTTTTGATGTGGACTGCATATTACTATATGTCTCAATAACACCCAGCAATTACATAATTTTCTTGTGGCTCAATATGTTCCCATTACATGATATAACTCAGCTCCCAGATTTGGATAATTCTAAAACAATACATGGCCCAAAAATCGAGACGTCGTCATGTTCCAGTTATCGCTGAATTGTTCTATGGATCTGATGAGCAAGAAAGTCAGAAACCAATAAAATGTGATGGATAATGGGTAAATCATTGTCATTTCTGTGCTTGGAGCTAAATCCCATCACATCCTATCACATCCTATATCTCCCTTTACTAGTGGAAGAAATTCTTTAAGACCTGGACATCACCTAATCTGAGGGGTTCACTATTCGTTTTGGCCCTGCTTGTATTATATAGAATAAACGCTCCTTAATGAATAAAAAATAAATAAGAAATAGATGATGGAAGAGCATAAAGGACACAAGAAGTGACATAGAACCGACTTACCTCTCTCTTCAGTAACTGCAACCCTCAAATGGAATGTTGGCTCTGCAGCTCCTGACATAATGTGTGTGATCTGTGATTTCATAATGCAAGGGGGTGGAGCCAGAGACCCCAACATTCCGTGACATAATCAGCAGAAGCAGCAGCTGTTATTTATAGGGACCAGACCATGCAAAGTATTTATTACCATATAGAGGAAATGGACTCTAATTATCCACTTTGACCTCTGAAACATTTTACAAAGTGTCACAATGTCATTGTTGCCATACAATTAGTGTTGAGCATTCCGATACTGCAAATATCGGGTATCGGCCGATATTCACGGTATCGGAATTCCGATACTGAGTTCCGATACTTTTTGCATATCGAATACTGGAATCAGAAGTTCCCATAATGCTATGAGCCAGTTTGATTTGATTCAGCCAATGAGGAATCCTAAGAAGTGTGGGCACATCTTGTTAGGCATGTAGGCATGTTAACTAATGGCATGGCTGTGATTGGCTGCTGAAATGATGTCATGATGCACTATAAAACCGCCGCCGCCATTTTGGGTTCACTCTGCTGTGAATTCAGTTAGGGACAGGACGCTGCTGTTCTGACTTTGAGGGACAGTTAGAGATAGCGATTTGCTATATTGTGCTTTACCCAGGCTACTTTAGCAACCGCTGTGTGAAGCTTTCTTTTGCCTTGCAGCGCTGTTCACAGTTGTCTGCAAGGTCTGTGTGTGTGAGCGCAGCTCACGCTGTAGTGTGTTCTGCAGCCACCTCTGGTTGTAGTCCGCTCAGCCTGTGTCACTGCCTCATACATAGTCCTTTTTTTGTTTTATTGCTGCTCATTTTTCCTGATTTCTCCTATTAGTGTGCTTCCATCCGTATCCATCTACATTGGTTGCAAACACTATATAGGAGTAGATAGCGGAGCCTTTCTGCAGCCTTTCAGTGCTAGTGCACAGTTCTCTGCACTGTTAACGGCTGTCTGTGAGGTTTCTGTGTGTGAGTGCAGCTCACGCTGTAGTGTGTTCTGCAGCCACCTCTGGTTGTAGTCCGCTCAGCGTGCGTCACTGCCTCATACATTGTCCTTTTTTGCTGTAGTGCTGCTTATTTTTCCTGAATTTCTCCTACTAGTGTGCTTCCATCCGTATCCAGCTAGATTGGTTGCAAACACTATAAAGGAGTAGATAGAGGAGCCTTTCTGCTGGCTTGTGCCCTGCAGCCCCAGCCAGATTAGTATTAGCCTATTTTTTGGAGCCTTATCTATTGCATTGTAGGTTACCTTCCTACATTGTAATAGCTACAAAAAGTTTGTGACACTATCGCTTTTACATCTTTGGTCACATCCTTTTTATTTTGTGAAAAAAAACACGTAAATAAAGTTCACCAAACACTCCACTTGACAGTTGTGTAGGCTACATTAGCTCATATTAAAGTGTAGTCCACACTTTATAAAATTAGTGTTTCTTATACCTGTTAGCAGCTGTTCAGGAATAAGCACACTAAGCGCTTAGTACTTTTCTGCCTATCTTTATCAGTCTACCAAGATGAAGAAGGCAGGGAGTAAGGCACGTGGGCGTGGAGTTTCAGCAGGGAGAGGACGTGGGGATTCTGTGCCTGCTGCGGGCACCAGTGACTCAGCATCCCCTAGTTTTACCAGGGAACAGTCCTTTATACGCAGCTTTGTATGAGCTCGCCATACCCCACTGCTGCGGGAGGAACAAATTGAAGTTGTTGTCGGATGGATGGCAGCTAACGCATCGACTTCAATTAGTTCCACTTCCTCTCAGGTCCAGAGCATCTGTCTCTTTACCACCTGCCAAATTGCCCAGGCAGTCAGAGAGCCCTGGACAGGAGCCATCTCTACTTCTGTTCTCTGAATCTCTTGGCTTGGAAAGAGGGGGCCAGCCAAGCAGCATTCTAGAATGTGAAGAAGAAGTAGTAAGCAGTGATGCGCAACAGCTTTGTCTCTCTGAATCTGAAGAGGGGGGTGGGCCAGTGCCTATGGTCGGTCAGCACACCTCAGTCCGTATCTGATGAAGAGACTCAGGTGCCACTTTCTGGTGCGTACTGTGCTGGCGAGACTACCCAGGAGAAGCAGGTGTTTGAAGAGGGTAGAGTAGATGATGAGGTCCTTGACCCATCATGGCGTGAGGAACAGGAAGGTGGTGGGAGCAACTCTGAGGAAGAGATTCCCCGAATGGCCAAAACAGGAGGGAGAGGGAGGGGGCAGACTCGGTTGCCTGTAGCCTCCACTTCGGCACCCATTAGGAGCATTCCTCTTCCAAAACCCAAAATGGGCGCTCCCAGGACTTGGAGTGC
The DNA here is from genome assembly GCF_039654945.1 of Dendrobates tinctorius. NCBI lineage: Eukaryota > Metazoa > Chordata > Amphibia > Anura > Dendrobatidae > Dendrobates > Dendrobates tinctorius. Next base: position 44,154,075 of record NW_027361672.1, read on the forward strand.
GTGGTCCTTTTTTGACACCGTTGCAGATGACATTTGCTTTGTCAAATGCAAGCTGTGTAATCAGAAAGTCAAAAGAGGGAAAAGTGTCAGCAACCTCAATACCACAAATATGTGGAAACATGTGCTGACCAAGCACGTGGTGGACTTACAAAGACACATTGAAGATTAGGCCAACCTACAGCACCACCTACCACCTCTTCAGCTCATGGTGAAGCCTCTTCCTCCAGCTCACACACAGCTGGTTCGGCTTCCTCACAGGATCTCCGAGGAAGAACCTCTTGTACTGTTATAGAGACACAGTGTAATTCCACCCACAGCACCATGTTCCCGTTCATCCTCACACTCCCAGGCCACTCTACAGCCATCAGTAGCACAGGCATGGGAGAAAAGGCGGCCATACTCGGCAAACCATCCCTGAGCACAGGCTCTGAATGCTGGCATTGCAAAACTACTGTCCCTTGAATTCTCTCATTCAGGCTGGTGGAGACTGACACCTTCCGTAACTTCATGGCATTGGCAGTCCCACAATACACCGTGCCCAGCCGCTTTTATTTCAGCAGGCAAGCCGTCCTTGCCCTGCAAAAGCATGTAGAGGGAAAAATTAAACATGCGCTACTAAACACCATCAGTAGCAAGGGCCACCTGACCACCGATGCGTGGACCAGTAACCATGGACAGGGATGATACCATTCCCTCACTGCCCATTGGGTAAATGTTGTAGAGCCGGGTACAGATCTTGAGAGTGGCGCTGTACGTGTTCTGCCAACTCCAAGGATTGCAGGAATCCAGTCTGTACACACTGACTCCTCCTCATACTCCAGGAACCTGAATCAGCGCTGCAGGAGCCGTCACGGTCTACCTCCACATGGACCCGTGAACGCTTACCTGTTACGACCGATATGAGCACAGCCGTGGCCAAATGTCAACAGGCCATACTGAAATTAATTTCTTTGGGGAATCGAAGCCACACAGCGCAGGAGCTCTGGAATGCCATCAAGCAGGAGAGCGATGTGTGGTTTGTGCCAGCGAATCTCCAGCCAGGCTTGGTAGTGTGTGACAATGGCCAAAATCTGGTGGCAGCTCTGGGCCTAGGCAACCTCACTCACATCCCATGTCTGGCACATCTGCTCAACTTGGTCGTGCAGAGTTTTTTGAGGGACTATCCGTATCTTGATGCACTGCTGCACAAGGTCCGCATAGAATGCGCTCACTTGCGGCATTCCAGCATGGCAAGATCGCGCATTGCAGCTCTGCTGCGCCGATTCCGCCTTCCGGAACATCGCATTATATGTGACCTACCCACCAGGTGGAATTCTACGTTACATATGTTAGAGCAGTTGTGTGAGCAGCAGGCAGCAGTCATGGAGTACCAGCTGCATCAGGCGCAAACAAGTTGCACTGCGCGCCGTTCACACTTCACCACCACTGAGTGGGCCTCTATGAAGGACATCTGCCACGTTTTGCGTGCCTTCGATGATTCCACGCGGATGGCGAGTGCAGATGATGCACTAGTCAGCATGACTGTCCCCCTTATCTGCCTGCTTCAAAAAACACTGCAAGCACTAAGGGAGGAGATTTTGGAAGAGGTGGAGGATGAGGAGTCACAAATGCCATCTGCTTCTGGGCAGTCTGCGCAACGTGGTTCCTCACAAAGGCCTAGGCAGGGGACACTTTGTGAGGAGGATGAGGAGGAGTCAATGGAGGAGGAAGACATCTCTCCAGAGGAGGGAGGTATACAATGCTCTAGTAGTCAGTATGTAGAGCGAGGGTGGGGTGATGCAGAGCAGGCAGAGATGACACCTCAAGCAGGGGACTGCGTTTCTGGGCCAGTTGGGAGTCTGCAGCACATGGTTGATTTCATGCTGCAGTGCCTGAGAAATAACCGCCGCATCACCCACATTCTCAACACGGCTGATTATTGGGTGTACACCCTCCTAGATCCTCGCTACCAGGACAACTTACAAAGCCTCATAACACAGTAGAACCGGGAGCGTAAAATGCGGGAGTACCAAGACACACTGGTGCATTCCATCATGTTCTCCATTCCACCCGAGAGCAGTGCTGCTAGTGCTTTACAAAGCAGCTCTGTGTGTCAAGGCAGTGGAGGAAGCTCTGCACAAAGAGGGAGCAGAAGCAGCGCCTCAGCACAAGGCAAGAACAGTATGGCCCAAATGTGGCAAAGTTTTGTGTCCCTGCCACAAATGTCTACACCATCACAGACGACTCCAGTCAGCAGGAGGCAACGTTTCCGTCAGATGGTGACAGACTACATGTCTTGCCCTCTCAGTGTACTCCCAGACGGCTCTTCCCCTTCAAGTTTTGGGTCTCTAAGCTGGATGCATGGCCAGAGCTTAGCCAGTATGCATAGGAGGTGCTGGCTTGCCCTGCTGCCAGTGTATTATCGGAGCGCGTCTTTAGTGCTGCAGGTCGTGTACTAACAGACCGTCGCATGCGACTATTCTCCGATAACATTGACCGGCTTACTTTTCTGAAAATGAACAAGGCCTGGATCTCGCTGGAATTTGCCAGTCCTCTTCCAGATTAAATAATTGGTTGGCAACAGTATCCAGGTCTCCTTTTGTGTTCATGTTTCTACCACCTGAACTGTAATCCCTGGGCTCCAACACCGCCAGTTGCTGCTCAGAAGTGCCGTCTACCCTGTGTTAGTGGGGTTCAGTAACGCCAGCTGCTCCCCTGCTGTGTGTCCGGCAATGTCTCCTGCTCCCTCCACATTCACACTACATCAGATATTAAACTTGCTCCAATTAGGCCTCAGCCTACACCCTGATTGACCCTGGGCTCCAACACCGCCAGTTGCTGCTCAGAAGTGCCATCTGCACAGAGAAAAACACTTGCTCCTGTGTTAGTGAGGTTCAGTAACGCCAGCTGCTCCCCTGCTGTGTGTCCGGCAATGTCTCCTCCTGCTCCCTCCACATTCACACTACATCAGATATTAAACTTGCTACAATTAGGCCTCAGCCTACACCCTGATTGACCCTGGGCTCCAACACCGCCTGTTGCTGCTCAGAAGTGCTGTCTGCACAGAGAAAAACACTTGCTCCTGTGTTAGTGGGGTTCAGTATCGCCAGCTGCTCCCCTGCTGTGTGTCCGGCAATGTCTCCTGCTCTGTCCACATTCACACTACTACTGATTTTAAACTTGCTCCACTTAGGCCTCTGCCTCCACTCTGTACTATTGACCCTGGGCTCCAACACCACCAGTTGCTGCTCAGAAGTGCCGTCTGCACAGACAACATATGCTCCAGTGTTATTGGGGTTCATTAATGTCAGCTGATCCCCAGCTGTGTGTCCAGCAATTTCTCCTGCTCTGTCCACACTCACACAACTACAGATTTTAAACTTGCTCCAATTAGGCCTCTGTCTCCACTCTGCTTGTAGTATTTACCCTGGGTTCCAGCACCGCCAGCTGGTTCCCAGCAGTGTCTTTGGCACGGGTACTCCCTCCTGCCCAGCCTGGATCCAGCACGCCAGCTGTTTCCGAGTAGTGGCAACGTCACTTTGCCACCAATACATTGTCCTGTCGTGTTGCGGTCGGGTTAGCCGACTCTATGGTGCCTGCAGTTTAGGTGCTTCCTATGTGGGCTGCGGGATCTGGCAATAAAGGCCAATAGGACAAGCACCCCCTGTAGGACTGTGGGTTTCGGTAACTACGGCCGGCTCGCGGCCTTGCAACTTTGTTTTTCATGGGTACCTTCTGCTACCCATCCGGGTTCCAGTACCGTCAGCTGGTTCTCGGCAGTGCCTTTGACTTAGGTGCCTCCTTCTCGGTATCCGAGTGCCAGCAACGTCTGCTGGTCCTTGGTAGTGCTTTCTGGCACAGTTACCTCCTGCTTAGTAACTGGGTTCCAGTACCATCAGCTGGTCCTCGGTAGTGCCATTGGCTCTTGTTCCTTCTGCTGCCCCTCCGGGTTCCAGCACCGTCAGCTGTTCCTCGGTTGTTCCATTGGCTCTCGTAGCTTCTGCCATCTATCCGGGTTCCAGTACCGTCAGCTGGTTCTCGGCAGTGCCTTTGGCTTAGGTGCCTCCTTCTCGGTATCTGAGTGCCAGCAATGTCTGCTGGTCCTTGGTAGTGCTTTCTGGCACAGGTACCTCCTGCTTAGTAACCGGGTTCCAGAACCATCAGCTGGTCCTCGGTAGCGCCATTGGCTCTTGTTCCTTCTGCTGCCCCTCTGGGTTCCAGCACCGTCAGCTGGTTCTCGGTAGTTCCATTGGCTCTTGTAGCTTCTGCTACCCATCCGGGTTCCAGCACCATCAGCTGGTTCTCGGCTGTGTCTTTGGCACGGGTACTCCCTCCTGCCCAGCCTGGTTCCAGCACGCCAGCTGTTTCCGTGTAGTGTCAACATCACTTTGCCACCAATACTTGGCCTGTTGTGTTGTGGTCGGGTTAGCCGACTCTATGGTGCCTGCAGTTTAGGTGCTTCCTATGTGGGCTGCGGGATCTGGCAATAAAGACTGGTTCCGTAGTGCCAATAGGACAAGCACCCCCTGTAGAACTGTGGGTTTCGGTAACTGCGGCCGGCTCGCGGCCTTGCAACTTTGTTTTTCTTGGGTACCTTCTGCTACCCTTCCGGGTTCCAGTACCGTCAGCTGGTTCTCGGCAGTGCCTTTGGCTTAGGTACCTCCTTCTCGGTATCCGAGTGCCAGCAATGTCTGCTGGTCCTTGGTAGTGCTTTCTGGCACAGGTACCTCCTGCTTAGTAACCGGGTTTCAGTACCATCAGCTGGTCCTCGGTAGTGCCATTGGCTCTTGTTCCTTCTGCTGCCCCTCCGGGTTCCAGCACCGTCAGCTGGTCCTCGGTAGTTCTATTAGCTCTTGTAGCTTCTGCTACCCATCCGGGTTCCAGTACCATCAGCTGGTTCTCGGCAGTGCCTTTTGGCTTAGCTGCCTCCTTTACGGTATCTGAGTTCCAGCAACGTCTGCTGGTCCTTGGTAGTGCTTTCTAGCACAGGTACCTCCTCCTTAGTAACCAGGTTCCAGTACCATCAGCTAGTCCTCGGTAGTGCCATTGGCTCTTGTTCCCTCAGCTACCCATCCGGGTTCCAGTACCATCAGCTGGTTCTCGGCAGTTCCTCAGCCTTCTTGTACCTTCTGCTACATTTCCAAGTTCAAGCTTTTTAAAATGGTTTTTGATAATCACTCTGGATCTCCCTAACGACGACCCTGAAGACGACGACCCTGAAGACCACCCCGAAGAAGATGACGACACCTAAGACGATGACCCTGAAGACCACCCCAAAGAAGACCAAAATGATGACCCTGAAGAAGATGACCAAGAGGACAAAGAACATGAAGACAACCACCAAGATACAGAACAACAAGAGACAGAAGACCATGAAGCAGAAGACCATGAAGCAGAAGAACAAAAAGCAGAAGAACATTAAGCATAAGACTAAAAATCAGAGCAAAAGATATTATATAAATTATAAGCAGAAGAAGACTAAGCAGTGTATGGGGGTGAGTCCGTTCCTCCTCGTGGTGCCCCTGGAAAATGCCTGCTGCTGCAGGCCAAACTGAACGCGGACAAATCCTGTTGTAAATTTTTTGTGACAGGCAGAACAGAAGGTGTAATCTTCAAACTTTTATAGATAACAACTACAGGAATGCCTGTCACAAATAAGAATATGATGAAGAAGAAGAATAGGAAGAAGATGAAGAAGTAGAATATGAAGAAGAATAATAGTTGAATAAGAAGAATATGAAGAATGTAAAAAAAAAGAATAATAGCAAGAAGGTGAAGAAGAAGATGATGAATAAGGTGAAGAAGAAGATGATGAAAAAGATGCTGCTGCTGAGGATCATGAAGGAGAAAGTGTGGGAGAAGTTAAAAAGAAGGTGAAGAGCATGGAAGTAGTGAAACATACATATCTGACAAAATATAAAAAAGGTTAACATAGTCAATATCTTTTTAACTCCGAACGTCTTAAAAAAAATTTTTATTCCTGCTATTCCATTTGATTGGGATAAACCTCTATGCCTTTAATTTCTCCTCCACCTCCCCCAATACATTCTACATTATTATTAGTTGTTTTCCTTCATGTAGAATTAACCTACAAGGAAAGAAAGGGTTTATTTTAATTTCGATATTTCTGTCCCATTGACTTGCATTGGTTTCTGGTATCGGAATCGGCGATATCCGATACTTTTTGGGTATCGGTCCGATCCGATATTTCCCGATATCGGAATGTATCGCTCAACACTACATACAATGTAATTACGGAGTATTTTCTACTGATTTGAACTCTGGTAAATCCACAATAATAACCCATATATCCCAGTAATACAGAAGACTAGATTACACACTTTGTGAAAATTGTTGGTACCCCTCGTTTAATGGCAGAAAAACCCACAATGGTCACAGGAATAACTTGAATCTGACAAAAGTATTAATAAAAATCTATGAAAATGAACAAATGAAAGTCAGACATTGCTTTTCAACCATGCTTGCACAGAATTTTTAAAAAATAAAACTCATGAAATAGGCCTGGACAGAAATGATGGTACCCCTGAAAATAATGTGACAAAAGGACATGTTAAATCACGGTGTGTCCACTAATTAGCATCACAGGTGTCTATGTGTCTATCTTGGAATCAGTGAGTGGCCTGTATATAGGGATACAGATACTCACTGTGCTATTTGGTGACATGGTGTGTATCACACTCAACATGGACCAGAGGAAGCGAAGGAAAGAGTTGTCTCAGGAGATTAGAAAGAAGATTATAGACAAACAAGTTAAATGTAAAAATTATAAGACCATTTCCAAGCAGCTTGATGTTCCTATGACTACAGTTATACATATTATTCAGAAATTTAAGATCCATGGGACTGTAGCCAACCTCCCTGGAGGTGGCCGCAGCAGGAAAATTGATGGCAAATCAAAGAGTCGGATAATACGATTGGTAACAAAAGAGCCCAGAAAAACTTCTAAACAGATTAAAGGTGTACTTCAAGCTCAAGGAACATCAGTGTCAGATTACACCATCCGTCATTGTACATGCAAAATAAATGTAACTCATTCAGTGCTCCTGTCTTCTTCATATGTTTTGCCTTTTAGCATTGAACATCGATTCCTTCTACTAATCCCACAGTCTGACTATTCCTAGTATCTAAACTATAAGGTATCACCTCAACGGCCGGGGGCCAATACGTACATTAACTCAGGGCTGCAACTAGGAATTTCGGGGCCCCATACTGGCAAAATTTTTGGGGCCCCCTTAAGACTCTGCCCAGGCTCCACCCCAGCCCTGCCTCCACCCCTCAAACTGTCCACAGTCCCACCGCCCTCTCTTGGAAAACTCCACTTCTCACCAATCACAAATTAACAGTTTCCATCATCAGATCACACATATAGCTGGCAGATTTTTATTTTTTTTTGGCCAAAATAATTTTTAAGCTGCCATCACAACACTGTAGACACTTTTGGCTGAGCTCTACTATATGCTAACCTATTAAATATTTGTTAAAATATGCAATACAATTTAGGTATATTTGTATTTATTTTTCAATTTTTAAAATGACCAATAATATCACATACAAGGGACAAATACCAACGCACCAAGACCAGACACAATATTACCAACACATAGTGACCTATAATTAATACCACATACAAGGAACAAATACATCCTGCCCCCATCTCCATCCTGCCCCTTCTCCAATCCTGCCCCCATTGCCATCCTGCCCATCTCCAGTCCTGCCACATCTCCATCCTGCTTCCATCTCCATCCTGCCCCCAGTGTCTCCAATCCTGCCCCGTCTCCATCCTGCCCCCATCTCCAATCCTACCCATCTCCAATCCTGCCCTATCTCCATCCTGCCTCCGTCTCCAATCCTGCCCTATCTCCATCCTGCCCGTCTCCAATCTTGCCCCATCTCCATCCTGCCCCCATCTCCATCCTGCCCCCAATGGCTCCAATCCTGCCCCATCTCCATCCTGCCTGTCTCCAATCCTGCCCCATCTCCATCTTGCCCCATATCCATCCTGCCTTTCTCCAATCCTGCCCCCATATCCATCCTGCCCCATCTCCATATTGCCCATCTCCAATCCTGCCCCATCTCCATCCTGCCCGTCTCCAATCCTGCCCACATCTCCATCCTGCCCACATCTCCATCCTGCCCACATCTCCATCCTACTCCATCTCCAATCCTGCCGTCTCCATCCTGCCCCCATCTCCAATCCTGCCCCATCTCCATCCTGCCCCCATCTCTCCATCCTGCTGGGGAAACATATTGGCTGCTTTAAATAATTAAAGAAAAAAACTTTTTCTCACCTGGCCGTGCTTCTGCGGCGAAGATGCAGCTGCAGTGTGAGCTCAGCTGAAGGACCTATGGTGATGTCATCGTCATGTGATCAGGGGGTGGAGTTGATCAATGTTAAAGGCCTATGATCAGCTCCACCCCCTGATCACATGACAATGACGTCACCACAGGTCCTTCAACGCTTCGGGCGCAGCTCACAGCACTTGGGGCCCAATGATTAGGAGCACAGAAGCGCGGCCCCTGACCTGCGGGCCCCCTTCTGTACTGCTGTTCACCGGGCCCCATACAGCAGTAAGGGCAATAATGCCCTGATGTCAGCCCTGCTACACACAGACGTAGCCAGGACATGGGCTACAAGTGTAGCATTGCTTGTGTCAAGCCACTCATGACCAATAGACAACACCCGAAGCATCTTACCTGGGGCAAGGAGAAAAAGAACTGGACTGTTGCTCAGTGGTCCAAGGTGTTTTCAGATGAAAGTAAATTTTGCATTTCATCTGGAAATCAAGGTCCCAGAGTCTGGAGGAAGAGTGGAGAGGGACACAATTCAAGTTGCTATAGGTCTAGTATGAAGTTTCCACAATAAGTGATGATTCGGGGAGCCTTGTCTTCTGCTGGTGTAGGTCCATTCTGTTTTATCAAGACAAAAGTCAGCGCAGCCATCTACCAGGAAATTTTAGAGCGCTTATGCTTCCCTCTACCGACAAGCTGTTTGGAGATGGAAATTTCATTCTCCAGCAGGACTTGGCACCTGTCCACACTGCCAAAAGTACCAATACCTGGTTTAAAAACAACAGTATCACTGTGCTTGATTGGCCAGCAAACTCGCCTGACCTTAACCCCAGAGAGAATCTATGGAGTAATGTCAAGAGGAAGATGAGAGACACCAGACCAAACAATGCAGATGAGCTGAAGGCAGCTATCAAAGCAACCTGGGCTTCCATAACACCTCAGCAGTACCACAGGCTGATCTCTTCTATGAAACGCCGTATTGATGCAGTAATTAATGCAAAAGGAGCCCCGACAATGTACTGCTGTACATACATTTCAGCAGGCCAACATTTCAGATTTTAAAATCATTTTTTAAGCTGGTGTTCTAAAATATTCTAATATATTGAGATAATGACTTTTGGGTTTTCATTGGCTGTAAGCCGTAATCATTAACATTAACAGAAATAAACACTTGAAATAGATCACTCTGTTTGTAATGACTCTATGTAATATAGGAGTTTCACTTTTTGCATTGAACTGAAATAAATAAACTTTTTGATGATATTCTAATTTTGTGAGAAGCACCTGTATATAATGCGATGACGGCGGATTGAGCATTGGAAAGCTTCATTTTACTGGTCTTGTAGTCACCGGCCGCTCCATCAGCAGTCATTTTATAGGCAAGCCCGGACGCCTGCCCCAAAGGGGCTACAGGGAGGGCGCACATGACTAAGGAGGGATGCTAGGCCTGAGGGTTAGTGAAGGGTAAGGTGTAGTGCTTTTGTGTTTGTGGGGAAGGTGTGGGTTGGAGCTATGGGGCTTATGGTGCAATGTGAGTTGGCAGGGAGTGGTCAGTAGTGCTTTGTGTTTGTGGGGAAGGTGTGGGTTGGAGCTATGGGGCTTATTGTGCAATGTGAGTTGGCAGGGAGTGGTCAGTTGTGGGATGGAGCTATGGGGCTTATGGTGCAATGTGAGTTGGCAGGGAGTGGTCAGTTGTGGGATGGATATATAGGGCAGAAATGTGGGGGGATGGTCATTCCTTACCTTGCAGACGTCCGGAATCGTCAGCTCCTCACATCTGGGACTTCAGCTTGAATCTTTGGATCCAGAAGATGGAATACCTCGTGGCACAGATGAAGAGGATGATGGAGCAGCGCGGCCAGCAGTGGATGAAGGAACAGCTGCAGCGATGGTCTGGTGATGGCGACGGCGGAGAAGATGGGACCCCTCTGCCTCCGAAGCGGCAGCGACGATCACGGCCTCCTGAGCACCTCAGCCCGGAGTTAAGTTTGCAGCGGAGGATGAGCCCCATTAGCAGACCTGTTGCAGAAGACATCGTGGGGCCGGAGCCAGAAGTCGAGAAGCAGGCAGCAAGGTAACGGGGTGGTGAGTGACGTGGCCAGCCTCCCCTCCATTTCGGATCGCGGCACACAGTGGTGACGCGCACGTCGCGGCCATGTTACCCGGCGTGGTCACCTGACCCGGCGCAGTCATCGGCATCGGTGGACGGCGGTGACGTGACGCGGCAAGGAGCCCGGTGGCGAGGTGGTGTGTGACTTCACCGGCCTCATTTCCTTTCTCGTGGCACTGGGGGGAAGCGGGCGGTGGCTCGGTCATGTGGCCACCCTTCAGCTGCCAAGGGCCACAGGTCATGTGGTCCGGCGTCGCGTTCCCCCGGCGTTGGGTGCCAGATTCAGGAGGTGTTGCCTGCGGCTGGAGCGCCAACCTCCCCCCCCCATTTGTGGCTCCGAGCCGGTGACTTTTTGCCATGCGTTCCCGGATGGACAGTCGGTCTGGGCGCTGGCGTTGCCCCAGGAAGGCTGCAGTCGGCGTAGATCCATGGAGAAGATCGCAGTTGCGGTGCTCTATGCGGTGGACACGTGACGGCTGTTCCGTGGGGTTCTGCGAAGTCAGCCTATTAAGTAAGGCTCACTTAAACCTTTATTAATGTCTAGATTATATTGGTTGGGAAGGGTTTTGCTACGTATGGTTTCGCACTTGGGTAGTAGTTGGTTTGTCACGGGGTTTCGGAACGATGCACGGCTGGTCCATGTAGCCAGCGTTCAAATCTGCGAGGGAATGGTTGCTTTGTGGTCCAGGAGGCCGTTTTGTGTACTACATGAGTTTTGGGTGGTTTTTTTTATTTTTCATGCTAGTTTGTTTTCATGATAGTGGGTATATCTTTAGTAAGTAAGGCTCACTAAGGCACACTTAAACCTTTATTAATGTCTAGATTATATTGGTTGGGAAGGGTGTTGCTACGTATGGTTTCGGGTGTTTGTCTGGGGGTTCGGAAAGATGCGCGGCTGGTCCATGTGGACAGCGTTCGAATCTGTGAGGGAATGGTTGCTTTGTGGTCCAGGAGGCTGTTTTGTGCACTTCATGAGTGTTGGGAGGTATTTTTTAATTTCATGCTAGTTTGCTTTTATGATAGTGGGTATATCTATAGGTGACGACATCATTTTATTTTGGTTAGTATAATTGTGCTTGCATTCTCTGGGTGTTTGTGTATGACTGGTGGTGATTCCATGGCGGTTTGTGAGTAATTCAGGTGGTGATACGGATATTGGCAGAGCGGTGGTGGATAGCCATATCCATGCCGGTTTTATGGTTTATTGTTATAGGCATGGGGTCTTTGGGCTGGAGGATTATCGCCATGCCTAGTATTTGATAAGGGTTTGATGGTAGTTCACTGATGTGGTGAGCTGTTTTATCGCCGCGCCTAGTATTTGAGAAGGGTTGATGTTAGTTCACTGATGTGGTGAGCAGTTTTATCGCCGCGCCTAGTATTTGATAAGGGTTGATGTTAGTTCATTGATGTGGTGAGCAGTTTTATCGCCGCGCCTAGTATTTGATAAGGGTTTGATGGTAGTTCACTGATGTGGTGAGCAGTTTTATCGCCGCGCCTAGTATTTGATAAGGGCTTGATGGTAGTTCACTGATGTGGTGAGCAGTTTTATCGCCGCGCCTAGTATTTGATAAGGGTTGGATGGCAGTTCACTGACGTGGTGATCTGTTTGGGTAGTGCATCGGGCGGCTTAATCTTTCACGTTACAGTGGGGTGTGTTCTATTGCTGGTCAGAGGTGAGGGGGTAGGTGGTCGAGTTTTCATTACGGTGTGTTTTATTTATATGCCGGGTTCGGTTCACCAATAGGGGCTTTGAGTGTACTAAGGGTTTTCATGTTCACTAGGGGCATTTTGGTTTGTTGCGGCAGACGTTCTGGTGAGGTCGAGATGCTTGGGACGGCAGATCTTTTAGGAACCTGCCTTTCTGGCAGCAATGGATGACATTTCCCCTGGGGGGCTTGGAGTTGACCTTTTACCGGATTTGTTTTCCTGGTTAATTTCTGGGGGTACATAGATATGGCGTGGAGCTGGGGTTTTATGGTTGGTCAATGTCCGGTTGTTGAGGTCCGTGGTTTGGTTTCTGTGTGGTAGTCGGGGATTATCTGGTATTAGGGATGGTGCAGTGCTTATTTTCTGTTCATGGTCCAACCTGGGACTACTATCTGGTATTAGGGAAGGTGGTGTGCTTATTTCTGTTCATGGTCCAACCCTTGACTACTTTGGGTTTCTTTATGCTCAGGGCGTAGTTGCGGTTATCATGTGTTTGGATAAGTCAAAGTGTTTGATTCACCTGGGGCCCTATGTCTAAGTCAGGTTATGTTAACGAGTACATCGTGTCAGGTCGGGGGTCGTTATTAGGTTCCCGTGTATATCGCGCTGCTGTTTTGGGGGGTTGATTTTTGGCAGACTGTATGGGGTGGTATTTGTTACAGCCGTTGATTGCAGCTACGTAGGAGTTTATTATACAGAGTGGATAGTTTTTCGTTACGATGGGCTAGCAGGTTTATTGTGGGTGCAGCTGGTCCTGCTTTGCCTTCTGGGTATACAGCTCTCCTTAGAGTCTTTTCTTTTTGGGTGCCCCCGGACGGGGGGGGGCCAGGGTGAAGTGTTGCGCAAGGATGATGCAACATTTGAGTTGGGTAACCCAGCGTGTGCTTTACTGGTCTCGGGGGTCCTGGTTGGTGAACGGTTTGTTTATCCAGCGGGTGTTGTTCCATTTGTCAGGAATTCTGTATAGAGCATGAGGCAGGACATGTTGTTTCGATGGCCGTGTGAATGGTCTCCCGCGTGGGTGTAGCCCGTCCGGCAATACATGGCTATGTCATTTATTCCGTTATGCGCACTTGTCAGGACCGGCTGGTATTATGGGGACACGGTTGTGGTGCAGCGCTGCTGCGGGGGAGGTGTACTTTAGGTAGTGGGTGAGCAGGTTGCAACTATAAAATTACTTTCATTAATGTCGGGCTGGTGGTACTCTGTGGCAGGGGAAGCTAGTGCGATGTGCATTGACTTTTAATGATTCTAAGGACCTGGTAATCGTCTGGGGCTGTGCTCCGTTTGGGGGTGCTTTTTGCGGTGCTTTAAGGCTGAGTGGTGGACAAGCATCGGGCACCGGTAAGTGCAATGTTTTGACGGATGGCCCGGGTTTATGGTGTCTGGGGTTTTCGGGAGACGTGATGTGTGTCTGAGTTTTCCTGGACTTCAGGTGGTGTGGAGTCGCTTTTCTTTCTTTTGTGAGTAGTGTCGAATCCGCAGTTCAGCGGGGAATGGGTGCGGAGTACATCTCACTTTTGGTAAGAGGGTGGCAACAATAGTGTTGTGATTCTGGGTTCGAAGTGCATGGGTGATGCACACAATTAATTCGTTCCGGGTCGTGGTGATTACGGGGTGGATTGGTTTATGTTTTCTAGTTGGGTGGATATTTTAAGATAGATGCTATCACGCAGGGTTGACGGGACCAACAGCGTTTTGGTACTGCACGTGTGTGGTGGAGACTTGGTCGCTGGGGCGTCAAGGGGTTTGATCTGAGACATCGGGCCTGAATGCTCCTGCCTGGGAGCCATGCTCGTGTTGTTGTTCATGACTATATAGTGGGGCACGTTTTTCAAGAATCTGTCGGAGGTTGGGGAACCAGTGTAGGTTCTGTTGTTACGTCTATAATGGTTGGCTTTGATTATTATCAGGTGGAGTGCAATTTTCTGCCTGGGAGCCGTGCTCGTGTTGGTGTCCATAGGGGCTCCTGTTTGGAATGACTACATAGTGGGTTTTACTGGGCACATTTTCAAGAATCTATCGGAGGTTTGGGGAACCAATGTAGGTTCTTTTGTTCACGGCAATAATGGTTGGCTTTGATTAATTATTAGGTGAAGTACAATTTTCGGAGGCGCCTGCAATGTTGCGGTCTCAACGAGGCAGAGGCGGCGGCTCAGGTTGGGGACTGGTCGCGCAGGCGGTGCATAGGATTGGACGATGCGGTTGGCTAGTTGCAGGTCTTGGGTGTGGGCTGACCTTGTTGTACTGGTATTTTGGTGTAGGTTGGCATTGTGAGGTCTAATGGGGATCAGTTTTGATCGATTGGTCTTGGTACAGAAACATTGGTTACTCGAGCCGCAGAGTCGGCTCGGGTTGGGGTTTTTTGGTGGTGGTACTCGCACGTACAAGGTGTCATACGTGCTTGCGGTGGCGGAAAGGAGGGGGGTATTTGAAGTCGGTGGATTGCACAAAGAGCGGGGGGGTGAACCCAGTGCAGGAGCGGGTTACCCCTGGTGGTGCAATGGTATACTTGGTTAAGGTGGGTCCCAGCTGTGCTGGGTCACAGCGGGACATGTTAACGTGGGACCCTGCTGTGTTGGGTCACAGCGGGGCATGTTAACGTGGGTCCCTGCTGGGCTGGGTCCCAGCAGGACATTGGTTGGCAACACTCGGCTGGGTGTCCTCAAGCCGGTGTGGTGCGGCTGAGGGCACGTGGTGGAGCTGGTGTTGCAATCATGTACAATGGACTCTTCATTTACCCCCCCTCCTTTTGCTGGTGGTTATGTTTATGGAATATTTCTATGTTTATGGATAAAATGTTATTGCTTGTTTGGTGTTAATAAACGGGGCTGCTGTGGCCTTTTACATCCAATGTCACGCAGTCGTGTCTTATTTAAGTTAAGAAGGGGTAAGTGTGGGTTTTGGGAGGGGTCATTACAGTGAAGCCGTCAGTCAGACTTTCCTAAGTCAAGGCAAGCCCGGACGCCTGCCCCAAAGGGGCTACAGGGAGGGCGCACATGACTAAGGAGGGATGCTAGGCCTGAGGGTTAGTGAAGGGTAAGGTGTAGTGTTTTTGTGTTTGTGGGGAAGGTGTGGGTTGGAGCTATGGGGCTTATGGTGCAATGTGAGTTGGCAGGGAGTGGTCAGTAGTGCTTTGTGTTTGTGGGGAAGGTGTGGGTTGGAGCTATGGGGCTTATTGTGCAATGTGAGTTGGCAGGGAGTGGTCAGTTGTGGGATGGAGCTATGGGGCTTATGGTGCAATGTGAGTTGGCAGGGAGTGGTCAGTTGTGGGATGGATATATAGGGCAGAACTGTGGGGGGATGGTCATTCCTTACCTTGCAGACGTCCGGAATCGTCCCGCCCTCCCGCCCTAATTTTAGGATCTTCTGGAGATCGACATGGTGAAGAGAAGAAGAGGTTTGACGTTGTCGCAGCAGTCGGCGGAAAGGAGGGGGGTATTTGAAGTCGGTGGATTGCACAAAGAGCGGGGGGGGTGAACCCAGTGCAGGAGCGGGTTACCCCTGGTGGTGCAATGGTATACTTGGTTAAGGTGGGTCCCAGCTGAGCTGTGCTGGGTCACAGCGGGACATGTTAACGTGGGACCCTGCTGTGTTGGGTCACAGCGGGGCATGTTAACGTGGGTCCCTGCTGGGCTGGGTCCCAGCAGGACATTGGTTGGGCAACACTCGGCTGGGTGTCCTCGAGCCGGTGTGGTGCGGCTGAGGGCACGTGGTGGAGCTGGTGTTGCAATCATGTACAATGGACTCTTCATTTACCCCCCCTCCTTTTGCTGGTGGTTATGTTTATGAAATATTTCTATGTTTATGGATAAAATGTTATTGCTTGTTTGGTGTTAATAAACGGGGCTGCTGTGGCCTTTTACATCCAATGTCACGCAGTCGTGTCTTATTTAAGTTAAGAAGGGGTAAGTGTGGGTTTTGGGAGGGGTCATTACAGTGAAGCCGTCAGTCAGACTTTCCTAAGTCAAGTCTAACAAGAGAGAGGACTGGCGCAATAAAAGAAGGCGCTGTGAATAACAAAAATAACAAGAATACACTATGTATGAGACAGCACTGTTTATCGCAGCATTTATAACTAGAGAAGGTGGTACAAAATTAGAGATTTACTGTTATACTTAACCCCTGGGCCGTTTTCTGTGTTTGCATTTTAGTTCTTTGCTCCCCTTCTTCCCAGAGCCATAACTTTTTTATATTTCTGCCAATATGGCCATGTGAGGGCTTGTTTTTTGGGGGACAAGTTGTACTTTTGAACGATGCCATTGGTTTTAACATATGGTGTAATGGAAAAATGGAAAAAAATTCCAAGTGCGGTGAAATTGCAAAAAAAAGTACAATTCCGTATTTGTTTTTTTCACCATGTTGACTAAGTGCTAAAACTGACCTGATATTTTGATTCTCCGGGTCATTGCAAGTTCACAGACACCAAACATTTCTAGGTTTTTTTTTATTTAAGTGGTGAAAAAACAACTCCCAAAATTGTTAAAAAAGGAAAAAAAATAATAAAAAGGCGCCATTTTCCAAGGCCTGAAGCGTCTCCATTTTTCATGATCTGGGGCTGGGTGAGGGCTTATTTTTTGTGTGCCAAGATGATGTTTTTATTGATACAATTTTGGTGTAGATGCAAAGTTTTGATTGCCCGTTATTGCATTTTTTGCAATGTAACAGTGACCCAAAAAGTAATTCTGGTGTTTGCATATTTTTCTTCTTAAATCATTTAGCGATTGGGTTAATTATTTTTTTATATTGATTGGGCGATTCTGAACGTGACAATACCAAATATGTGTACATTTGTTTTTTTTGTTGTTTTATTTTGCATGGGGCGAAAAAGGGGTGATTTGAACTTTTATATTTTTTTAATATTTTTAAAAACTATTTTTTTCTTTTTGCATGCTTCAATAGTCTCCATGGGAGACTAGAAGCTGCAGTACTTTGATCGCTTCTTCTACACACAGACGATGATCAGATCACCTGTGTGTAATAAGAATGCTCACATGCTATGAACGCCGACCAAGGGAAGGCACTCATAGCAACCTGGTAATGACCACCACAGAGGTCTGCTGCAGACCTCTGCTTGTCATGCCGACTCATCGGTGACAAATGATCATGTAGGTCACCGATGGGCGGGATAAGTGACACGCTTCCTGTGAGTGCAAGATAAATGCCGCTGTCAGAGATTTTACTAGTTAAGAACCACGGGTGGATCGCAATTCCACCTGCGTCTGTTGCAGGCACACATCAGCTGTATAGATCAGCTGTCATGCGCCTGGGAAGGCGCAGGCGCAGGATCAGCACCCTAGCCAGCACCAAATGGGGAATCCAACCTGTGCGTACTATTGTGGCACATGTTGGAAAGGGGTTCATAAAAGGGGAAACTATGTAACTAAGGACGGTGCTATACATAATAAGTCAGTACACTATATAGTAAGGGACTGTGCTATACATAAGTGAGTACACTATATACTAAGGGACTGTGCTGTACATAACAAGTGAGTAAACTATATACTAAGGGACTGTGCTGTACATAAGTGAGTACACTATATACTAACGGACTGTGCTATAAACCTGGGCAGAGGCTGCGGATGATGTCAGCGGCCCAGCAGCCGCTGGGGCCGGGTGGCGGATAGGGGCAGTCAGGTTTACCACAGATTGGGCCACAGGGCATGACAAATAGACTGCAGCCAGTTCCAACGCCGGCATTACCGCGGCCGCAGGGTGGACTGCATCCGGAGCTTCAGCCGGAGCCGGCATAACTGGAGTAACGGCCGGTTTCGGGGAGGATGTCGCCACTTGCAGGGGGAATGCAACAGCGTCTTCTGAAGGGAGGCTCCGCACCGGCGACACCGGGCGTTGCGTCACCGGCCGGAGTGGCTCAGGGCTGGGAGTGGAGGCCCCACTCAGCTCCGCATAGACAGTGGGGTTTTCCTGGGCCAGACTTTCGGGATCACAGGAGGCCGCATGCTGCGGCTGAGTGGTGAGGGCTGCTTGCAGAGCCGGGGGAACTCTCATCTCTCCCGGCGCCGCGGTCTCTGTCACATCTTTCCGCGGCTGCTCCCGCAGTCTCCGCTCTTCACTCCACCGTCCAGTGGGGCTGGCCTCCAGGCTCAGAGGTTCCGCGGAGGGGCTCTCTGCTGGTATCTTTGGCGGCTGCTCCCATGGGATCCGCCATGGCTCCGCTCCTCCACCCGAGATCGAACAGGCTGCTCGTGACTCCGAGGTATGGATCTTCTGGCGAAGCTCGACCTCCCGCTGCCATCGCCACTCCAGGCGGCCGATGCCTTGACAACCGCAGTGTCGCATCCCGTCCGGTGGGCAGCAATCGAATGGCGCCAAACAGCCACAGCCAATCTTTTCCTCTGTGCCACTCCCTCTGCTGGGTGGGGCGACGGCAGGCCTTTCCACCCACTTGCCAGGGTCCAGTATGTGGGAGCGTCGGCCTCCTGGTAGATATCGCTGTCCCCAGGGGTACGTAGGAGGGGGTCCCAGTCCATCCAAAACGACTGCAAACACCCGGACCTCTCCTCTGCGCTGAAGCAGCACCGCCATCTTGCTCCAAGCCTGGTACCGCCCCGGATCCTCTGCTGGCAACGCAGATATGCCACAGCGCTCCCAATTTGTAATCCACAGGTTGGTAATTTGTAATCTACAGGTGTTTATAATCCAAACAATACAGTCCAAGTCCGTTTCCACTCCTCAGAGGCAGGCCTGCCGCAGAAGATATTGTATTAGCAGCGTTTATCCTGCCGACTACGCCAAGTGTAGGGTCGAGGGCCGGACTGGGGGGTGGTCCCTCTGTATACTGCGCAGTAACGTACAGACAGAAGATGGAGGCACCTTTCGGGTGCAACAGGTCCAAGTTTATTCTTTCTTTCACCGTCCGCCTGACGGTCTCACAACACACCGCGATTCTCTTCACAGCTCTCTGGTTACAGAACACATTGAGACAGCGTACTTTCAACAGGGACGTATATATACGTACCGTCCCTTTTCACTCTGTGACGCTCTGACAGCTCCGTCACTGTGGCTGCCGTAGGCCTGTACACCAACAGTAATTTTACTGGTCAAACGTCGTTCCAAATACGGTGTCCTACACCCGGGGCCTCGTCTGTACTGCGGTACTTTGTGTCAGGACCACCCCCCTTAACTTCCTTCCTCCTCAGTCCCCTGGTTAGGTTTTCCTCACAGTGCAGCAACTGTCACAGTCTTCTTGTCACTTGAGCTCCCCCTGGGGACTGGAATCTTCTGGAACCCTCCTGTCAAATGTATAGCTTTCCCGGTTCCCTGTAACTCCGCCCCACATGACCAACGGTTTCTTAGCCCAAAGCTGATGTCAAGTCCTATGCTCACACTCCTCCCTGCCCTCTAATGTCAATTCCAGGTACTGCACGTCACCTACACTTTCCTAGCTGTTTTCCCTTCTGTCATAACTGACATCCTACATGACAAGTGCAAACCCCTTGGAAATCTGACCAATCAGTCCGTCCGTCAGGTCACCTTCCCCACACATACAGTTGTGGTCAAAAGTTTACATACCCTGGCAGAATTTTTGCTTTCTTGGCCTTTTTTCAGAGAATATGAATGATAACACCAAAACTTTTTTTCCACTCATGATTAGTGGTTGAGTGAAGCCATTTGTTATTAAACTACTGTGTTTTTTCTTTTTAAATCATAATGACAACCCAAAACATGTAAATGACCCCAATCAAAAGTTCTCACACCCTGGTGATTTTGGCCTGATAGCATGCACAGAAGTTGACACATACGGGTTTGAATGGCTACTAAAGGTAACATCCTCACCTTTGACCTGTTTGCTTGTAATCAGTGTGTATGCACAAAAGCTGAGTGATTTTCTGGGATCCAGACAAACTCTTGCATCTTTCATCCAGCTACTGACGCTTCTGGATTGTGAAACAAGTGGATTTCAAATGCGGAGAAGTATTTAATAGAATGCAGTACATACAGTCAGACGTTTCGGTCTTGCGACCTTCATCAATGTACTGAAAATAAATTAATACAGTTTTTTTGACATAAGAAAAATAAAGTTTATACTATCAGGAGCAAAAGATTGGCTGGGTACAAGATAAGAAATCCATGAATAATACACGCCAAGAAATATCCAACATCTAATAGCAGACGGGCATAAAAAATTTTTAAGTTGCTAAGGATAACAATGCTGAAGACCAGGTAACAGGTAATAGAAATTGCACATACCCATGTACTTTACTGTGAACCTTAATGTGTGGGCAAAAAAGCCTATGAGGAAAAGAGACAGGGTCCGGCCATTTCTATCATGATATAGTGCCAATATGTGCAGGCGTGAACAGTTTACATACCAATAGTGGTTCAGCAAGCTGCTTATGGCCGTTTTCTAAATTGTAAAAATTATGCCGCTGTTAGTACTATGTGCTCCATTAAAGGTAGGATCAAAGGAGAAGGTATCCATGATGACTTACCAGTCATAAGCCAGCAGTGCATAAGTGCGCAGTGCATAAGTCAGCAGTGAACGCGGCATCCGCCGCTTGTTCCGGGTGCTGGACTGAGCGTGGCCGGCGGTATATATAAATGAAAATGTCATGGCGGCTGGGCGGAAGTGAGTAACAGGAAATGTCCCAGGCGTGCGTGTCACTGCTGCCATATTGCGTTCCACCAGCCAGGGAGCATTATGGGAGGGGGAGCGGTCAGCGTCATGTGTGTAAACAGTGTGATGCCACGGTGGGCGTGGATATGCTTGCCTCAGAACGTGCAGTCTTATTCAGGGGTGATAGAAGGGAGCATAAGTGCTTCATTAGAGAGATCAAGAGGTGTTGTACAGAGGGAAGGTGACATCTTGTTCTCAAGTGATGGAAAATTCACTATTTTCATGGTTTTGGGTTCTGTAACAGAGAATACATAGGATTAATATCACATTCTTATATATGTATATTTTATTATATATTTTTTATATATATTATAAATCAGTAAAGCTCGACCTGGAGGGGTAAAGTATAGGTTAATCCATCATGAATGATTGAATATCATAATCCTTATTTAACCCCTTGGGTGCCAACGTATTGAGCTCATGTATCCAATATGCCTCTCTCTTTTTGAGGAGGTGGATACGGTTACCTCCCCTATGGGGAAGATGAACCTGTTCGATGATTTGAAATTTTAGTTGGGCAATAGTGTGTCCTGTGTTGACAAAGTGGAAGGGGATAGGAAGCAGTAAGTTCTTACACCTGATGGTGGATTTGTGCTTCGAAATTCGATCGCGTATGGGTTGGGTGGTTTCTCCCACGTAAAGTAGCCCACATGGGCATTTGAGTATATTATGAAAGACGTATTGCAAGTGTCCTTCGTAATATACTTAATCAAATGCCCATGTGGGCTACTTTACGTGGGGGAACCATACAACCCATACGCGATCGAATTTCAAAGCACAAATCCACCATCAGGTGTAAGAACTTACTGCTTCCTATCCCCTTCCACTTTGTCAACACAGGACACACTATTGCCCAACTAAAATTTCAAATCATCGAACAGGTTCATCTTCCCCATAGGGGAGGTAACCGTATCCACCTCCTCAAAAAGAGAGATGCATATTGGATACATGAGCTCAATATGTTGGCACCCAAGGGGTTAAATAAAGATTATGATATTCAATCATTCATGATGGATTAACCTATACTTTACCCCTCCAGGTCAAGCTTTACTGATTTATGATATATATAAAAATATATAATAAAATATACATATATATAAGAATGTGATATTAATCCTATGTATTCTCTGCTACAGAACCCACAACCATGAAAATAGTGAATTTTCCATCACATGAGCACAAGATGTCACCTTTCCTCTGTACAACACCGCTTGATCTCTCTAATGAAGCACTTATGCTCCCTTCTATCACCCCTGAATAAGACTGCACGTTCTGAGGCAAGCATATCCACGCCCACCGCGGCGTCACACTGTTTAGACACATGACGCTGACCGCTCCCCCTCCCATAATGCTCCCTGGCTGGTGGAACGCAATATGGCGGCGGTGACACGCACGCCCGGGACATTTCCTGTTACTCACTTCCGCCCAGCCGCCATGACATTTTCATTTATATATACCGCCGGCCATGCTCCATCCAGCACCCGGAACAAGCGGCGGATGCCGCATTCACTGCTGGCTTATGCACTGCGCACTACCTGACTGGTAAGTCATCATGGATACCTTATCCTTTGATCCTACCTTTAACGGAGCACATAGTACTAACAGCGGCATAATTTTTACATTTTAGAAAATGGCCATAAGCAGCTTGCTGAACCACTATTGGTATGTAAACCGTTCACGCCTGCACATATTAGCACTATACCATGATAGAAATGGCCGGACCCTGTCTCTTTTCCTCATAGGATTTTTTGCCCACACATTAAAATTCACAGTACAGTTCAGGGGTATGTGCAATTTCTATTACCTGTTATCTGCTCTTCAGTATTGTTCTCCTTAGCAATTTAAAATTTTTTTATGCGCGTCTGCTATTAGATGTTGGATATTTCTTGGCATGTATTATTCATGGATTTATTATCTTGTACCCGGCCAATCTTTTGCACCTGATATGTATATACTTTATTTTTCTTATGTCACAAAAACTGTATTAATGTATTTTCAGTACATTGATGAAGGTCACAAGACCAAAATGTCTGACTGTATGTACTGCATTCTATTAAATACTTCTCCACATTTGAAATCCACTTGTGTGTGCCAAGTTTATATTACGCTTACCACGGATTGGGCCCCTACTTGTGCACCACGGATACTGAGTTGTGCCAACGGTGTTTTATTGCTTCTGGATTGTGAATCATGGGGAATGCAAAATAATTGTCAGTGGATCTACAGGAAAAGGTATTTGAACTGTATAAAACAGGCAAGGGATAGAAATAGATATCCAAGGAATTGATAATGCCAGTCAGCAGCGTTCTAACTGTGATTAGCAAATGGAAAATCAGGGGCTCTGTAAAAACAAAACCACAGACAGGGAGACCAACAAAAATTTCTTCCACAACTGCCAGGAAAATTGTTCGGGAGGCAAAGAAAAACCCACAAATAAAATCAGCTGAAATACTGGACTCTCTGAAAACTAGCGGTGTGGTTGTTTCAAGATGCACAATAAGGAGGCTGTCAGGAACACCGCACTGAACTTGCTCACTGAGCCAGTGCGGGTATCCTGAGTAAAGCGACCTGTGCTCAAAGATATCTGTGGAGCAGGCAGCAGCCGAGTAGATGCGTACTTCGGAACCGCAGGACCTGAAGCATGTGACTGCTAGGGGCGTGGCCTAAGCTCCCAAGAGCTAGGAGCTGCAAGAGAACTCCTAGCAGGGTAACTGCGAGACAAAGTTACCAAGGGGCATAGACAGGGAGGATAGTCAGGACGTAGCCAATGAGTCATACACAGAGATAGCTGCAAGGTACAAAAGGGGCGAGCAGAGAGTAGTCAGATCACAGGCAATGAGTCATACACAGAGAGGATAGCACAGTACAGAATCAGCAGGCAAACTCACAATGGGAAACAGAACCGGGTCAGAACCATATAAACAAGCTATAACAATGAACAGGCACAGGCACAAAGATGTCAGCACACTCGGCCAAAGGCAAAAGTATAACTGGCAGGGATTGGAGCTTCCCAGGGGTTTAAGAAGCTCTCCCAGAACCAGAAAGAGGCCACAATCATTAACCCCAGGTGTGCAGGTCAAAACTAACCCCTGACGTGCATCTCAAAAACCTGCACTGGGATCATGACAGAGGCACTTGAAGAAAAATGGGCCGCTAGGGCGAGTCACAAGAAGAAAGCCATTACTTTGTGGCATTTGCGTAGTATCTCGCCTACAATACGCAAAACAGCACATAGACAAGCCTCAAAATTTCTGGAACAAGGTAATTTGGAGTGATGAGACCAAAATTGAACTTTTTGGCTACAACCATACATGATACATTTGGAGAGAGGTCAACAAGGCCTATGATGAAAGGAACACCATTTCTACTGTAAAGCACGGAGGTGGATCTTTGATGTTTTGGGGATGTGTGAGCTACAAAGTCACAAGAAACTTGATCAAAATTGAAGGAAAGATGAATGCAGCACGTTATCAGCAAATACTGGAGGCAAATTTGCAATCATCAGCCCGAAAGCTGCACATGGGACGTACTTGGACGTTCCAACATGACAATGATCCAAAACACAAGGCCAAGTCGACCTGTCATTGGCTACAGCAGAACAAAGTGAAGGTTCTGGATTGGCCATCTCAGTCTCCTGACCTCAATATCCAAACAGAGGCTGGACAGACATCTAACTGGGATGATTTAGCGAATCCTGCTTTGAGCAGGGGGTTGGACCAGATGGCCCAGGAGGTCCCTTCCAACTCTACGATTCTATGATTCTATGATTCAATATCACTGAGCCACTCTGGGGAGATCTCAAGCACGCAGTTCATGCTAGACAGCCCCTGTAATTTACAGGAACTGGAGGCTTTTTGCCAAGAAGTGTGGGCAGCTTTATCATCTGAGAAAATAAAGAACCTCATCCACAACTAGCACAAAAGACTTCAAGCTGTCATTGATGTTAGAGGTGGCAATAAGAAATGCGGTATGTGAACTTTTGATCAGGGTCATTTGGATGTTTGGGTTGTCATTACGATTTAAAAAGAGAAAACACAGTAGTTTGACAATAAATGGCTTCACCAAACCACTAACCATGAGTGGAGAAAAAGTTTTGGTGTTATCATTCATATTCTCTGAAAAAATAGCCAAGAAAACAAATATTCTGCCAGGGTATGTAAACCTTTGAGCACATCTGTATATAACGCTACATTCCTGTATCCGGGTGAAATATCAGTGTGCTGCACGCTTTTACAGACGAATTGAGCATGTCCTATTCTGATAGTCCAAATCGGATCAGAAGAGGACATTTCTCTGATCCTCATGGATCTAATTCTCAGATCCATGATTTTAATGGATGTGTGAATGGACCTATAAAACTCTACAAGTCCGTGTGTCATCTGTTAAAAAAAATCTGGAAGCAAATGGACATTTCACACAAACGTGAGAATCTAAAATAAGGGATTTTACAAATAACATTATTACTCTAAGTCACACAATGCAGATACAGAATAATGTTTACATCCAGGGACTCACCGCTGACGTCTCATCTGAATAGAGCCATTTTCTGCTGCTACTACTCCATCTGGTCAGACCTTCATGTCTATATAAGCCAGCCGTGACTAGTGTTGAGCATTCCGATACCGCAAGTATCGGGTATCGGCCGATATTCGCGGTATCGGAATTCCGATACTGAGTTCCGATACTTTTAGGATATCAAATACCGGAATCGGAAGTTCTCATAATGCTATGAGCCAGTTTGATTTGATTTCAGCCAATGACAATCCTCAGAAGTTTGGGCACATCCTGTTAGGCATGTAGGCATGTTAACTAATGGCATGGCTGTGATTGGCTGCTGAAATGATGTCATGATGCACTATAAAAGCCTCTGCCGCCGCCATTTAGGATTCACTCTGCTGTGAATTCAGTTAGGGACAGGCTGCTGTTCAAGACTCTGAGGGACAGTTAGAGAGCGATTTTCCAAATAATATTGTGCTTTACCCAGGCTACATTCTCAATAAGTTTAGCTTTCTTTTGCCTTGCAGCAGCGCTGTTCACAGCTGTCTGCAAGATCTGTGTGAGTGCAGCTCACGCTGTAGTGTGTCCTGCAGGCACGTCTGCTTGTAGGCCGCTCAGCGTGTCACTGCCTCATACATATTTTGCTTTTATTACTGCTCATTTTTCATTCTCCTATTAGTGTGCAATTGTGCATCCATCCGTATCCATATACGTTGGTTGCAAACACTATAGGAGTAGACAGCGGAGCCTTTCTGCAGCCTTTCAGTGCTAGTGCCCAATTCTCTGCACTGTTCACGGCTGTCTGAGAGGTCTCTGTGTGAGTGCAGCTCACGCTGTAGTGTGTCCTTCAGCTATGTCTGGTTGTAGGCTGCTCAGCGTGCGTCACTGCCTCATACATATTTTTATTTTATTGCAGCTCATTTTTCATTAATTCTCCTATTAGTGTGCATCCATCCGTATCCATCTACATTGGTTGATTGCAAACACTATATAGGAGTAGACAGAGGAGCCTTTTTTGCTGGCTTGTGCCCTGCAGGCGCAGCCAGATTAGTATTACCCTATATTTTGGAGCCTCATCTTTTGCATTGTAGGTTGCCTTCCTGCATTGTAATGGCTCCAAAACGTTTGTGATACTATCGCTTTCAAATCTTTTGTCACATCCTTTTTGTTTTTTGAAAAAAGCAAAACAAAATAAAGTTCACCAAACACTCCACTTGACAGTTGTGTAGGCCACATTAGCTCATATTAAAGTGTAGTCCACACACTTTATAAAATTAGTGTTTCTTATACCTGTTAGCAGCTGTTCAGGAATAAGCACACTAAGCCCCCCTTTCTACTTTTCTGCCTATATTTATCAGACTACCAAGATGAAGAAGGCAGGGAGTAAGGCACGTGGTCGTGGGGGTGGAGTTGCAGCAGGGAGAGGACATGGGGATTCAGCAGGGAGAGGATGTGGGGATTCTGTGTCTGCTGCGGGCACCAGTTAGTCAGCATCCCCCAATTTAACTAGGCAACAGTCCTTTATGCGCAGCTTTCTAGGACCTCGCCGTACCCCACTGCTGCGTGACGAACAAATTGAAGCCGTTGTCGGATGGATGGCAGCTAATGCATCGACTTCAATGACTTCCACATCCTCTCAGGGCCAGAGCACTGAAGAGCAACCATCTGTCTCTTCACCACCTGCCAAATTGCCCAGGCAGTCAGAGAGCCCTGGACAGGAGCCATCACAGTCTCTACTTCTGTTCTCTGAATCTGTTGGCTTGGTAAGAGGGGGCCAGCCAAGCAGCATTCAAGAATGTGAAGAAGAGGGAGTATGCAGTGATGCGCAACTGCTTTGTCCCTCTGAATCTGAAGAGGCGAATGGGCCAGTGCCTATGGTCAGCATACCTCAGTACGCATCAGATGATGATGAGACTCAGGTGCCACTTTCTGGTGCGTACGGTGCTGGCGAGACTGCCCAGGAGAAGCAGGCTTTTGAAGAGGGGAGTGTAGATGATGAGGTCCTTGACCCATCATGGCGCGAGGAACAGGAATGTGGTGGGAGCAGCTCTGAGGAAGAGATTCCCCCGAACGGCCAAAACAGGAGAGAGAGGGAGGGGGCAGACTTGGTTGCCTGTAGCCTCCACTTCGGCACCCGTTAGGAGCATTCCTCTTCCAAAAGCCAAAACGGGCGCTCCCAAGACTTGCAGTGCGTGGTCCTTTTTTGACACAGTTGCAGATGACATTTGCTTTATCAAATGCAAGCTGTGTTGTTATGATTGAGTCACCGTAGGAGGCAAAAATAGAAATGCTAGCTAAGTCCAGAAAACCAGAGAAGTTGGCAGCTTTCGGATTGCAGACCCCTGAACCTATCAACACAACTAGCAGTAGCCGTGGGAGGCTCCTACGATGCCCTAGGCCCCTCGATCACAGCCAGAGGACTAGATAGCCTAAAGACAGAAAAGGAAATCTAAACTGCCCCAGAGCAGACCCCAAAGCAAAAGGCAGCCCCCCACATATAATGACGGTGAAGCAAGAAGAAAGAACAAAACACAGACAGAAAGATAGACTGAGCAAAGATGGGGACCAAGCTAGCTTAGATAGGAAAGGACAGGAAGGCTGCTGTCTGCAATCCGTGAAAAACCCTATGAAAATAAGAGCCAACAACCTGACAGTAAAAAAGGCCCTGAAGACGCTAGGCTTCAAAAAAGGCTATGTCAGTACTCAGGAATATTCTGAAGACAGAGCAACAGGCAAAAGGAGATTCAGCTCACCCCAGCAGGGAATGGCAGAATCCAGAAAAGCAAGGGAAAACAAAACACTAATGCAAAAAGGCAAAGCAGAAATCTTAGCTTTAGATGAGCAGGAATCAGACTGGTTTCCTAGAAGTCCACAGAGAAATCACCTGCAGGCCAGAAGGGCGTCGGCAGCCTTATATCCAGTCATTAACTCCACTCAGCCAGTCATCATCATCAGCCCCAGGTGTTTGACAATCAGGCTCACTACCTTTCTTCACCAGAAGAGGGAATTCCTCGGGCCTCAGTAGTGAAGGGGAAAATGAACTCACAAGAGTACCTCCCCCTTGAGGAGGGGTCACCGAACCCTCAACCACGCCACCAGGGCGATCAGGGTGAGCCCGATGAAAGGCACGCACCAATCTTTTGGCATGAATATCAGAGGCAGAGACCCAGGAATTATCCTCCTGACCATAACCCTTCCACTTAACCAAATACTGGAGTCTCCGTCTAGCCAGACGGGAATCCAGTACTTTCTCTACCTCATATTCCATGTTACTTTCAACCAATACAGGGTCTGGAGGTGCAACCCCCGGAACAACAGGTTCAACAAACCTCTTCAACAAAGATTTATGGAACATATTATGGATTTTAAATGTGACAGGAAGAGCCAAACGAAAAGAGACCGGATTAATAATCTCCAAAATTTTGTAAGGTCCAATAAATCTAGGCTTAAACTTAGGAGAAGCCACCTTCATAGCAATATTTTTTGATGATAACCACACCATATCACCAACCTTAAACTGGGGACCAATGGTCCTATGTCGGTTGGAAAACCGCTGGGCCTTTTCCTGGGAGAGAGATAACTTATCCACCACTTGGTCCCAGATCTGGTGCATTCTCTCCACCACAGTGTCAACACCTGGGCAGGCAGAGGGCTCCACCTGCCCTGAAGAAAATCGAGGATGAAACCCAAAGTTACAAAAAAAAGGTGACATCAAAGTGGCAGAACTAGCTCTATTATTTAAAGCAAATTCGGCCAAGGGCAAAAATGAAACCCAATCATCCTGATCAGCAGAAATAAAACATCTCAAATATGACTCCAAGGTCTGGTTTGTTCTCTCTGTCTGCCCATTGGTCTGAGGGTGAAAAGCAGAGGAGAAGGACAACTGAATTCCCAGCTTGGAACAGAAAGTTCTCCAAAATCTAGACACAAACTGGACTCCTCTGTCAGATACAATGTTCTCAGGAATCCTGTGCAAGCGAACCACCTGTTGTAAAAACAGGGGCACCAATTCAGAGGAAGACGGCAACTTAGGGAGTGGTACAAGATGAACCATCTTAGAGAACCTATCACAAATCACCCAAATAACAGTCATCCTTTGAGAGACAGGCATATCAGAGATGAAATCCATTGAAATATGGGTCCATGGCCTCTTGGGGACAGGCAAAGGCATCAACAACCCACTAGAGCGAGAACACGATTTAGACCGGGAGCACGTCCCACAGGACTGCACAAAATTCCTGACATCACGAGACAAGGAGGGCCACCAAAAAGACCGACTCACCAGATCTCTAGTACCAAAAATACCTGGATGACCAGCCAAAGCAGAGCAATGAACTTCAGACATCACTCTCTTCTTCCACTGGTCAGGAACATACAACTTTCCACTGGGACAACGTTCAGGTTTGTCCTCCTGGAACTCTTCCAGAGCACGTCTCAAATCGGGCGAGATGGCAGAAAGAACTACCCCTTCGCCTAAGATGGTAGCAGGCTTGGTCACCACAGGAGAATCAGCAAAGAAGCTCCTAGAGAGGGTGTCAGCCTTGACATTCTTAGTTCCAGGAAGAAAAGAAACCACAAAATCAAAACGTGTAAAAAACAAGGCCCACCTAGCCTGTCTAGGGTTCAAGCGCTTAGCCGACTCTAGGTAAATCAAATTCTTGTTGTCAGTGAGGACCACGACCTGATGCTTAGCTCCCTCCAACCAATGTCTCCATTCCTCAAATGCCCATTTCATGGCTAACAGTTCCCGATTCCCCACATCATAGTTACGTTCAGATGGAGAGAACTTTCGGGAAAAGAAAGCACAGGGATTCATTTTAGATGTTACAGGATCCTTTTGGGACAAAACAGCTCCTGCACCAATCTCAGAAGCATCCACCTCTACCTGGAACAGAAGTGAGACATCAGGTTGCCGCAAAACCGGGGCGGAGGTGAATCTTCGCTTCAGCTCCTGAAAGGAAGAAACAGCCTCCAGAGACCAATTTAACACATCAGCACCCTTCTTAGTCAAATCAGTCAATGGCTTGGCAATACTAGAAAATTTTGCTATAAATTTCCGATAAAAATTAGCAAAACCCAAAAACTTCTGGAGGGCCTTCAAAGAAGTGGGCTGAACCCAATCGTAAATGGCCTGTACCTTGGCCGGGTCCATTTCAATAGTTGACGGGGACAAAATAAATCCCAAAAAAGAAATCCTCTGTACTCCAAAAAGGCATTTAGATCCTTTGACATACAGGGAATTCTCCCTCAAGATCCGGAACACAGTCCGAATATGTTCCACATGAGAATCCCAATCCTTGGAGAAGATCAAAATATCATCCAGATAGATAATCAAAAATTTATCGACAAAATCTCGGAAAATATCGTTCATGAAGCACTGGAAGACAGAAGGGGCATTAGTGAGCCCAAAAGGCATCACCAGGTACTCAAAATGTCCCTCTGGAGTATTAAACGCCGTCTTCCATTCATCCCCATGCTTAATGCGAATAAGATTATACGCCCCCCTGAGGTCAAGCTTGGTAAACCAGCAAGCACCTTTAACTCTGGAGAATAGATCAGAAATCAGTTGTAACGGATACTGATATTTAACAGTAATTTTGTTGAGAGCACGATAATCAATACAAGGTCTTAATGATCCATCCTTTTTGGCTACAAAAAAAAAAACGGCACCTAAGGGTGACGAGGATGGTCTAATATGACCCTTCTCCAACGCCTCCTTAATATAGGATCGCATAGCCTCGTGCTCGGGTACAGATAAATTGAAGAGCCAACCCTTGGGAAATTTACACCCCGGGCTCAGTTCAATTGCACAGTCATAACTCCTATGAGGAGGCAGAGACGCAGACTCATTCTCACTAAATACATCATAAAAGTCCGCCAAATAATCAGGAACATCATGCGACTGAGGAGAGGTGGAAAACACCGGAGCCTCACTAAAGGCACACCGACAACCCCAACTCACCACAGACACAGATTTCCAATCCAAAACTGGATTATGAATTTGTAACCAGGGAAACCCCAGAACAATAGTATCATGAAGATTATGTAACACCAAAAACCTGCAATTTTCTTGATGGTCTGGGGCGACCCGCATTACCACCTGGGTCCAAAACTGAGGTTTATTTTTAGCCAAAGGAGTAGCATCAATCCCCCTCAAAGGGATAGGCATCTGCAGAGGTGTCATCGGAAATCCACAACGTTTAGCAAAATCCAAGTCCATTAGGTTTAGAGCTGCTCCCGAATCCACAAAAGCCTTGGCGGAAAATGTGGACAGGGAGCAGATCAGAGTAATAGCCAGAAGAAACTTAGGTTGAACACCACCAACAGAAAACGTGTGTGCAAGGCGTTTCTCGCGTTTAGGACAGACAGAAATAATATGCGAGGCATCTCCACAGAAAAAACACAACTTATTACGCCTTCTGAACTCCTGACGCTGCTCTCTGGAAAAAACTCTATCACATTGCATAGGTTCAGACATCTGTTCAACAGGTGGCAACACCTCTCGTGCAGCTCTGCGTTCGCGCAAACGCCGATCAACCTGAATGGCTAAAGACATAGAATCGTCAAGACCAGAGGGAACAGGAAATCCCACCATAGTATCTTTTACGGCTTCTGACAACCCCTTCCGAAAGAGAGCAGCCAATGCATTATCATTCCAGGTAGTAAGTACTGCCCACTTTCGGAATTTTTGACAGAACAATTCTGCAGAATCACGACCCTGGTTCAATGCCAGCAGGGTCTTTTCAGCCTGATCAATGGTATTAGGTTCGTCATACAACAACCCCAAGGTCTGAAAAAATGCGTTCACATTAGTCAGAATAGGATCATCTGGTTTCAAAGAAAACGCCCAATCCTGGGGATCGCCACGCAGCAAAGCGATGACAATTTTAACCTGCTGCACGGAGCTCCCTGACGAGTTAGGATTCAAGGCAAAAAATAATTTACAATTATTTTTGAAATTCAAAAATTTAGACCGATCCCCAAAAAATACATCAGGTGTAGGAATCTGGTTCAGCAGCATGTGAATGAGCAAGGTAGGCGGAAATTCCCCGCACTTCCGCAGCGAGCTGCTCCACACAATCAGACAATTGCTTTATCTCCATTGAGAGAAAAAAAATTCTTTCCTGCTATTGAGTACCCTAGGATCTGCGGTATGGCGGGTGATTCTGTTATGATTGAGTCACCGTAGGAGGCAAAAATAGAAATGCTAGCTAAGTCCAGAAAACCAGAGAAGTTGGCAGCTTTCGGATTGCAGACCCCTGAACCTATCAACACAACTAGCAGTAGCCGTGGGAGGCTCCTACGATGCCCTAGGCCCCTCGATCACAGCCGGAGGACTAGATAGCCTAAAGACAGAAAGGGAAATCTAAACTGCCCCAGAGCAGACCCCAAAGCAAAAGGCAGCCCCCCACATATAATGACGGTGAAGCAAGAAGAAAGAACAAAACACAGACAGAAAGATAGACTGAGCAAAGATGGGGACCAAGCTAGCTTAGATAGGAAAGGACAGGAAGGCTGCTGTCTGCAATCCGTGAAAAACCCTATGAAAATAAGAGCCAACAACCTGACAGTAAAAAAGGCCCTGAAGACGCTAGGCTTCAAAAAAGGCTATGTCAGTACTCAGGAATATTCTGAAGACAGAGCAACAGGCAAAAGGAGATTCAGCTCACCCCAGCAGGGAATGGCAGAATCCAGAAAAGCAAGGAAAACAAAACACTAATGCAAAAAGGCAAAGCAGAAATCTTAGCTTTAGATGAGCAGGAATCAGACTGGTTTCCACAGAGAAATCACCCGCAGGCCAGAAGGGCGTCGGCAGCCTTATATCCAGTCATTAACTCCACTCAGCCAGTCATCATCATCAGCCCCAGGTGTTTGACAATCAGGCTCACTACCTTTCTTCACCAGAAGAGGGAGTTCCTCGGGCCTCAGTAGTGAAGGGGAAAATGAACTCACAACACTGTGTCACCAGAAAGTCAAAAGAGGGAAAAGTGTCAGCAACCTCAATACGACAAATATGTGGAAACATGTGCGGACCAAGCACGTGGTGGAGTTACAAAGACACACTAAAGACGTAGGCCAACCTACAGCACCACCTACCACCTCTTCAGCTCTTGTTGTAGCCTCTTCCTCCAGCTCACACACAACTGGTTCGGCTTCCTCACAGGATCGCCATGGAAGAACCTCTGGCACTGTTGTCCAGAGACCCAGTGACATTCCACCCACAGCACCACGTTCCCGTTCATCCTCACACTCCCAGGCCACTCTACAGCCATCGGTAGCACAGGCATGGGAGAAAAGGCGGCCATACTCGGCAAACCATCCCCGAGCACAGGCTCTGAATGCTGTCATTGCAAAGTTACTGGCCCTTGAAATGCTCTCATTCATGCTGGTGGAGACTGACACCTTCAGTAACTTCATGGCATTGGCAGTCCCACAGTACACCGTGCCCAGCCGCTTTTATTTCAGCAGGCAAGCTGTCCCTGCCCTGCAAAAGCATGTGGAGGCAAAAATTAAACATGCGCTACTAAACGCCGTCAGTAGCAAGGTCCACATGACCACTGATGCGTGGACCAGTAGCCATGGACAGGGACGATACCTTTCCCTCACTGCCCATTGGCTAAATGTTGTGGAGCCGGGTACAGATCTTGAGAGTGGCGCTGTACGTGTTCTGCCAACTCCAAGGATTGCAGGAATCCAGTCTGTACACATTGACTCCTCCTCATACTCCAGTTCATCAGAATCAACGCTGCAGGAGCCTGTTACGACCGATACGAGCACAGCCGTGGCCAAACGTCAACAGGCCGTACTGAAATTAATTTCTTTGGGGAATCGAAGCCACACAGCGCAGGAGCTCTGGAATGCCATCAAGCAGGAGAGCAACGTGTGGTTTGTGCCAGCGAATCTCCAGCCAGGCTTGGTAGTGTGTGACAATGGCCGAAATCTGGTGGCAGCTCTGGGCCTAGGCAAACTCACTCACATCCCAAGTCTGGCACATGTGCTCAACTTGGTCGTGCAGAGCTTTCTGAGGGACTATCCGTATCTTGATGCACTGCTGCACAAGGTCCGCATAGAGTGCGCTCACTTGCGGCGTTCCAGCATGGCAAGATCGCGCATTGCAGCTCTGCAGCGCCGATTCCGCCTTCCGGAGCATTGCATCATATGTGACCTACCCACCAGGTGGAATTCAACGTTACATATGTTGGAGAGGTTGTGTGAGCAGCAGGCAGCAGTCATGGAGTACCAGCTGCATCAGGCGCAAACAAGTCGCAATGTGCGCCGGTCACACTTCAGCACCACTGAGTGGGCCTCTATGAAGGACATCTGCCACGTTTTGCGTGCCTTCGATGATTCCACGCGGATGGCGAGTGCAGATGATGCACTAGTCAGCATGACTGTCCCCCTTATCTGCCTACTTCAAAAAACACTGCAAGCACTAAGGGAGGAGGTTTTGGAAGAGGTGGAGGATGAGGAGTCACAAATGCCATCTGCTTCTAGACCGTCTGCGCTACGTGGTTCCTCACAAAGGCCTAGGCAGGGGACACTTTGTGAGGAGGATGAGGAGGAGTCAATGGAGGAGGAAGACATCTCTCCAGAGGATGGAGGTACACAATGCTCTAGTCAGTATGTACAGCGAGGGTGGGGTGATGCAGAGCAGGCAGACATGACGCCTCAAGCAGGGAACAGCGTTACTTTGGCAGATGGGAGTCTGCAGCACATGGTTGATTTCATGCTGCAGTGCCTGAGAAACGACTGCCGCATCTCCCATATTCTCAACACGGCTGATTATTGGGTGTACACTCTCCTAAATCCTCGCTACCGGGACAACTTACAAAGCCTCATAGCACCGTTGAACCGGGAGCGTAAAATGCGGGAGTACCAAGAGACACTGGTGCAGTCCATCATGTTCTCCATTCCACCCGAGAGCAGTGCTGCTAGTGCTTTACAAAGCAGCTCTGTGCGTCGAGGCAGTGGAGGAAGCTCTGCACAAAGAGGGAGCAGAGGCAGCGCCTCAGCACAAGGCAAGACCAGTATGGCCTAAATGTGGCAAAGTTTTGTGTGCCCGCCACAAATGTCTACACCATCACAGGTGGCTCCAGTCAGCAGCAGGCAACGCTTCCGTCACATGGTGACAGACTGCATGTCTTGCCCTGTCAGTGTACTCCCAGACGGCTCTTCCCCCTTCAAGTTTTGGGTCTCTAAGCTGGATACATGGCCAGAGCTTAGCCAGTATGCATTGGAGATGCTGACTTGCCCTGCTGCCAGTGTATTTTCGGAGCGCGTTTTTAGTGCCGCAGGTGGTGTACTAACAGACCGTCGCGCGCGACTATCCTCCGATAACATTGACCGGCTTACTTTTGTGAAAATGAACAAGGCCTGGATCTCGCCAGAATTTGCCAGTCCTCTTCCAGAATAAATAATTGGTTGGCAACAGTATCCAGGTCTCCTGTTGTGTTCATGTTTCTACCACTTGAACTGTAATCCCTGGGCTTCAACACAGCCAGTTGTTGCTCAGTAGTGCCGTCTGCACAGAGACAAACACTAGCTCCTGTGTAAGTGGGGTCAGTAACGCCAGCTGCTCCCCTGCTGTGTGGACAGCAATGTCTACTGCTGCCTCCACCTTCAAAATACATCATATTTTCAACTTGCTCCAAGTAGGCCTCAGCCTGCTCCATGATTGATCCTGGGCTCCAACATCGCCAGATGTTGCTCGGAAGTGCCGTCTGCACAGAGAAAAACACTAGCTCTTGTGTTAGTGGGTTTCAGTAACGCCAGCTGCTCCCCTGCTGTGTGGATGGCAATGTCTAATGCTGCCTCCACATTCACACTACTACTGATTTCAAACTTGCTCCAACTAGGCCTCTGGCTCCACTCTGTCTCTAGTATTTCCCCAGGCCTCCAACACCGCCAGTTGCTGCTAATAGTAGTGGGAATGTGGACAGAGCAGGAGACATTGCCGGACACACATCAGGGGATCAGTGGATGTTACTGAACCCCACTAACACAGGAACAAGTGTTGATTATGCAGATGCCACTTCTGAGCAGCAACTGGCGGTGTTGGAGGCCTGGGGAAAAACTAGAGACAGAGTGGAGCCATAGGCCTAATTGGAGCACGTGTAAAATCAGTAGTAGTCTACAACAGATATTAAACTTGATGAATTTAGGCATCAGCCTACACCATGATTCACCCTTGGCTCCAACACAGCCAGTTGTTGCTCAGAAGTGCCGTGTACACAGAGGAAAACACATGCTCCAGTGTTAGTGGGGTGCAGTAACGCCTGCTGCTCCCCTGCTGTGTGTACGGCAAAGTCTCCTGCTCCCTCCACATTCAGACTACTACTGATTTTTAACCATGCTCCAATTAGGCCTCTGGCTCCAGTGTCTCTAGTATTTACCCTGGCCTCCAACACCGCCAGTTGCTGCTCAAAAGTGCGGTCTGCACAATCAACACTTGTTCCTGTGTTACTGGGGTTCTGTAACGTCAGTTGATCGCCTGATGTGTGTCCGGCAATGTCTTCTGCTCTGTCCACATTCCCACTACTAGAGACACTGGAGCCAGAGGCCTAATTGGAGCACAGTTAAAATCAGTAGTAGTCTACAACCGATATTAAACTTGATGAAATTTGGTCTCAGCCTACACCCTGATTGACCCTGGGCTCCAACATCGCTAGTTGCTGCTCAGAAGTGTCTTTGGCACGGGTACTTCCTCCTGCCCATCCTGGTTCCAGCACGCCTGCTGTTTCCGGGGAGTGTCAACGTCAATTTGCCACCAAAACGTCCAGTCGTGTTGCGGTCGGGTTAGCCGAGTCTATGGTGCCTGCAGTTTAGGTGCTTCCTATGTGGGCTGCGGGTTCTGGTAATAAAGGCTGGTTCCGTAGTGCCAATAGGACAAGCACCCCAGGACTGTGGGTTTCGATAACTGCGGCCGGCTCGCGGCCTTGCAACTTTGTTTTTCAGGGGTACCTTCTGCTACCCATCCGGGTTCCAGCACCGTCAGCTGGTTCTCGGCAGTGCCTTTGGCTGAGGTGCCTCCTTCTCAGTATCCGAGTTCCAGCAACGTCTGCTGGTCCTTGGTAGTGCTTTCTAGAACAGGTAGCTCCTGCTTAGTATCCGGGTTCCAGCACTGTCAGCTGGTCCTCGGTAGTGCCATTGGCTCTTGCAGCTTCTGCTACCCATCCGGGTTCCAGCACCGTCAGCTGGTTCTCGGCAGTGCCTTTGGCTTAGGTGCCTCCTTCTCGGTATCCGAGTTCCAGCAACGTCTGCTGGTCCTTGGTAGTGCTTTCTAGCACAGGTACCTCCTGCTTAGTAACCGAGTTCCAGCACCATCAGCTGGTCCTTGGTAGTGCCATTGGCTCTTGTTCCTTCTGCTGCCCCTCCGGGTTCCAGCACCGTCAGCTGGTCCTCGCTAGCTCCACTGACTCTTGCATTGATTCTTGCAGCTTCTGCTACCCATCCGGGTTCCAGCACCATCAGCTGGTTCTCGGCAGTGTCTTTGGCACGGGTACTCCCTCCTACCCAGCTTGGTTCCAGCTCGCCTGCTGCTTCCGGGTAGTGTCAACGTCACTTTGCAACCAATACGTTGTCCTGTCATGTTGCGGTCGGGTTAGCCGAGTCTATGGTGCCTGCAGTTTATAGGCTTCCTATGTGGGCTGTGGGATCTGGCAACAAAGGCTGGTTCCGTAGTGCCAATAGGACAAGCACCCCCTGTAGGACTGTGGGTTTCGGTAACTGCGGCTGGCTCACGGCCTTGCAACCTTGTTTTTCAGGGGTACTTTCTGCTACCCCTCCGGGTTACAGTACTGTCAGCTGGTTCTCGGCAGTGCCTTTGGCTTAGGTGCCTCCTTCTCGGTATCTGAGTTTCAGCAATGCCTGCTGGTCCTTGGTAGTGCTTTCTAGCACAGGTACCTCCTGCTTAGTAACCGGGTTCCAGCACCGTCAGCTGTTCCACAGTTGTGCCATTGGCTCTTGTTCCTTCTGCTGCCCCTCCGGGTTCCAGCACTGTCAGCTGGTCCTCGCTAGTTCCATTT
Organism: Dendrobates tinctorius; assembly: GCF_039654945.1. Lineage (NCBI taxonomy): Eukaryota > Metazoa > Chordata > Amphibia > Anura > Dendrobatidae > Dendrobates > Dendrobates tinctorius. The sequence continues at coordinate 44,192,341 of NW_027361672.1, forward strand.
GCTCTTGTTCCTTCTGCTACCCATCTGGGTTCCAGTACCGTCAGCTGGTTCTCAGCAGTGCCTTTGGCTGAGGTGCCTCCTTCTTGGTATCCGAGATCCAGCAACGTCTGCTGGTCCTTGGTAGTGCTTTCTAGCACAGGTACCTCCTGCTTAGTAACCGGGTTCCAGCACCGTCAGCTGGTCCTCGGTAGTGCCATTGGCTCTTGCAGCTTCTGCTACCCATCCAGGTTCCAGCACCGTCAGCTGGTTCTCGGCAGTGCCTTTGGCTTAGGTGCCTCCTTCTTGGTATCCAAGTTTCAGCAACGCCTGCTGGTCCTTGGTAGTGCTTTCTAGCACAGGTACCTCCTGCTTAGTAACCGGGTTCCAGCACCGTCAGCTGTTCCACGGTTGTGCCATTGGCTCTTGTTCCTTCTGCTGCCCCTCCGGATTCCAGCACCGTCAGCTGGTCCTCGCTAGTTCCATGTGCTCTTGTTCCTTCTGCTACCCATCCGGGTTCCAGTACCGTCAGCTGGTTCTCGGCAGTTCCTCCGCCTTCTTGTACCTTCAGCTACTTTTCCAAGTTCAAGCTTGTGGAAATGGGTTTTTGGTTCTCACTCTGGATATCCCTGATGACGACCCTGAAGACAACAACCTTGAAGACCACATCGAAGAAGACCAAAAAGATGACCCTGAAGAAGATGACCAAGAGGACAAAGAACATGAAGACAACCACCAAGATGCAGAACAACAAGAGACAGAAGACCAAGAAGCAGAAGAACAAAAATCAGAAGAACCAAAAGCAGAAGAACATTAAGCATAAGACTAAAAATCAGAGCAAAAGATATTATCTAAATTATAAGCAGAAGAAGACTAAGCAGTTTATGAGGGTGAGTCTGTTCCTCCTCATGGTGCCCCTGGAAAATGCCTGCTGCTGCAGGCCAAACTGAACGAAACAAATCCTGTTGTAAATCTTTTGTGACAGGCAGAACGGAAGGTGTAATCTTCAAACTTTTATAGATAACAACTACAGGAATGCCTGTCACAAATAAGAATATGATAAAGAAGAAGAATAGGAAGAAGATGAAGAAGCAGAATATGAAGAAGAATAATCGTTGAATAAGAAGAATATGAAGAATGTAAAAAAAAGAATAATAGGAAGAAGGTGAAGAAGAAGAAGATGAATAAGGTGAAGAAGAAGTTGATGAAAAAGATGCTGCTGCTGAGGATGATGAAGGAGAAAGTGTGGGAAAAGTAAAAAAGAAGGTGAAGAGCATGGAAGTAGTGAAACATACATATCTGACAAAATATAAAAAAGGTTAACATAGCCAATATCTTGTAACTCCGAACGTCTTAAAAAAAAAAATTAATTCCTGCTATTCCATTTGATTGGGCTAAACGTCTATGCCTTTAATGTCTCCTCCACGTCCCCCAATACATTCTACATTATTCTTAGTTGTTTTTCTTCATGTAGAATTAACCTACAAGGAAAGAAAGGTTTTTTTTTTAATTCCGATATTTCTGTCCCATTGACTTGAATGGGGCTTCCGGTATCGGAATCGGCGATACCCGATACTTTTTGGGTATCGGTCCGATCCAATCCGATCCGATATTTCACGATATCGGATGGTATCGCTCAACACTAGCCGTGACTCGTCTTGTCATGATGATTATCGCATCCCTGAAAATAACAATGTCACACACATGATATACATGCATGTCTCCCGCACCAATATAAAAAATATAAAGTGATAAGCAGCACTGTGCCCCCCATTACCTATAATCCCTGCCACCTAATAATATTAATTATTCAGTCTGTGACTCTCCCCAATTAACTGTAAGGCTATGTGTACACGGAAAATATGCAAGGTTTTTCAGTACAAACAAAGTGAATGATATCCCTGAAGTCTCAAGTACGCATGGCTTATTTTTTCCCTGCAGATATGCAGCAGATTCAAATCTGCATAAGTCAACTCTTGCAGCTTATTTCACCCATACTAATGAGTGTTGAAAACATGCAAGAAAGGAATGTAAAAAGCATTGCAAAAAATCCATGTACTCTACGCAGCATTCTTCCTGCCAACACATTAGGATTTGCAACTGAATTTTCTCCTGCAAATCCTGAACATGTGCACATAGCCTTAGTCCCTGTCCTCATCCCCCTCCCATTCATTATAAGTTCATGATAGCGTCTTCTCCCTTCCCCAAATTCATTATGATGCTATCAGGTATTGAGCATCCTTTGCTACCTTTCAATTCATTACAAGTCCCTGACGGTGTAAGAAGATGAGCCAAGACAGAGTTAGCAGTTTCTGATGCACTTTTGGGCCAGAAATATCTGGACTGTCACCACTGTTACCGGGGAATGGTTCTTCTGGGAGGGGAGGACATTTGCACCGGACAGCAGGAGTCGTGGGGGAAATAAAAGGGACTGAGCGCTGGAAAGAGGGAGATTTGGCGGGAAGGTGACAGGAGAACAAGGAGAAGATTGACTCCCTCCCCACTGCTCCGACTGCTAACTCCACATCATCCATCCCCCAGCATTCTGACTTGCAAACTGACTGTGTCCTTACTGAGCTGTCCTCGGACCCTTCCTTGCTGGAGGGCTCCTTCCCGCCCTCAGTGAGAGACAATCTGACTTGCTCCGTTCCTAGAGACCACTTCAGAGGTTCGCATGCTGCTGCAGCCTGCGAACGTGCATGCGGTTTGTGTTCAGCGCCATTCCAGAGGAATCCACAAAAGAGACTGTTTCAATGTTCCAGTGCACTCAAGTCAAGTGGGAACGGATACATTGGCACGGTCAGGAGACGGTGCTTTTCGTTCCTCCGTAACAGAGCCAGAGACATTGTCCACGACTTACGAAGCCGGTGGGAGATATTCCAGCCCCTCCCCAACAAGAACTGCAAGCGATAAGTTATCTTTTTCATACACCTTCTTCTCAAATATTGTGTTTGTATTCAAATCCTGTTGTTGTCGTTGCTGATTTCGTCTCCATGTGTGGAGTATTTCTTGTATGATAATAACCTGTTCTAGTAAGTCCTGTTAACCCCTTCTCTGCCTCTGGCTCTTCACTGCATTCAGTGAATCTTACTTCTAGTACCTCTTACAACAGCATCTTCTCCCACCTTTCAATTCATGATAATGTGTCCTATGCACCTTACCCTCTCCTCTCCCTCTCCCCCCAAAAATTTAAATCCCTGATAGCATCACAATGAATTGTGAGATGGGAAGGATGCTACCAGGGGCTTAGCGCCCTCCTTCACCACCCAATTCCTTTTACATGCATATCTAACATCCTCCTACCCCTTCCCCTGTTCATAAGTCCATTATTATATGTCCCCCTTACTCCCATCTCATTCCCCCCATATCCCTCATTGTCTTCCCTCCCCTGCATGCAATCATTGACCTCTCACCCGCCTCCATCATTGTCTTCACCACCTCCATCATTGTCCTCTCCATCACCTTTATTAATGCCCTCTCCTCACCTCCATTATTGCCTTCTCCCCTACCTCCATCATTGCCCTCTCCCAACTTCCATCATTGCCCTCTCCACAACCTCCATCATTGTCTTCTCCCCACCTCCTTCATTGCCTTCTCCCCCACCTCCATCATTGGCCTCCCCACTTCCATCAGTCCTCTCCCCCACCTCCATCATTGCCCTCTCCAACACCCCATCATTGTTCTCCACCACCCCATCATTGTTCTCCACCATCCCCATCATTGCCCTCTCCACCACTCCATTATTGCCCTTTTCACCACCTCCATCATTGCACTCTACACCACCCCAATTATTGTTCTCCTTCACCACCCCAATCATTGTTCTCCTTCACCACCCCTTCATTTCCCTCTCCACCACCCCATCACATCTCTCTCCATCACCCCAATTATTGTTTTCCTCCACAACCCCCATCATTCCCCTCTCTACCTCCGAAATCATTTTTCTCCCCCACCTCCATCATTGTCCACTCCACCACCCCAATCATTGCTCTCCCCTCAATGTATTGTTTAAAAAAAGCCACACACCACCACTCTCCTCTCCATCTGCTCCCTCGCAGCATCATTGTTGCCGGCATGTTTTTCTCTGACACAGGCGCATGCTGAATGCTGACATCATTCAGCCATGCGCGACTGTGTCAGGAAGAAAGCGCTGGGCAGGACATAAAGGATGGATCCCTGGAGCTTCTCTATGCTGCCCTTTTCTCCTGTAGGCAGGGATCATTCCCTGCCCACTGCACATGATGACAATCTGGCCATGGTCACCCCTGGAGCCTCAAGGCTGGAGAAACATGTCAGATTGTCCTCATTATTAGCCACCCTGCAGGGGCCCCCCTCCAGGCTCCGATGCATCTGCATCGGTGGTACGTACGCCCATGATAACCTTATAGTATTAAAATCACCTAGTAAGATGGATCTTCTAAGCCTTCAGTCCAGGTGGGCACACGGTCCTCAGGCTTTGATGCAACAAGCAGGAAAGCACGTAGGCAGCAAGAACTTGGCACACAAAGGAATCTTAGGAGCAGCAAGACAGATGAAGTGGAACTCAGGTGGGATGCATGCAAGCACAAACACAAAATGCACAGATGATGGAGCACACCAAACATAGGACTAGATTCTCAATCCAAAGACCCAGGTGTGTGTCTAAATAAGCCTAAAATAGGTCAAGAGAGGTGATGTCCTTGAACCACTCAGGACAACTTGCAAAGCCCAATGTGAAGCACAGCAGAGGGTAGCAGAACCAGACAACATATAGCTACTGAGCCAACATAAAGTAAACCTACAATATGGCAGTGTCAACAATGAAACTCCTACAATACATCCAGTCACAGTGCTTTATAAAGTAGCAGCAGTACATCACAGCTGTTTCAGACACATTATACAGCCTGAAATAATAGAATCAGACACCGTGCCCTTATAGAAAAACTCCAGCGGTAAAACTAACAGCTATACACAATGCAACTATAATGCCGTCATCATTACCCTCATAGCTTTCAGATGTGCACAAAGAGGGATGCCACCCCCTATTTGTTGTACTCTTTATCTTCTGTGAAATGAACAGGCCCAGAACCTCATACTTGACTAATTCCTTTTCTTTTGCACTGGAAAGCCGAAGAGAGCAGCTGGAATGCAATCTGCCTGACAGTTGGGAGATACATCAATGATTTTTGCATCTCAGTTTGCTGGTGCCTTCAGTGTTTGGTGTAGCACATTATTTTTACAGCATTTAATAAATACAGGATATAACATTTTCATGAAGTCATAAAGAAAACTATCGGCAATCTAACACAGGAATGATGGTATAGATACACATGTAACTTTTCATACACAAATTCTTAGGAAAGGAAAATCACTGATAAAAAATGTAGCTCTGGGCAATCTTCCAAGAAAAGACTCACCAAATAATTGGAAGATAGAAATGAGGATGATTATTTTGTTTCTTTCCTAAACTGGATTACTGTGGTAAGATTTGAATATTACATAATACTGTAAAAATGTATTCATGTATATATTTTCCACTGAAACCTTATTAAGGTTTTAACTATATATAGTATATATTAACAATGGCTTTGTGAAACACATTGGTGCTCCATCACTATGCTTCAGCTCTAAAAATAGTAGTGTTATCAAGAATTGCAACTAAGCATGCTATCAACTGAAAAAGTAAATGATGTACATACTCTGGATCAACATGTTAGGGCAAGTTAGGATAGGATATGGGTTGAACTAGATGGACTTAAAGTCTTCCTTCAACCTTAATAACTATGTTACTATGTTACATGTTAATGGGCAGGAAGCTGAGGATATAAACTATTTTTATACAGTATAAAAATCTTGTAAAAATTAAATAGAGTACTGTGCAAAACTGTTAAGTTCATATGGAAAAATGCACAGTAAACATGCTTTAAAAATAGACGCATTAATAGTTTATTTTTCTCAATTAATAAAATACAAAGTGAATGCACAAAAGAGAAATTTTAATCAAATCAATATTTGGTGTGACTACTTGAGATGGGTGAACCTGTGAATGTTCAGGTCTGGCGAGTTCATCCGAACATTTGAAAAAAGTTTGGTTTGCGTACCAGAACGGTATGCTCAGTGTGTTTTGGCTGGAGAGCAGTCGCATCACTGATGTGACTGCTCTCCAAACCATCATGATTGTCGTAGGACACATATGGATTATCTTCTCGCCAGACAGGTGAGGAACATGTTTTTTTTATTTTACAGTAATAAATGGGTAAAAGAGGGTGGGTAGTTTTATTTCTAGTTAAAAACGTTATTCTTGCTGTGTCTTTATTACAATCTTACTACGGGGTTAGTAATGGGGCGTCTTATAGCCACCTCTCCTTTATAAACCTGTGGGCTTGATGTCAGGTGACATTACAAAGCTGACATCAACGCCACAATTATTACGCCACTTGCAACCGCACCAGGGCAAGTGGGCTAAGTGGGGAAAAGTGTTCTGGGGCAGCTGAGAGTTAATATTTTTAGTCTGGGAGGGGTCCAATATCCATGGCCCTTTCCTAGGCTATTAATATTAGTCCGCAGCTGTCTGTTTAGCCTTTGCTGGTTGTTGAATACAGGGAGACCCCACATCATTATTTTTTTTGGGGGGGTCTCCCTATGAAAAAAAGTAAAGGCTATGAAAACAGTTGTGAGCTGATATTATTATCCTGGTAACCTTTATGGCTATTGGCGCATTCCCAAAATATTAATATCAGCCCCCAGCTGTCGACATTCCCTGTGCTGGTTATGAAAATTACGAGGGGACTCCACGCCATTTTTTACATTTATTTTTGTATTATATTTATTTATTATTTATTAACAAGTACAGTAAAATACCCACCCAATGTAACCTTAGTTCACAGTATCCAGGTGTTACAGCAGATGGAAACTTCAATAACCTTAAAACGTCCCTTTCACTGCCACCGGGTCTCTTGATAGCTCGAGTGCTAGACTGATGAATGCCAGAGTGTCGAGTGCCAGACTCGCGATCTTTCATCAGTCCGGCACTGGCACTTGCAAAGCAAGAGAAACAGCTGCTATGAACTCAGGTGAGAGGTGACCTTACTGTACTTGTTTAATAGTTGATGAACCATGGTCACCTCACTGACATCACTGCTAGCATCGTGAGAAAGTTCTTACACAGTGAGTGGTGACGTCAGTGAGGTGACCGGGGTTCATCAGCTATGAACTCCGGTGACTGATCTCACGACAGTGCTACACACTGCAGGAGTGTTCTCATGCTCCTATCTCAGTGTGTTCTTGCTGGCTTGCTAAGCGATTGCATCATACCAGTGTTCAACAAACCACCCAGATGTAGCAGAGCTGGACTTCTTTGCAGGACAGATATGGATTATCTTTTTGTCGGACAGGTTAGGAATATGATGTTTTATTATTTTAGCTAAGCAATTTGGAATCTAAAATATAACCTTTATTAGACTAATATTAAAAAAGAGAAAATATAAATAATTTCAGCTCACCACTGTGACAGCCATTTCAGACGCATCAGCACGGAATTAGTTCAGTCCAGACTAAGCACAACTGTATCCAAGCAAAAAAAAAGGAGATATCCAGCAAGAGTACAAGGAACAGTAGTAGACGTTTTTGCAAACAACTTCTCAATTTTTAATGAATCCAATAATGTTACATATAAAGACAAAAATTTTAACCCCTCATCCCCCCTAAAACTACAGGTTTCGGCAGACACCTTTTTCAAGTTAACTGACCGAATATATGTAGATATTTCCCCAGAGATGACAGAGGCAGCTTGTATTTAGAACTGATTTTACTGGAGGTGATCTGGTAGATAACTATATACAGTTGTGAGGTAAATGGGTCAGTCTATTCCTTACAGATGAATATTTGCAGACAAGCAGTTTCTCAGTGTGATATTGGCTTCTTTCACGTTCTCTCTCTGTGGAGACCCTCACTCACTTACACCTCAGTGTCTGAGCTGTTTTCTTCCCTCTGAGGCGACTTGCCCTCTCAGAAATGCAGTGAAAATCCTCTCACAATGGTGGCTGTCCGCTGCCTTCCCTTCTGTCTCCCTGTGGCAGGGAGATCCCTGTAGAGGCCAGTCTCCTGTAAGAGTCTCATATACCAGTCCTTGCTGCCATCACCATCCTTTTCCGACTGACTCAAATCTTACCACCTCATAACAGTTAGCTCCTCCCCATAACATGTGACTTTCCGAGAAGCAGTCATTAGTTGACTGCACTGTCAATACTCCTTCCCATCAAACTCATTAAAACCTTTACTGATGTCCCTGTAAGAAAATTCACAATTAACCCCTTAACGTCCAATCACAGACACAGTCCGTCTGCCCTCCGTCATGGCTGGGTAAGTTCCTGCACCAGGACGGACTGTGTCCATCATGCATTTAAACTACCACTGCATAGAAACACGCAGTGGTAGTTCAGTGCCGACAGTTGTCTGTGCAGCTGAGAGGCATAGCAAGGGGTGCAGGGACCAATGCTGAAATATCAGGACCTCCCACCCGGTCAGTGCAGGAGCTGGCTGAGCTTCTGCACTAACAGCCAGGAGCAGCGTACGCACCGCCCCAGGCTATTAACCTCCTACTTACTGCAATCGAGCGTGATCGCAGCGTTTAGGGTGGAGGCAGAGGGATGGGAGCCTTCTCTGCTTTCAGATCGGCGTTCCCGCAACGTCATCATGGGGCCGATCATTGCCATGGTGACCCTGGGTCGTCATGACGACCCCCGGGTCATCAAGCTACGGAAAGCCTCTGAGACCATGCTCACAGCATGGTGTCAGAAGCCTTCAGAACAGGTATAATGCACTGCAGTGCTAGTGCATTGCAATGCATTATACCTGCAACCAAAGCGAAAAAAGTGAAAGTCTCATAAAAGGACTAGGTAAAAAAGAAAACTATTTTTAAAAAATATGTAAAAAAAATTAAATAATAATAATAATAATAAAATTAACTAAAAAATACTCATTTTTATGTAAAAAAAAAAGTAAGGAAACAAAAAAGTACACGTTTGGTATCGCCACGTCTGTAAATATCTGATCTATAAAAGTGTCACACTAGTTAATCCCTTCAATGAACGCTGTAAAAAAACAAAAAAAGTAGCATATTATGCTTTATCATCATACCGCTTGGAAAAAATGGAATAAAACGCGATCAAAAAGAGGAATGTAAATAAAAATAGTATAACTGAAAACACCATCTTGTCCTGCAAAAAACAAGCTGCCATAAGCTCCATCAGTGGAAAAATATAAAAGTTGTAACTCTCAGAATAAAGCAATGCTAAAACAATTATTTTTTCTATAAAAGTTTTTACTGTGTAAAAACGCTAAAACATAAATAAAATATAAATGTGGCATCGCTTTAATCATCCTGAGCAAAAGAATAAAGCTGCATTACCAATTTTACCACTCGCAGAACTGCAAAAAAACGCAAAAAAACATGAATTGCTGGTTTTTGTTAATTCGGCCTCTACAAAAATCGGAATAGATACCGGTCAAAAATGTCATGTGCCCGAAAATGGTACCAGTAAAACAAGCCATCACATGACTCTTTCGGCCGAAATATGGAAAAATTATAGCTCTCAAAATATGGTAATGCAAAAACTTCTTACAAAAATAAACGTCTTTTAGTGTGTGACAGAAGCTAAACGTAAAAAAAAGGAAATAAATCTGGTATCGCTGCAATCGCACCGACCCAAAGAATAAAGTCACCTAATCACTTATACCGAATGCGAAACGGTTTAAAAAAATAAAACCAATTCTTTACCTTTTGTGGATTTGTTCATTCTGCCTCCCAAATATCGCAGTAAGGCGATCACAGTGGTTTAACCCCACATATGGAGTATCAGCGTACTCGGGACAAATTGCACAACAATTTTTGGGATCCAATTTCTCCTGTTACCCTTGGAAAAATAAAAATTTGGGGCCAAAAATCATTTTTGTGAAAAAATATAATTTTTTATTTTCATGGCTCTACGTTATAAACTTCTGTGAAACACTAGGGGGGTTCAAAGTGCTCACCACACATCTAGATAAGTTCCACGGGAGGTCTAGTTTCCAAAATGGTGTCACTTGTGGTGGGTTTCCACTGTTTAGGAACATCAGGGGCTCTCCAAATGCGACTTGGCGTCTGATCTCATTTCCTGCCAATTTTGCATTGAAAAAGTCAAACGGCGCTCCTTCCCTTCTGACCCCTGCCGTGCGCCTAAAGAGTGGTGTTCCTCCACACATGGGGCATCGGTGTGCTCAGGAGAAATTGCGCAACAAATATTGTGGTTAGTTTTTTCCTAATACCCTTGACAAAATAAAAAAAATTGTGTCTGAAGTAAAATTTTTGTGAAAAAAGTTAAATGTTCATTTTTTCCTTCCACATTGCTTCAATTCTTGTGAAGCGCCTGAAGGGTTAATAAAAAGACTCCAACAAAACATTGAAAATGTGTCTAGATTCAATTAGTCATCCATAGAGTATTAGGTGCTCTCTTTAACATTTCAGCGGTACAAAAGATTCCAAAAATGGGTTGACAAATTTGTCTGATTCAGCTAGTCATCCATACAGTATTAGGTGCTTTTTGTTAAATTTTGTGGTATTTAAGACTCCAAATAAGCATTTAAAACTTTGTCTGAATTCAATTAGTCATCCATACAGTATTAGGTGCATTTAGCGACGCTTCAGTGGTATATAAGACTCCAAAAAGGCGTTGAAAATTTTGTCTGTATTCAATTAGTCATCTATAGAGCATATGTGCTTTTAGTAACATTTCGGTGTTATATTAGTCTCCTAAAAGGGTTGAAAAACGGGTTTGTATTCAATTAGTCATCTAAATGTAGAAAAAAATGGGGGTAGGGAGCACCACTAAAGGGCAAAATGATCAATTTTCAAAAGTATGTAAAGGGTGCTGCACAATGCACAGGCAGAAGCATAATTCAAAAAGGAGAAGAAAGAACCCAGCATATTAGGCGCACACCCAAGACATTAGAGGTATATGAAAAAAATGTATATAAATTTTATTGAAAGACAGGAAAAAAAACACACAATAAAAGCATTTAAAAGGCAAAGCACACCCTCAAATGTCCCAAGTAAGTCTAACAATAAGTACTAATAGACAGAAACCACATGGTTGAAAGAATAAGATGTTAGCCTAAATGTACATAATAATACATAAGACATGACCCAATGACCCCAAATCTGGGTGCCCCCAGAAAAACAATAACATACAAACGCCCACTCCATGCGGCCTTAGAAAAAGCCAGAGGGCCCTGTAAGTGACCCTGTAAGGGAGGGAGTGAGATGAACATCCACTATAGGGATAAGAGAAAATAATATACCAACACTAACTCCAAGAGGCCTAATAAAGGCCAAAGGGCACTGTAGGTAACCCTGGTAGAGAGGGAGCAAAAAAACATCCAATATAAGGATAGGGAGGAGGGCTGAACTGGAGGAAAATGCAGGAGGCAGAAATTATATGCCAAAATATATAAATGGGAAAAGTGGAATCACCATTGAGAGCAGTCCAGCATGGAGCGTCAGGGGTCAGGCCATCAGAGGAAGATAGTCCCAGGACATGGGCAGTGAGGGGAACCCACGCATATCGCTGCTGGGTGCAGCTTCATCAGGGGAAAACTTTTTATATTTTGGCATATAATTTCTGCCTCCTGCATTTTCCTCCAGTTCAGCCCACCTTCCACATCCTCCCTAACGCCCGTCTGTTATGACCCCCCCGGTTGCACTGAAAACCCGCTCTGACAAGATGCTAGCACCAGGGCTTGACAACACCTCCAAAGCATAGAGGGACAGCTCATATCCGATGTCCAGCTTGAGACCCAATTGCTTAAGGTCGCAGAGGAATTAGATAGTATGCTGGTTTTGTCAGCCATATATTGCTTGACCATCTTTAAAAAATGTTCCCTCCTTTTCAAATATACCTGTTCGTCAGGGGCTGGATGCTGGGAGGGTGTCATGAAATTGGCCCAGGCCTTTGACAGTGAACCCCTGTCTCTGCTGTACCTGGTGGGTGTCTCCCTTGCCTCTCCTCCTTGCTTGGGCAAGAAAGCTTGCCCCTTGCCACCAGCGTTGTCTGATGGGAATTTTTTCAAAATATATTCCACAATGGCCTTCTGGTAAACCACCATTTTAGTTTCAATAAGTTTTATTTGAAACATCATATGAAAACACAAAAACAATAACCAATCTCCCATGCAAGGAAGCATATATTATGTTTTTAATAATAAATTAGACATACAAGAAAAAGGACAAGACAGGGGTAGGGAAAGGATAGACAGCAGGAGTTCAGCCATACAGTGCTTAATATTAATATGAAGAACCAATTTGAAACCTCCGTCTCAAGTTAACACCCAATGTTTGTTATGAGTTCTGGTAAGACCTTTTCTATAAGTCATAAACGATTAAGGGGAAAGCCGCAAAGCCAAGTCTAGTTGTGTATTTGGATGTAATTCTATCCAAGGATTCCAGACCTTGAGAAATAAGTTCCACGTATCAGATCTAGTAGATTCTATCCGCTCATATAACATGATGGTATTCATTTTTTCTTTTACCAAAGATATCGACAGTGAAGGGGTTTTCCATCTTGAGGCTATATGAATCTTTGTTGCCATACACAAATAATTCACCAATTTATGAAAACTTTTAGAGAACCTCGGCGGCTTAGTACCTAATAAAAAGGCAAAGGGCTCTAAATCAATATGTTCCCAGAACATTTGTTCTACCGACATTTCACTTTCTTCCAGAGCTCCGTGACCACTGTACAAGACGACCAGATGTGTTTCATGTCCCCCGATACCCCACATCCCCTGAAACAATCACCTGAGACACTAGGGAACATATAATGAATTCTCTCTGGTACATAGTAGGATGTATGCAGAACCTTCAAAGAAGTCTCTACCAATGATGTTTGATAACTACCTTTAGATAATGTCTCACTACTACGGTGCCAGTCATCAATCGACATGACGAATTCTAAATCTTCCTCCCATTGTAACATATAATCAAATTTTCTTTCATCGTAAGGTGGACTAATAATAGAGTAAATCAAAGAAATCATTCCTTTCCCCAATGGATCTTGCAAGCATTTGGTCTCAAAACCCGTTATCCGGAGAGGAGTTTTTCCTGGGAGAATTTGCTTAGCAAAATGAAATACCTGGTTTATACGCATTATTTCCCCTGCAGGAGGTGTGAATTTTTGAATAATAATAATAATCTTTATTTTTATATAGCGCTAACATATTCCGCAGCGCTTTACAGTTTGCACACATTATCATCACTGTCCCTGGTGGGGCTCACAATCTAAATTCCCTATTAGTATGTCTTTTGAATGTGGGAGGAAGCTGGATTACCCGGAGGAAACCCACGCAAACACGAGGAGAACATACAAACTCCTTGCAGATGTTGCCCTTGGTGGGATTCGAACCCAGGACTCCAGCGCTGCAGTGCTATCCACTGAGCCACTGTGCTGCCCAAATGAATAAATTCTTGTCTGTCCCACAATACATTAAATGGAGAGCAGAGGTGCTTGAGTAAGTAGATCCCCTTAGTCAACCACCACGAAAAAAGTTGTGGTTCAAGCCCTGGTCGGAACATAGGGTTATGAAAAATATTGATCAGTGGTGAAGGGTCGGATTGCATCTCATATTTAAACCTAACTTTTCTCCAGAACATTAGTGAATGGACCGTGTAAGGAGCCATATTTATTAGATTCTGTGGCAGATGCTCTGTGGACCACATTAAGCCTGAAAATGAGTACGGTCTGGATAGAAAGGATTCCAGGTGAACCCATCTAGGTGTATTCCCGTGTGAACAGGTGTTGACTAATTGGGCAATCTGGGCTGATCTATAGTAAAGTGTGAAATTAGACAAGGACAATCCTCCCAATTCCTATGGAGGAACATGGTCTTCTGCGCAATTCTAGGCCTTTTTGCCCAACCAAAGAAATTTAGATATCATAGAATGTAAATGGGTGAACGTTCTGGTTGGTACCAATATCGGGAGAGATCTGAAAAGATAAGATATAAGAAACGAGGAAGGGAGACCATCTTTATTGTGTGTATCCTACCCAGCCAAGACAAATTCACCAAAGACCATTTATTTAAGTCTGCTTGGAAACTCTGGATTAATGGGGCATAATTCCATTTAAATAGTGTTGTCCTATCGACTGTTAGATTAATGCCCAGGTAAGATAGGAAATGTTCATTACATATAAATCCAAATTGAGATGTTAAATTATTTTGCTCCTCTTTTGGGAAGTTGACAAATAATGCTTCGGACTTATCTGCATTTATTTTGAGTCCAGAAAGTTTTTCAAATTCGTGCAGAAGTGGAAATAGATGGGGGGGCGAGGTATGAGGGCTATTTAATGTTAGAAGAATGTCATCTGCATATAGACTGACTTTATATTGCTCTCCCAAATCCTCAGGGCCCAGTATGTTTTGGTTTTTCCTTATAGCCTCTGCTATAGGTTCCATTGCGAGGGCAAAGAGGGCAGGAGATAATGGGCAGCCTTGCCTGGTACCTCTTTGAATGTTTATTGGAGAAGGATGTGTTGCAGGGAGCTTTAAATAGGCTATAGGTTTATATAATAACTTGAGGCACCCGCTTAATTTAGAGGAAAACCCAAATTTAGATAATACCTTAAAAAGGTATGTCCACGAGACCGTGTCAAAAGCTTTTTCGATTTCGAGGGCAAGCTGTAGAAGTCGCTTTCGGCGGTTATTTGTTTGTATGATATTTAACGCCCTCCTTATGTTATCCGGTGCCTGTCTCGTAGGTATAAAACCTACCTGGTCTCGATGAATGACATGGGGAAGAATACTATTAATCCTTTCAGTTACAATAGATGTGAAAATGTTTAAATCTATATTTAAAAGTGATATGTGTCTATAGTTTTTAGTTAGAAGGTGATCTCTTTTGGGTTTTGGGATTACTGTTACGTGTGCTATATAAAACTCTGGGGGCATTTGTACTCCGTGTAAAAGTGAATTACAGAAACTTTTTATAAAAGGTGTAAGCGTCTAACTAAATTTTTCATAATACATTGCCGTAAGGCCATCTGGTCTGGGTGCTTTACCTTTTTTTATTTTTTTAATTACTGCGGTAATTTCTTCATCTGAGATATCACGATGAAGATATTGAGCTGTAGAGTCAGTGATTTTAGGGAGGTTGTGGTTACTGAGGAAGGACTCTAGTAGCAACAGAGGGGGAGGCTGTGAGGTAGAACACAGGCTTTGGTAATAGACAAGAAAGGTATCATAAATTGTATCAGGGTGGGCCGAAATTTGTCTATTAGGTTTTTTTTATAGCCGAGATGATATTGAGTGACTCTCTTGCCCTAAGCTTCAGAGCTAACATTCTATTAGCATATCTGTAAAATTTTAGCATATCTGTAAAATGTAGCCTTAGGTCAGGTCAGGGCCCTCTCCGTTTTAGTGGTGAGGATAGCGTCTAGCTGTAATTTAGTATCATAAATTTGTTTAGTTAAATATATAGAAGGAGAAAGCTGGTTAGCCAATTCTAATTTAAACAACTTATTTTTTAATCTAGTCTGGACTTCCGACCTTTCCTTTTTTTAGTATTTGCAAGCTTAATTAAGGAGCCAGTGATATCTTTTTTATGTGTTAGCCATAATATTCCAGGGGATGGATCTCCTGTTTTGTTAGTTTCAAAAAAATTTGCTAGATCCTCCTTAATCAATGTAATGTTAACTGGGTCTACCAAAAGAGATTCGTTCAATCGCCATCTATATAACCTGGACGTGTTGATATTAAATTTGACAACAGAAAGGACCGCATCATGGTCTGACCATGAGGACGGGATATGACGAGTGTAAAGAACTGAAGGAAGTGTGGTCGCTGTTATCAGATGCATATCAATCCTAGAGTACGTTTTGTGTGCTGGAGAAAAATACGTAAAACCTTTCGATGACCCATGCAGCTCCCTCCAGAGATCTGTTAAACGATACTCTTTCATAAGACTAAGAATTCTTTTCCTCTCCACCTTAGAGACATCAGATCGCCTTGCCGCACTGCTATCCAAAGAAGGGTTGATAGTAAAATTGAAATCTCCACACCAAATCAGGTGATGGTATGAGAGCGCGGCGAGCCTTGACAAAATCAACTTAAAGACTGAGAATTGAGCAGAGGCAGGGAGGTAACTGTTTACAATACAAATATTTTGTCCTTGTAGTGTTCCTTGTAGGATAAGGAATACGCCCTCATTTTCTGCATATGATTGGACGGGTTGAAATTGGAAACTATTCTTTACAAATAAGGCCACGCCTCTCGTCTTATGTTCCCAGGTGGACAGGAAAAAACGGGAATAAGCAGAGTCAAAATACCTCAGGTGAGAGGAATTAGAAAAATCGGTGTCCTGGAGACAAATAATGCCAGGGCTATTTTTCTGGTAGTCTAAAAAGGCCTTTTTTTCACTTTAAAGGGGAGTTAAAACCCCTTACATTATAAGACAAAATCTTACACATAGTAAATTAACTTTTTAATGCTAAATAATAACTCACCCCAAACCTTCCCACCTCAAGGGTGGAATTGCAGACAAAAATCACAGCGCATAGAAGGCCTTTACAGCAATCAAGATGAAAAGTATAGCTACTCCTGTGAGGGGACAAATGGAAAAAACAAGAGGGAGGGTAGACAAGGACAATTAATAAACAATTAACCTTAAATGGACTATCAGTCCAGTTTGCATAGTGATCTGGAGCTCCTCAATAGGAGCAAACCAACAATCACTAAATATAGGCAACATAAATCATTCCCGCAGGCAATGCTCCTGATTATATTAAATTTCCATGTCGATTTAATCTAACCCAAACAGGCTTAGCAAACTCATAAACAGCTTGGAAGGCAAAGCAGTCTACAAAATGGAACAGCAAAAGCTAATGGATGTAAAAGATCAACCAGGTACAAACTCTGATCAAAAGTCTTCCCCAGACCTCCACATTTGCTGTAACCCAAGTAGGGTCCTATAAAGGACTCTCAGGCACGCGAAGGAGGGGAAAAATAAAAAATTACACTTCAATGTAAAGCCAATATCAAATGTCATAATTCAGGTAACTTTTATTTGTTCTGTCCATTCCCTCGTGGGTCTCGATTTTCAAGGTGGTAATGGCTGAGGGATTTCTAGCTCTGGTATGTCAGCTTGGTTTAAGGCTAACTGGCCTTCTTCTACAGTCTTGCACATATAGGATTTGTTGTTTGTTGAAAAAAGTAGAGCAAAAGGGAAACCCCATCTATATTTGATTTGTGCGGCTTGTAGTGCGGCAGTCACCGGTCTCAACTTTCTCCTTCGTGTGAGGGTGACAGGGGCTATATCTGCAAAAATATGGACTGTATCCGGGAGGCCAGGCAGCGTAGACAGTCCTCTCATTGCCCAGTGTATCAGGTCCCGGGTCTCCTCATGTAATAGTTTAAGAATAGCGTCTCTAGGGCTCTTATTCGAGCGGGGCATTCCCAGGGCTTTGTGTATTCTGGTAATATGAAGAAAAGCCGGGTCTGTTTGTGGGAGTAATGCAGCAAAAAGTGTAGCTGCCGTGTCTTTGAGTGCTGAAATCGTAAACCACCATTTTTGTTGATCTCTCTGCCTCAAGAAGGAGAGATATAAGGTTCTCCTTGTAGCATGGGTCTAGCAAGGTGAACAACTAGTACTCTTTTTTTTGGCAAAGATGAATGTAATGTAAGGGTCAGGGGAAAGGCAGCATTACATAAAGTCTGCCTTTCATGCCAAGAACCCTATAGCTAACAATTCCCTGCCTCCACCATGATGGCTAATTACCATCTCCTCCTCCATCTCTTCCTCCTCATTCCCCTTCTCAGCCCATCCATGTAGGAGAGACGGGACAAAGCTTTTGTGGATACTAACCTCTTTTGTGTCATCAGACAGCTCATGTTCCTCTTCCTCTTTCTTAGCCTCCACTGCCACAATGTTATTCAATCTGCGCTGAGCACATGAGATGAGGGTGGGATGGTTTTCCTCCATCACCACCTGGTCAGCATGCAAAGTTTCATGTTTCATTGTCAGCAGCATATGTTTTAGCAGGCACAGAAGCAGGATTATTGCGGTGATGATGGCGTCATTGCCGCTCACCATCTTAGTGGAATCCTCAAAGTCTTGGAGAACTGCACAAATATCATACATGCATGCCCACTCTTCAGTTGGTATGTGTGGAAACTGACCAGTATAGCGACTGGAGTGTTGGAGCTAGTATTCCACAATTGGCCTCTGATGCACACAAGACATTGCTAGCATGTGCAGTGTGGAGTTCCCACACATGTTCATGTCGCACAACAGTCAGTGAGCTGACACTTGCAAGCCCTGCTGCAGCATTGCCAGAGTGGCCGCATCTGTAGTTGACTTGCGGAAATGGTCACTGATGTGGTGTACCCAGAAGCTATAGCAAATCTAGGTAGATTTTTAAAAACCGCTGAACTACCAAGTTGTGCACGTTGGCTAAGCATGGTGTGTGATCTTGCCAAACTTCACAGCCACCACCAGGTTATGGCCATTATCACACAAGACCATACCTGGTTGGAGGTTGAGCTTTGAGAGCTTCAGATCTGTCTGGTCTGTTATATCTTTCAATATCTCTGCTGTGGTTTGTCTCCTAGACAAATTAGCATCAGCAGAGCCTATTTTCACTGAGGCAGTGCTGCAGAACTTCCAGCTTCTGGCTGAAGTGGATTATGTGTTCTGAGATAGCACATTGGAGATGGAGGATCAGCAGGGGAGGGTGCAGAAACTGGTTTAGGAGGTGGAGGAAACCCTTATAGAAGTAAGGCCAGCAATCCTCGGCGCACATGTGCCGTGCCATGGTGGGACTTGGCCCCAGCTTCCACAATGTTCACCCAGTGTGCCTTCAGGAAAATGTAACGTCCCTGGCAAAAAGCACTTGTCCATGTGTCGGTTGTTATGTGGACAATCCCAGTAATCGAGTTGGTAAGGACAAGGTTGATATTCCTGGACACTTGCTGGTAAAAGGCGGGACGCCACAGGAGGGGAATAGTGGCAGCTGGGGATCGAATACTGAGGGACCAAATTTGTACACCTGTAGCAGGCCAATTTTGTTTTTTATTTCAAATGAACAAAATTTCACACAAACCAAGTTCTAGAGCATGTGACAAAAGTAAATATTTGAACAACCAAATTTCTACACCTGTAGCAGGCAAGTTTTTGCTTTTATTTCAAACCAATGAAATCTCATATAAAGCAAGTTCTACAGTATATATAATAGTCAATTTTTGGAACAAAAATATTTTGTAAACTGTACCAGGCCAAGCAGTTTTTAAAAATTAAAACCACTATAATTTTACACAAAGCTTGATAAACTGTATGAATGACTAACTGAGTCCAGAACAAAGTTTTGAACTTTTTGGGAAATTTAAGATACCACCTTAATGTAACAATAATTGCATTATACTGTATAGAGGGCAAATTGAATCCAGAAATTCTTTTTGAACATGAATATTTTGAAAAAATGCTTTGCAGAAAGTTCAAAGCAAGGTAAAAATTATAAAAATACAGTAATTCTCATCAGATGTCCTATTGTTCTTCTCCTTCCTCGGTAGGCTAATAGGACTGTTTCCACCTACTTCCTGGAGTCTAACCCCCAGGGGCCTGGGCTGCACGTGAATCGGTTTTGCCGGATCTTCCAACATGTAGAAATGAGCAACAGCTCACTAGGTCACCTGTGCCATTTCCTGCTCCTACATAGGAGGTGGGGAACCCCAAGGACAGAACACTCTCTTGGGAGTCTCTTCTCGAGCAATCTTGAGGAGTCTCTCCCCGGGCCATCTTGAGGAGTCTCTTCCAGGCCCTTTCATTTTTCAAGAAGGGTTCATTCTGCTCCCTTCCTTCTGGGTTCACAGCACCACATACAAGCTATGTTGACCCTCCATTTTGAGGAACGTGACCCTGGATCCAGCCATCAGCTTTTGTAGCCTTTGAGGTAATTATTTCGTATTCCCTGCCCAATGGTTGAACGAGATGTGATGATGGGCCCCAAACTCTTTGATGGACCCCCATCTCTGCTGTTGGTCTTACGTAATGACTAGAGATGAGGGAATATTTCAATGTGTGGTTCGGAATACGATTGCCGAATTTGCAATATTTTCTGATTAATTTGTCGAATATTCGCCGAACGTAACTGAACACCATTCATGTCAATGGGAGGCATAAACAAAAGCAAGCACAACACCTTATAACGACCCCAAATGCTGCCAAAATACATCAAATGAGGGACAGACACCAGGAAAGTTGACTCAATTCACCCACAGTACAAAAATTGTAGCATGGCACTGCAGCAATCAGCCAGGCATGAGGTATTGGGGTCTGGAACAACATTTACAGCTTGCAATTGAACGTCACAGTAAGACGAGGTGGATGAGGGACCGTTGTAGGCCTTCTTTGCTGGATGCCCTGATACCACATGATACCACATGCAACACCTCTACCTGCTTTCATGCTGAGCCACACTCAGGTGGCACAAATATCAGTTTTGTAGACTACCTTTGTCAGAAAAATTTAAAGATAGTAACACGAGTAGTTGAGTCCAAGGATATGCAGGCCTGATGGTCTTGGGGGCCTACTGCTACAGGCAACACGCATGAAGAAGACCCAAACAGAAGTGCTCATGTTTCCAAAAAGTACTGGCAGACACCACAAAAGTGGCATGAATTTCACCACAGTAGAAGTAGTATAATAGGGACCGATAGGTCTTCCATGAAGCCCAATCAACCAGATGGACATGCAACCAGGAGTGTTCACATTTAAACAAATGAAAGCTTAACACCACAGAAGTGGCATCAATTTCACCACAGTAGATATAGTATAATAGGGATAGACAGGTCTTCCACTATGCCCAATCCAGCAGATGGACATCCAACCAGGAGTGTTCACATTTCCAAAAATTACTGAAAGACACCACAAAAGTGGCATCAATTTCACCACAGTATAGATAATATTCTAAGGACCAACAGGTATTCCACTATGCCCAATCCAGCAGATGGATACTCAATCAGGAGTGTTCATATTTAATCAAATGAGGGCCTTACACCACAGAAGTGGCATAAATTTCACCACAGTAGAAATAGTATAATAGGGACCGACAGGTCTTCCACTACACCCAATCCAACAGATGGACACCCAATCAGGAGTGTTCACATTTCCAAAAATTACTGGCAAACACCACAAAAGTGGCATGAATTTCACCACAGTAGAAATAATATAATAGGGTGATAGTGTAGGGAAGGTGACCTGACGGACGGACGGACGGATGTGTCAGAATAGAGAAAGATAGGTTTGCACAGTTTAGACAGGTTCAGTTACTACAGTGGGGAAACAGCTAGGAAAGTGTAGTGGATGTGCAGTACCTTGGGTTGACCATTAGATGGCAGGGAGGAGTGTGAGCAAAGGACTTGACATCAGCTTAGGGCTTTAGAAACCGTTGGTCATGGGGGACGGAGTTACAGTGACAAGGGACCGGGAGTGCTATGAATACTGAGAGAGGGTTCCAGAAAGTTCCAGTCCCCAGGGGGAGCTCAGGTGACAGGAGGACTACGACAGTTCATGCTCTCTGAGGAGAACCAGACCAGGGGGACTGAGGAGAGAGAACGTCAGGCGGGTGGTCCTGACAGGAAGAACCGCAGAAGGGACGAGGCACTGGGTGTAAGACACCGTATTTGACACGACGACTGAACAGTAGAAGCGCTGTTGGTTTACGGGCCTAAGGCGGCCACAGTGACGGACCTGTCAGGAGCGTCAACGAGTGAAGAGGCACGGTGTATGCATACACGTCCATAGTGTAACGTACGGTGTGTGGGAAGCGGCCCTGGATACGGAGGGCCATGAGATGAAGGAAGTGCGGTGTGCTTCTGCGGCCGTCAGGCGGACGGCGAGTGAAAATAAACTTGGACCTGTTGCACCCAGAACCTGCCTCCATCTTGTCTCTGTTACATCTCTGCGCGGTAAGAAGAGGGACCACCCCCCACCCCCCCAGCCCGGCCCACCGACCCTACAATTAGATAAATCTCATATATCAAAATCCATTGCACTGATCCATAATATTACATGCAAAAATACATAAAGTGCTGGTGCAACAACTAAGATGGTAGGACAATAATTCTCATATATCAACAGCTGTTGTACAAGTCCAAAAAACCTAAAACAAACTCGTGCTCAAAAGAATTACTTGAACACAGGTATTGCTGGTTTTCCCATATCTGGTCTCCTCAGGAAGGGAACAAAGCCCTTAGAAATTAATGATGTAAATATATAGGGAGAAAAAAAAAGGTATGGAAAAGTGCACCTCATGTCTCTAATAAAGAAACATTTTAAATTATATTTACCAAGATAGGGTATCACCCAGGATCCCCCTGATGCGCGTTTCAATGGATATCTCCCTCAGAAGGGGCGCTGAAGACATGTTGTGAGAGAATTCTGGCTGCCAAGCAAGATAAAACCTCCAAGGTGTGTGAGGCAAGCTCAAGGCACTCATCCACTTTGGAAGACCAAAATGTGAAGGGAGTCAAACCCTCCCTGATGGTATTAATATTCAGTTCTACATACTCCTGTACTATCCTCTCTATTCGTTTACCACGTGTAAGACTTGGACTCTGTTGTGCTGGTGGATGAGCTGGTCTAAAAAAGTGTCAAAGGACAAATTGCTTCTTCCACTTCCACCACTGCTGCTGCTACTAATGTTTTGGTGTTAATGAATTGACTTGCCGGAGGTTGGAAGTCTAGAGCTGCGATGTGAACTGTGTGCTTCAATGCTGTCTTGGGGAAAAGCTCTCTTAAGGTTGTGTAAAAGCGTGTTTCGACACTCCAGCATTCGCGGGTCCCTTTCCAGGGTGGGAAGCATCTCGCAAAATTTGGTTTTATAACGTGGAAAACAGAGTTGCAACCCAGTAGTCAGCAGTATTCCTAATCATAACTCTACGGGGATCATGTTGTAGATAGTGCAGCAAGAAGGCACTTGATAAGTCAGTCTCTACCATGAGGTTCAAGCCCATTCTGTATAGGTGGCTGGGTAACAATGAAGCTCGTATCATCCATCCTCTCCCGCCAACCACAAACTACAGAGAAGGGAGGATTATCCTCTTCATCTGAAAGTTGCTCGCCCATCAGTTCTTCCTCCTCCATTTATTCCTTGGATCTTGCACCATCGATAATAGTTTGTCTCCCCTCGATCGCAGTAATCCACCCTCCTTTGGCACCCACCAGCGTGATGGCAGTCTTAAATTTAGAGACAATGTTATCCCTTCCGCAGCCTCATCTGCTTCCTCCTCTTCTTCTGGTACCACCATCTCCTTCGCAAGCTATTCAAAGTTTGCTCCTACATATAGATTGCCAGAATAGTGATGATGATGACGACGGTGTCGTCAGCGCTAACCATCTTAGTAGCCATTTCAAAACTGTGCAGAAGGGTACGGAGGTATTTAGTTTGTAATCGTGATATGCACCACGTCCGTACTTCATTGGCCCAGGCTATACGACATGGCATACTGTGTCAGGGATCCTTTGTTGCTGCCACAGTCATTGCAACATGTGCACAGTGGAATTCCACCGTGTTGAAAAACCTTTTTTTTAATAAAATGGTTATGCCTCTTATAATTCATGTGCCTTATTGCTTACTGGGGTGGTGGCTGAGGTGAAGCGAGGTCCCAGGGTCGCTGCTGGAGGAGGCAAGAGTGGCACGTTGCTGCAGGCCGCAGACTGGGATGAGGGGGTGTTTCTCTGCGGGTGAAAATGGCTGCGGTGCTCTGTGGTGTGGGGGGGCTCCGCTGGCATTTTGAGAAAACCCAGAGCCCCCTGCACATCCATTACTACAATGCGGTGGCCCCTATGAAAATGGCCACAGGGGCGTCGCATGCTCAGATTGAGATCCCGACAACAAGATCTCTGATACTGAGATCTCGTCTCCCAAGATCTCATTGCAAAGATCTCGATCTGAGCATGCGCCACCCTGGCAGCCATTTTCCTGTAGGCCTCCACATCGCAGTAATGGATGTGTGGAGGGGGCTCCGGGAGAATGGCAACCGGGGGTGGTGCATGCTCAGATTGAGATCTTGGCAACGAGATCCTGGCTGCCGAGATTTCGTCTCCTGAGATTTCAGCACAAGATATTGTTGCCGAGATCTCAATCTAAGAATGCGCTGCCATTTTCCCGGAGGCCACCGCATCGCAGTAATGGGTATGTGGGGGCTTCAGGCTTTCACAAAATGCTGGCGGAACCTCCCCACACCACAGAGCACTGCAGCAATTTTCACCTGCAGTGGCGCACATCTAAACACCCCATCATCCCAGCCTGTGACCTGCAGCAACGCGCCACTCCAGCAGCAACCCTGGATCCCTGCTCCACCGCGGCTGGTAAGGTATATTCGCATTATAAGTTGCACCCCCATTTTCCCCTCAAATTTGGGGGAAAAGAAGTGCATCTTGTAATCCAAAAAATACGGTAACTTTTTTATCACAAAAAATACTTTAGACGCCAATTTTTTTTCCGCAAAGGTAACATGAAAAATGGACCCCAAAATTTGTTGTGCATTTTCTCCTGAGCATGCTGATACCCCATATGTGGGGGAAAACCACTGTTTGGGCGCACGGCAGAGCTCGGAAGGAAAGGAGCACCATTTGACTTTTTGAATTCAAGATTTACTGGAAAAATTAGCAGACGCCATGCTATATTTGGAGAGCCTCTGATGTGCCTAAACAGTGAAAATTCCCCACAAGTGACATCACCGATCTAGATGTTAGATGAGCGCATTGAACCCTCAGGTACTTCACAGAAATTTATAACGTTGAACCGTGAAAAAAAAAAAATCGCATTTTCCCCACAAATGTTTTTAGCCCCAAATATTGCATTTTCATAAGGGTAGCAGGAGAAATTGCACCATACAATTTGTATTGCAATTTCTCCTGAGTAATCTGATACCCCATATGTGAAGGAATACTACTTTTGATGCACAGTGCAAAGCTCAGAAGGGAAGATGCCCCATATTGGAGTAAAGATTTTGTTGGCATGGTTTGAGGGTGCCATGTCACATTGGCAGAGCCCATAAGGTGCCAGAGCAACGGAAAACCCCCATATGTGAACTCATTTTACAATCTACACTCCCCAATGAATTCATCTAGGGGTGCAGTGATCATATTAAGGCTGGTTTCACATTAGCGCTTTTTAAGCGCACGCACGGCCGGGGGTAGCTCCGCCCCCGAGCCGGCTCTCTGCCCGGCGTGCCCGCCCCTTCCTTGTAGCGCCGCCTCCTAGCGCACAGCGGCGCCTGCGACCGGCGCACCCTATCTTTAGCATAGGGTGCGCAGATCGTGCGCAGGCCGTGCGCTAGTTGTGCTTTGACCTGCGCTGCGCACTTTTGACGGTGCGCCGTGCGCACCAAAATCAAACTTTTCGGATTTTGGCGCGCACGGCGCACCGTCAAAAGTGCGCAGTGCAGGTCAAAGCGCAACTAGCGCACGGCCTGCGCACGATCTGCGCACCCTATGCTAAAGATAGGGTGCGCCGATCGCAGGCGCCGCTGTGCACTAGGAGGCGGCGCTACAAGGAAGGGGCGGGCACGCCGGGCAGAGAGCCGGCTCGGGGGCGGAGCTACCCCCGGCCGTGCGTGCGCTTAAAAAGCGCTAATGTGAAACCAGCCTTACACCACCTGTGCCTCACAGAATTTTAAGAATTTTATAACATTGAGCGGTGAGGAAAGAATAAATTACATTTTTACCACTAGAATGTTGTTTTAGCCCCAAGTTTTTAATTTTTCTACGGGCTAATAGGAAATTTTTTTTACAACAAACTGAGGTCCATTTTTCCTGAGTGCTCCAATACCCTACATGTAATCGAGAAATATTTTTCAGGCACAGTGCAATTCTCAGAAGGCAAGGAGCGCCATACTATAGTGCAGATTTTACTGTTATGATTTGAAGGTGCATGACCAACTGGGAGAGCCCTTGAATTGACAAAACAGCACTACCCCTCCTAAGTAACCCCATTTTACAAACTACACCTCTCTGCGAATTCAACTAAGGGTGCAGTAATCATATTGACGCCACTGGATTGTCACAGAATTTTATACCATTGGACAGTAAAGAAAAAATAACTACATTTTTACCACCAAAATTTTATTTTAGCCCCAGATTTTACATTTTCACACAGGAATTGGGTAAAAATGGCACCATAATTTGTCCCACAATTTCTATTGAACGTTGCAAAACCATATATGTGACTGTACAGTACTGTCCATCCTGAGTTATATGGAGAGACTCGGGATGGACAAAGCACTATTTGCCTGAGCACAGATTTTCCTAGTATAGTTTACGGAGTCCATATACAGAGCCCTTAATTGTTAGAAGAGCAGAATCCCCCTTCAAGTGACCCTATTTTGGAAATTATACCCCTTTGGGAATTTATCTACATGTGTAGTGAATATTTTGACTCCATGGGTGTTTCCCAGAAACAAGCAGCAATGAATGTTGCTAAGTGAAAATTGTAAAATGCCATTGTAGTGACCAGTACGTTATAGTGACCAGTACATTGCAGCCACCAGTATGTTATGCCCAGTTCATGATTCTGGAGACATAAGTTAGGTGGGCTCTCATCGCTTCAGAGATGCCAAATATGAGGACGCTGTTACGGTTCGCTATTGCAAAAGAGGAAGGCAAAAGGTTACCCGAGAGTGGACCCTCTGGGTCACGGTTCCAGAGCCGCCGAGGGCGAGCACCCAGGTGAGGACCACCCCCTATACAGGGAGTGTTAGGGACAGACCCCCAGCGGATAGAACCGCGACAGCCGGAACCAAAGGGACGACTGGGGCAATAGACTAGAAGGAGGCACCGACGTATCCGTACAGGAGGACACCAGAGAACACAGAGACTTAAGCTGAGCACAGGACCGGAGAGCCAGGGGCGTCAGGGACGGGAGGCTGCAAAAGAGAGGAAGCACAAAGATACACTAGGCAGGAGGGTAGGCAATAACAAGGAAGGTAACAGGGTTGGACGAGAGGCAGCAGGAGCAGGACAGAGACGGAGGGAGAAGCACGGAGGCACGAACAGGCAGAGACAGCGCAGACAGAGAGCCCCAGAGATACAGAGCGCCGCGCTGACAGAGACAATGGTGAGGGGCCTGGAAACACAGAGAATGCCGCATGAGACAGCGTTACCGCGTTTGATAGACAGGCGTCTTACCTGTCCAGACGCCGGACATATGTAGAGGTGGGCGCCGCCATGTTGGAGGCGGGGCCAGTGCGTCACTCTACCCAGGAGGCTGCGCGTCGGGAGTCACGCAGTGCGCAGGTGCCTGACGAGAAGGGAGCCGGAGGCCGGGCACGGGGACGCGCCGAGAAGCAGGAGCGTGCTGAGGGGTGCGCGCAGTGCGGTAAGTGGGGGCTGGGGCTGGAGCCGTTACAGTACCCCCCCTTTTACACCCCCTCCTCCTAACGCTGGAGAGAAACCATCTCATAATGCGAGGAGCATCAATATTCTCCTGGGGTTCCCATGATCTCTCCTCGGGACCGAAACCCTTCCAATCAATCAGAAACAGCGTTTTTCCTTTAACAGTGTTCATGGCCAATATATCTCGTACCTCAAAGGTGTTATCCGAGGTACAAGGTTGGGAAGTTTGGGAAGGCGCAGAGTGGAAGTGGTTAAATACTGCCGGTTTGAGGAGAGATACATGGAAGGCATTGGGAATCTTTAGTGAGGCGGGTAACCTCAACTTGTAGGCCACTTTGTTGATGCGACTTAAAACCTCAAAGGGCCCGATGTAACGTGGACCTAACTTATAGGAGGGGATTTTTAACCTCATATGCCGAGAAGCTAACCAAATCTTATCCCCAGGGCAATACGGAGGAGCGTCTAGCCACCTTTTGTCTGCATACTGCTTCATTCTGAGGCTGGCACCCTCAAGAGCTACTTTGGTCTCCCTCCAAATCTGTGAGAAGTCTACAGACAAGGAGTCCGCTGCCGGAACACCTGAGGTGGGGGACACAGGAAGAGGAATCCCGGGGTGTTGACCAAAAACCAGAAAAAAGGGAGATTTGGAGGAGGCTTCACTGGGATGATTGTTGTAGGCGAATTCTGCCCAAGGAAGAAGAGAGCACCAATCGTCCTGATGAGCGTTGGAAAAATACTTAAGGTAAGATGCTAGCGCCTGGTTGACTCGCTCGACTTGACCATTCGACTGGGGGTGATAAGCTGAGGAGAAATCCAACGTTATCTTCAGCAATCCGCAGAGAGCTCACCAAAAACGGGAGGTAAACTGGACCCCTCGATCTGAGACAATATGCTGAGGGAAACCATGGAGGCGGAAGACGTGAAGCAGAAAGATCTTCGCCAACTTGGGTGCGGAAGGCAGACCTGACAGGGCGATGAAGTGGGCCATTTTGGAAAATCGGTCCATGACCACCAATATCACCGTACAACCAGAAGAGGGAGGCAAATCGGTGACGAAATCCATAGCAATATGAGTCCATGGGTTGGCTGGTACTGTAACGGATGTAGGAGTCCCGAGGGAGGATGTCGAGGGACCTTGTTCCGGGCGCAGGAAGGACAGGAAGCGATGAAATCTTGGACATCCTTGCGGAGCGAAGGCCACCAGTAATGGCGGGAGACAAGCGAGAGAGTTTTTCTAACTCCATCATGTCCAGACAATTTTGAAGAGTGACTCCAGAGTAGAACCTTTAGTCTATCTCCACTCTGAACAAATGTTCTACCGGATGGTGGAGAAACCAGGCTTAGTGGGGCCATGGTAAGGATCTTGGCGGGGTCGATGAGATGGACTGGACCCTCCTCCTTGTCGACAGATAGGAATGATCGTGAGAGGGCATCTGCCTTGACGTTCTTATCCCCAGGTCTGAAGTGGAGTTCGAAGTCAAACCGTTCGAAAAACAGTGACCATCTGGCCTGCCGTGGGTTGAGCCTTTGGGTGGACTGAAGGTAGGACAAATTTTTGTGATCAGTAAAAATGATGAATGGGTGGAGAGCACCCTCGAGAAGATGGCGCCATTCTTCAAGAGCCATTTTTATGGCCAAGAGTTCTCTATCTCCAACGGCATAATTACGTTCGGGAGCGGAGAAATCCTTAGAAAAGCATCCGCAAGTGAGAGCAAGGCCAGAGGAGGATTTCTGCAAAAGAACTGCTCCAGCTCCTACAGAGGATGCGTCGACCTCGAGGATGAAGGGTCTGCTGGCATCCGGGCGATGGAGTACCGGGGACCTAGCAAACTCTTGCTTCAGGATCTCAAAGGCAGCCTCTGCTTCAGCGGGCCAATGATTAGGGTCGGCTCCTTTGCGGACAAGAGCAGAGATGGGTTTCGTCAAGGAAGAAAAATGAGGAATAAACTGCCTGTAATAATTGGCAAAACCAAAAAACCGCTGAATTGCCTTAACGCCATGGAGACGTGGCCAATTGAGAACTGCTGAGACTTTCTCAGGATCCATCTCTAACCCCGAGTTTAAGACTATGTATCCAAGAAAAGGCAATGACGTTTGCTCAAAGAGGCATTTCTCCAACTTGGCAAAAAGGTGGTTCTCTCTGAGACGCTGAAGGACTTGGCGAACGTCTCGGCGATGTGTGGCCAGATCTGGGGAGAAGACTAAGATGTTGTCCAGGTAGACTACGACACAGGAGTGGAGAAGATCTCGAAAGACATCATTAACGAGTTCCAGGAATACTGCAGGTGCGTTGCAGAGCCTAAAGGGCATAACCAAATACTCGTAGTGCCCATCTCGCGTGTTAAACGCTGTCTTCCACTCGTCCCCAGAGCGTATGCGAACCAGATTATAGGCCCCTCGTAAGTCAAGCTTAGTAAACACACGTGCTCCCCTCAGGCGATCAAAAAGCTCGGAGATGAGTGGTAGTGGATATTTATTCTTCACCGTGATACGATTCAGGCCACGATAATCGATGCGCGGGCGCAGGGATCCATCTTTCTTTTTTACGAAAGAGAAGCCTGCTCCTGCAGGGGACGAAGACTTCTGAATGAAGCCTCTGGCCAGGTTGTTTTGGATGTATTCAGACATGGCTCGGGTCTCTGCCGAGGAGAAGAGGATAAATCCTTCCACGAGGCGGAGTGGTACCAAGAACGAGCTCAATGGGGCAGTCGTAGGGACGGTGCGGCGGAAGAGTCTCAGCCTCATTCTTGTCAAAAACATCCAAAAAGTCATAGTACACCACCGGTAATCCACAGGGAACAAGGGAAGGGCGAGGGGTACCTACGGGACGCACCGACAGCAGACACTGAGCCCGACAAGAATCCCCCCAGCGCAAAATGTTGACACTATGCCAGTCTAAGGTGGGCTCGTGAAGCCGCAGCCAGGGAAGACCAAGCAGGAGTGGATGGGAAATACCTGATAAAGCATAAAACATAATTCTCTCCTTGTGCAGGGCACCTACTTTCAACTCTACCTCATGAGTGACAAGAGTAACTGTCTCTAGCAGGGGTCGACCATCTACGGAGGCGAGAACTTGGGGATTCTGCAAAGCCTTCACGGGAATAGAAAGTTTGTTAACCTCCTCTAGCCTAATAAAATTCCCGGCGGCACCCGAGTCCATATAGGCCACTAGAGAAGCCCGCTTCCCACCAACATGCAAGAGGACAGACAAAGTGAGGGGAAGAGAGGTGTCACATACACCTAGGGAGGCCTCTCTTACCTGGCCTAGGCAGAGGAGTTTTCCGGACGACCTGGACAAGTTCGGAGGAGATGGGAACTGCTACCGCAGTAGAAACACTGACCGTGGAGACTCCTCTCCCTACGACGCTGATCAGAGAGCTTCAGGCGGTCCACCTGCATGGGTTCGGGTGCCGAAGGTGAAGGGAGGCTCCTAGTTCGGGGACTGGGTGGTCTACGAATAGAAGAAAATGGACGAGAGACCCTTCTCTCCCTGGCCCGTTCTTGAAACCGGAGATCAATCCGAGTGGCTAAAGAGATCAAATCCTCCAGAGCAGTTGGAGTGTCACAACCAGCGAGCTCATCCTTTATGTGACTCGAGAGGCCTCGCCAGAAGGCACCCACCAAGGCCTCGTTATTCCAACCTAAGTCGGAAGACGGTCCTAAACTGTATGGTGTACTGGCCCACAGTCAGAGAACCTTGGCACAGGTTGAACAAAACCTCAGTGGTGGAGGCTAAACGACCCGGTTCGACAAAAACCCGACGAAAAGCAGATAGCTGGGTAACTATCGGGTCATCACGCTCCCAGAGGGGATTGACCCAAGCTAACGCATCCCCCTCCAGATGAGAAATGATGAAGGCCACCTTGGCTCGGTTTGTGGGATACTGCTGGGGCAGCAGTTCAAATTGTAGGAGGCACTGATTTATAAAATCCCGGCACAATTTGGCGTCCCCGCTATAATGGGGTGGTTTGGCCAACCGTGGAGGAGGATGGGAAGCCCCAGCAGGGGGAGCAGAGGCGGCCGAGTGCAAGGAAAGCAACCAACCGTCCACCGAAGCCATGTAGCTGAGGATGTGGGACTGGGTGTCACGCTGCTGAGCCAATTCCTGTTGTAGGCCAGCCAACTGGGCGGCGTTACCAGGGTCAGAGGACTGGAGAGCGGAAAGACGCGAGTCCATGGTTTTCATAAAGCACATCATGCGCGTCTGGTTCTCCCAAAGGAAAACTAACTCTTTTTGTGCAGCCGTGGCTCCAGCGGGGTCCATGGCCTGTCTATCTGTTACGGTTCACTATTGCAAAAGAAGAAAGCAAAAGGTTACCCGAGAGTGGACCCTCTGGGTCACGGTTCCAGAGCCCCCGAGGGCGAGCACCCAGGTGAGGACCACCCCCTATACAGGGAGTGTTAGGGATAGACCCCCAGGGGATAGAACCGCGACAGCCGGAACCAAAGGGACGACTGGGGCAATAGACTAGAAGGAGGCACCGACGTATCCATACAGGAGGACACCAGAAAACATAGAGACTTAAGCTGAGCACAGGACCGGAGAGCCAGGGGCGTCCAGGACGGGAGGCTGCAAAACAGAGGAAGCACAAAGATACACTAGGCAGGAGGGTAGGCAATAACAAGGAAGGTAACAGGGTTGGACAAGAGGCGGCAGGAGCAGGACAGAGACGGAGGGAGAAGCACGGAGGCACAAACAGGCAGAGACAGCGCAGACAGAGAGCCCCAGAGACACAGAGCACAGCGCTGACAGAGACAAGGGTGAGGGGCCTGGAAACACAGAGAACGCCGCACGAGACAGCGCTACTACGTTTGATAGACAGGCGTCTTACCTGTCCAGACGCCGGACATATGTAGAGGTGGGCGCCGCCATGTTGGAGGCGGGGCCAGCACGTCAGTCTACCCAGGAGGCTGTGCGCTGGGAGTCATGCAGTGCGCAGGTGCCTGACGAGAAGGGAGCCGGAGGCCAGGCGCGGGGACGCGCCGAGAAGCAAGAGCGCGCCGAGGGGCGCGCGGTAAGTGGGGGCTGGGGCTGGAGCCGTTACAGACGCTATATGTGGTTCAGGTACAGTGGGTATGGAAAGTATTCAGAACCCTTTAAATTTTTCACCCAGAGACAGAATTGTTGCAAGGCACAGATATGTCCAAGGTTACAAATGAATTTCTGCAGTACTCAAGGTTCCTAAGAGCACAGTGGCCTCCATAATCCTTAAATGGCTGAAAGTTCACCTTTAGTGATGAGCGAGCACGCTCTGTAGTGCTCAGTGCTCGTGAGCGCCGAGCATTTCCTGGGTTGCTCGGTTGAGACTTGGGTCCCCGCCCTGCAAGTTTGGTGCTCTTTAGAGCGCCAATCAACATGCAGGGATTGTCTGTCACTCACTGTAATGCCGCAGCCATGTTGGTTGTGGCATTACAGTGATTGGCTGGCCATGCAGTATCATCAGGTTTATATCAAACCTGGTGCTGCCCTGCTCGTCCAAGTCAGCTCCGGACTTAGACAGTGTAGGCAGGGTTACTGCAGAGATAGGGACAGATTTGGTGGTGAAGAGTTAGTGTGGGATTACCATATAGAATACACAAATCCAGCTAAACCAACAGTCCTTCTGAGGACTAATTATGGCGTATATATATATCATTGCTATGCAGGCAGGCAGTGTATGTGGGTATATAGATATCAGTGCTAGGTACGCAGGCAGTGTATGTGGCATACTTATTGCATACAGCAAGAGGGTCCATTCCATTACTGTCTGCTGCTGCCTATTACAGATATTTACCGTATATACATAGCCCCAGGTATCAGTGGCCAGGAAAAAATTTTTTTGCATCTTAATCCTGATTATTTTCTTCAAAATCAATCCAGAGCACACGGTTTATTTTCTCCATTTGCTTTTTGGCACTGCAGAGTACAGCCAGATCCTTTCCATAGTACAGCGTGAAAATCCAGCTATTTTAAACAGAGGTTTGTGCGTCAGGGTGTGTGCACACGTTGCGGTTTTTGCTGCGGATCTGCAGCGGATTTGGTCCAGTGGATCCGCAGCACTTTCCATGCGGTTTACAGTACCCAGTAAACCTATGGAAAACCGAATCCGCTGTGCACATGCTGCGGAAAAAACCGCGCAGATTTGCTGCGGTTTATTTTCCGCAGCATTTCACTTCTTTTTTGCGAAACTGCAGCTGCATTCTATGTTCCGGGACATAAAAATAAAATCAATATCTCTCTCTCTCAAGGCAAGGTACGTGGAAGTAGACGTAATGGTGATGGTGCATGCAAAAGCCGAGACCGAGGCCATGGGCAAACTGAAATTGGGCCACAACAAAGACTCAAATCTTCTCGCCCGACCATTCTGTCCCAATTACTAGGGGACCACAGCAGCACACCACTATTGCACCCAGAGCAGTGTCAAAAGGTTGTTCGTTGGAGAGCAGATAATGCTTCCAGTCACTTTGCCACCACCACCGTCTTCCACATGGTCAAGTCTGAGTAGCCGTGAGTCTGGACCACATATTACTCATCCTGATCCTCCTTCCTCCCAACATGCAGCGTGTCCAGAGACAACTGATCCCACACTTGGACACTCCGAAGAGCTGTTCACTTTTCCATTCATAGATTCTGGCCTCTCGCCTGGTCCACTTGAAGTGCGACAGGAGGAGATTGCATGTAGCGATGCCAAAATATTTGAGCTGCCACAGTCACACGAAGGCGACAGTGGGAAAGTGTCAGAAGAGGTGGACGATGATGAGACACAATTGCCAGAAAGTCACGAGGTGGACCAGGGTGCGGAAGTGGTAGACGAGGTGGTGGATGATATAGTAACTGACCCAATCTGGCAGGAGAACATGCAGAGCTAGGACAGCAGCACACAGGGGGAGGGAGTTGTAGCACTCCAAAAGGCAGGAAGAAGCAGTGTGATGGCCATAGACAGAAGGCAGGCAACAGTTCACCATAACACCAACATGACAGAAGTTGCCAGTCCAACTGTTAGGTCTTCCTGAGTCTGCTTCTTCCACTGTTGTGCATGAAAGCCAATCCCCTGTCCATGGTGCATGCGAAGATGCCTCCTGCCCTGAACCTGTCATTGTACACACTCAACTAGCACCATCATCAAGCACGTCCATGTCCTTGTCCCAGTGCAGCGTTCAGTTGTCCATACCACAGTCCTTAGAACGCAAACGTAAATACAAGCCAATGCCCCCCAGGCCACAGTACTAAATTCACACATATCTTGTCTGCTTGCGCTCGAAATGTTGCCTTTTAGGCTCATGCGGACGAGTTCTTGTAGGCAGGGATGGTACATTTCGCTGACGGCACACTGAGTTAACATAGTGGAAGCCGGGACCTAGTCGGACCTTGAAATGGAACTCATCCTCCCGACGCCAAGGATTGTGGGCCCTACGTCATTCAGGGTTGCCCACACAGTCTACAGCTCCTGCACCTCCTCCTCCTCTTCAGCCTCCATCTCCTAAATGACCACATCAGTCACAAGCTGGAAGCACTGCAGCACTGCCTCAGCCAAGCAGCAACAGGCTGTACTGAAGCTAATATGCTTAAGTGACAAACCGCACAATGCTGAAGAGTTAAATAGATCCGAAAAGAACATATGGACCCAAAATCTCAAAAATATAACAATCTTTATTAAATAGCTAAAAGATATACATTACATAAAAGTTAAAACGTGGGAAACCCAAAAAGAGGCATCACCACTCACATCCATAATAGTAAGAGGTTGCACATATCCAAAAACCCCAATATTTGCTTTTCAGTGCCAAATAGCTATGAAAAAATGTCTCCAAGACTACGAAATTCAATTTCACAAAAATCACCGGTCCTATACCAGTAGTACCTACGGTGCAAAAGTGAACTTTACCTCCTGTGGGTGATGATGCCAGCCCCAACGCACGTTTTGGCGTTCAGCCTTCTTCCAGGGGTTCTTCCTATTATGGATGCAGGTGGTGATGCCTCTTTTTGGGTTTCCCACTTTTTAACTTTTACGTAATATATGTCTTTTTGCTATTTAATAAAGATTGCTATATTTTTGAGATTTTGGGTCCATATGTTCTTTTTGGATATATTTATTTCTATTTGTACCAAAGGATGGGTCCATTATTTAGTAAGGGACTACTGAATCTTCTGTGATTACAATATGTTGTTGTGCATGCTCCGCACCTGGATTTCAACACCTTTGCTAAATGCTGAAGAGTTGTGGACAGCTCTGAAAGAGGAGGCAGATCTGTGGCTGACATTGCTGAACCTACAGCCAGGCATGGTCATGTGTGGCAATAGCCAGAACTGTTATGAATGGGTCACCGAGGAGGATGGCAGGAACAGGCTAAGCCACCAGAAGACCAGAGAGTTTGGTAACTAAGCGGATTGCAGACCCCTGTTCCCATCCGCACAACTAGCAGTAGCCGTGGAGCGTTCCTACGATGCCCTAGACGCTTCGTCACAGCCAGAGGACTAACTAAACCTAAAGACAAAAAGATGAAATCTAAACTGCCCCAGAGAATATCCCCAAAGGAATAGACAGCCCCCAAACATATATTGTTGGTGAGACAAGATGAGACACAAACACAGGAAGAGAACAGACTGAGCAAACAGTGGGGCCCAAGCTGTCTAGACAGGACAGGACAGAAAAAATTGCTGTCTGCAATCACGCACAAAACCCTGAAAAAGTCCAACACTTCTGATATGCAAAAAAACCTGAGATCACACGATCTCACCCCTGCTAGATCAGCACTCTGGTATAAACTGGCAGCCAGCAAAAAGATACTAACATAACAGGGGACAAGCTGCAACATATGAAGCAGGGCCCAGCACTGCCCCCAGCAGGGAGCACACTGAACCCTAGCAACAAAACAGAAAGCAAAAAAAGACACAACCAGATTAGATGCAAAGGATGAGCAAAATAATCACTTAGCGGAATATGCAGATCAGGCAGGGGACAAAAGAGCTCCAAATGCACACAGAGGAAAAAATCACCAGCAACCTTCAAGAGCAGCCAGCTGAATTATATGCTCCCAGCCAGCAATCCCAGATTCCCAATTATCATCGTCAGGTGGAGAACCTCCATCCACCTGGCCAGCTCCACTACTCTCAGTAACCACCAGAGGGAGCTTCAACTCAGAAATCCAAGCAAGGGAGTTCACAACACAGAACCTGGGGCGGCTTTGAAGTGAGGCGAGCTCACACACCTACCATGCCTGGCTCATGTGCTTAACCTCATTGTTCAGCGGTTTCTCAAAAGCTACCTTGAGCTGCCGGATCTGCTTGTGAAAGTACACCACCTGTGTGCCCATCTTAGAAAGTCAGCTACAGCTTCTACCGCCTTTGCCGTGCTTCAACAGCTTTTGCAGCTTCTGACTCACTGACTGTTGTGTGATGTCTCCATGCGTTGGAACTCTACACTGCATATATTTGAAAGGATTTGTGAGCAGAAGAGGGCAGTTATTGACTACCAGCATCAACAAGGCCATTGATATTGAGTTAAGACTTCACACATAAGACCTCAGGAGTGGACATGGATGTCAGACATACGTACCATCCTCCAAAACTTTGAGGACTTTACCAAGATGGTGAGCGGCGATGATGCCATATTTAGCATCACCATCCCACTTATCTATGTTCTGAAACGCTCTCTGCTCACAATCAAAGAGGATGCATTGCAGGTGTAGCATGATGAGATGGAGCAAGGAACCATACAGGATGATTACACACAGCCCAGTACACACAGACCAGCCTCATCTCATCACATGGATTGGGTGACAATGAGGAAGAAAAGGAGGAACAGGAGCTAGTTTCATGCTCTATAGACGGTCCTACAAGCACAACTGTCTTACCTTCTGTTCAGCATGGATGGACTGAAGACAGGGAGGAGGAAGAGGAGGAGGAGCAGAGCATAGTCAGTAATCCTCTTTGTGAGAACACGTTAGTCTTGCCTGTTAGCAGTCTGGCACGCATGGCTGAGTATGTTACACTGACTTTACCATGACCCTCGCATTCTCAAAATTTTGGAGGACAGTCATTACTGGTTGGTGACACTTCTAGACCCACGCTACAAGGAGAACTTTCAATCTCTTATTCCAGAGACAGACAGGTGTACTAAAATGATGTAGTACCAGAGGGCCCTTGTTGCAGAATTAATAAAAAAATTCCCATCTGAACATGCTGGCGGCAGAGGTCACAGTTCATTTGAAAACCAATTAGTGCAGGTGAGAGAGACACAACTCCAATCCATCAGACAAAGAGGAACACTGGCAAAGTTCTGGGAGACTTTTCTCAGACCCTCCCATCGTACAGGCCCTGAGGTGCAGGGTACTCTCACAAGGAGTGCAAAGTTTTGGAAGATGCTGAGTGAGTACCTTGCTGACCGTATCAACGTCCTCCGTGATTCCTCTGTGCCTTATAATAATTGGGTATCCAAGCTGGACACGTGGCATGAACTGGCTCTCTACGCCTTGGAGGTCCTGGCCTGCCTTGCCGCAGGCGTTTTCTCAGAGCGGGTATTTAGTGCCGCTGGTGGAATTATAACTGATAAGCGCATCCACCTGTCAACTGAAAATGCTGACAGGCTGACTCTTATAAAAATGAACAAAGGCTGGATTGGGCAAGACTTCTTTACACTACCGAATGATAACAGCTTAACATAAACTCAAATCCAGTGTCTTTTTTCGGGAGGTCTGTTCCCATGCACCTCTTCACACCCATTTCATATAGTACCCTTAGGATAGGGAATATAAAAGGGACAGCACCGTGCAGAATCTAAGTGCAATATTAAAAATGTCCCAAATAGAAATACAAAGTTAATGCACTGACCACATTGAGGTTGAAGGAACAGCGTATTGGTCCTGGGGAATGTCCCAAACCAAGGTCCTAATTATTCGGATTGCTGCACGGCTCCTGGTCAACGGGGCGATCCTCAGTTGTCCGCAGGTACAAGTTAAAGGGAAAAAAACGATCTCTCACATTTCACTTTTTTCGGGAGCGCCAGCATTAGACTGGATTTTTTTTCTTTTCCTTTACCTCTTCACACTCACACAAGGGTATACACTTCCTGATTTGGCCTATTTACTGTTGTCCTCCTCCTTCTCCTCATCCTCATCATCCACTACCACTATACCATGAGGCTAACCGTGGTCCGTGATGCAATACCCACTTAATGTTGTTAAAAGTGTGTTTATGATGCCCATATGCAGTGGTATAGCCCCCAGGGGGAAATGTTTGTCAGCCCATTCGCTTACTGCATGGGCATTACAAGTATAGGATACCCCTTCCTTTGTAATGGGAAGGAAGAGATGTTTATGAGGCTGTCTTCCATGTCTCTTCCAAGGGGTATTGGTGTGCGTCCAAATTTGGGGCAGGCCTTGCATTCATTGCAAAGGCAAACAGTAAGGGAGACGCACTTCCTAATAATGTGAACTTTGTGGGTTGGTCAGCTTCAACAATGCAATTCTCCACTGCCAGTTCTTCAGCCTCAACACTGCAATGCTACAGTACAATGCAGGTTCTTCAAGCTCAACAGTGCAATACACCAAGGCAGGTTCTTCAGCCTCAACACTGCAATTCTCCACTGCTGTGTGTTCAGTCTCAACACTGCAATGCTCCACTGTCGGGTCTTCATCCTCAACACTGCAGTTCTCCACTGCCGGGGCTTCAGCCTCAACACTGCAATTCTCTACTGCTGGTTCTTCAGGCTCAACACTGAAATGCTCCAACGTCAGGTGTTCTTCCTCAACACTGCAATGCTCCACTGCTGTGTGTTCAACATCAACACTGCAATGCTCTACTGCCGGGGCTCCATCCTCAACACTGCAAT
Organism: Dendrobates tinctorius; assembly: GCF_039654945.1. Taxonomy (NCBI): domain Eukaryota; kingdom Metazoa; phylum Chordata; class Amphibia; order Anura; family Dendrobatidae; genus Dendrobates; species Dendrobates tinctorius. The sequence continues at coordinate 44,231,524 of NW_027361672.1, forward strand.
TCTCCATTGCTGGTTCTTCAGGCTCAACACTGCAATGCTCCACTGCCGGGTGTTCAGCTTCAACACTGTAATGCTCCAATGCAGGTTCTTCATGCTCAACACTATAATTCACTGTATAGGAAAACAGTATGGGAGTACCAAATGAACAATAATGGGAACTTTGGTTTCATGTGGCCATCCAGGACATCTGTTCAAAGGATTATCGGGATGCATGTAATGTTGGGGCAGGGCAGGCCTTGCATTCAATGAATAGGCAAACAGTATGGGAGTACCAAATGAGTAATAATGGGAACTTTGGTTTCGGGTGGCATTGGGGTGCGTCCAAATTTAGAGCAGGCCTTGCATTCACTTCATGGGCAAACAGTATGGGAGTACCAAATGAGTAATAATGGGAATGTTGGTTTCAGGTGGCCATCCAGGACGTCTGTTCAATGGGTTATTGGGGTGCATGTAACTTTGGAGCAGGGCAGGCTTTGTTTTCAATGCATAGGCAAACAGTATGGGAGTACAAAATGAGTAATTTTTCAACCCCCAGGGGCCGTGGCAAAAATGCTCAAGTTTCCTATAGATTTACATTAGGCTCGTTGCTCAGCATTCCAATTTGCATTGACCTGAGCCCCAAACACCCGAGCATTTTAGTGCTCGCTCATCACTATTCACCTTCCAACAAGAAAATGACCCTAAGCACACAGCTAAAATAACAAAGGCGTGGCCTCAGAACAACTCTGTGACCATTCTTGACTGGCCCAGCCAGAGCTCTGACCTAAACCCAATTGAACATCTCTGGAAAGACCTGAAAATGGCTGTTCACCATCAAACCTGACAGAACTGGAGAGGATCTGCAAGGAAAAATGGCAGAGGATCCCCAAATCCAGGTGTGAAAAACTTGTTGCATTATTCCCAGGAAGACTCATGACTGTACTAGCTAAAAAGGATGCTTCTGCTCAATACTGAGCAAATGGTCTGAATACTTATGACCATGTGATATTTCAGCTTTTGATTTTTAATAAATTTGCAAACATTTCTACATTTCTGTTTTTTTCAGTCAAGATGGGGAGCAGAATGTACATTAATGAGAAAAAAATGAATTTTTTTTGAATTTACCAAATGGCTGCAATGAAACAAAGAGTGAAAAATGTAAAGGGGTCTGAATACTTTCCGTAACCACTCTACTCTCTCTGGCTCAGAAGGAAGGGGGCATTTGGATTTGGGAGTGCATAAGTTGCTGAATTTCTTTTGAGGTGCGAGGATCCATTTAGCTTTTCCAGAACCATTGTATACCAATAACATGGAAGCCCCCTGTATTTCCAGTAACAGATGACAGACCTGAGTGGAGACTTGCTTATTTTGTGGATTCATTTGAAGGTTTTATTGGGAACATTTTGCATAACATTTGAAATCGCATTTATCCGGCTCTCTACTCTGAGCATTTACTCTGGTGTTTCCATCTAAAACTCTGAGTAACATGATTCAGATGAATCCCACAAGGGATCCATTCACTATAATGAGGCAGCAAAGTAATTCTGGACTTCATCTGACGTCGGTTCAGCAGTGTTCCTCTTTTCAGAAGTACACAAAACTGTGGCCGACTGTACTTTTCTGCAATCCTAAAAAGATGGACAAGATGACGTTTTCAGTGGTACCATTTTTATTTCAATTTGTCTTTTTGATCTCGTTTTATTCCACTTTTTGTTCAGTGGTATAATACTAAAGCATTGTTTTTTGCCTTGTTGTTTTTTTATGGTGTTCATTAAAGGGGGACAGTTTCATAGATCGGGTCTTTACAGATGCGGTGATACTAAATATGTGTACTTCTAATTTTTTTATAAAAATATTCATTCATGGGTACAATATATTTAGAATTTTTTATTTTTTTTATTTGTTTAAATATTAATTTTTTTTCAACTTATAACTTTTTAAAACTTTTTTGCTTTGTTCCACTATGAGACTTTCATTTTTTGCAGGAGCATCCCTATGCTATGCAAACTGTCAGCGCTGAACTGACAGAATAAGTTGATGATCATGCTCTGAGCTTAATCAAATAGTTTTCCTAGCTCTGGTGACCCAGATGTCGTCATAATAATAATAATAATAATAATAATAATAATAAATTTTATTTTTATAGCGCCGACATATTCCGCAGCACTTTACATTTCAGAGGGGATTTGTACAGACAATAGACATTACAGCATAACAATAATCACATACAGTAGATTATAACAAATACCAAGAGGAAAGAGGGCCCTGCTCGCAAGCTTACAGTCTATGAGGAAAGAGAGAGACACGAAAGGTGGGTGGTAACAGTTACCCTGATTGTATGGACCAGTCATAATGTTAAGTGTGTAGCAGTACAGACACAGAGGGCTAATGGAGGCATAAAGCATGTGGGAACATGATGCGGGGAACCTGGTTATGGTAAAACTTTTGGCTCTGCCACACAGGGATAGATTAGGTTAATGTGTTGGGGTGGTAGGCCAGTCTGAATAAATGCGTTTTCAGGACACGCTTAAAATTGTGGGGATTGGGGCCTAATCGTATTGACCTGGGAAGTGCATTCCAAAGAATTGGCGCGGCACGTGTAAAGTCTTGGAGACGGGAGTGGGAGGTTCTGACTATTGAGGATGCTAATCTCAGAATGAATAAGAGAAACAGTAAGAGTTTTTGCAGAGTCAAAGGTAAGAAAAGGTCGAATTCTAGAAATGTTTTTGAGGTGCAGATGACAAGAGCGAGCCAGTGATCGAATGTGGGGGGCAAAGGAAATCTCGGAATCAAGTATGACCCCAAGACAGCGGGCCTGTTGCTGGGGAGTAATAGTGGAACCACACACAGAAATGGCAATGTCGGGTATAGGTACATTAGTAGAGGGAGGAAACACCAGGAGTTCAGTCTTTGACAGGTTCAGTTTCAGATATAGTGAGGACATGATATTAGACACAGCGTTTAGACAATCGCCGGTGTTTTCTAGAAAGGCTGGCGTGATGTCAGGAGAAGAAGCGTATAATTGGGTGTCATCAGCATAGAGATGGTACTGGAAATCAAATCTACTGATTGTTTGACCAATAGGGGCAGTGTACAAGGAGAAGAGGAGGGGACCTAGAACCGATCCTTGGGGGACCCCAACAGTAAGGGGAAGATGAGAGGAGGAGGAACTGGCAAAAGATACAGTAAAGGAGCGGTCGGAGAGATAGGAGGAGAACCAGGAGAGAACGGTATCCTTGAGGCCAATGGAATGGAGCATAGTGAGGAGGAGCTGATGATCCACAGTGTCGAATGCTGCAGAGAGATCCAAGAGAATTAGCATGGAGTAGTGACCATTTGATTTAGCTGTTAGCAGATCATTAGAGACTTTAGTGAGGGCAGTTTCAGTGGAGAGTAAAGAGCGGAAACCGGATTGGAGAGGGTCGAGAAGAGAGTTTTCTGAGAGATAGCGGATAAGACGGGAGTGGACCAGGCGTTCCAGGAGTTTAGAGATGAAGGGAAGATTAGAGACAGGTCTATAGTTAGCGGCACAGTTTTGGTCGAGGGATGTTTTTTTAAGTAGTGGATGTATGATGGCATGCTTAAATGAGAAGGGAAAAATACCAGAAGAGAGAGAGAGGTTAAATATTTTAGTTAGGTGAGGGGTGACAGCAGGGGAAAGGGACTGAAGGAGCTGTGACGGAAATGGGTCACTGGTGCAAGTAGTTGGGCGAGAAGATGCAAGGAGCCTGCTTACTTCTTCTTCTGTGACTGGTTCAAAATCAGAGAGTGAGTTCGATGCAGTGGGGGAGGGAGGACAGTGCATGGTATGAGGTGATTGGGAGATAATTTCCTGTGGGATCTGGTCAATTTTTTCTTTGAAGTAATTGGCCAGATCGTCAGCTCGGAGCTCCGTGGTTGGGGATGTCTCCGTGGTTGGTGGTCGTCATGATGACATCGGGTCACCATGACAATAATCTGGACCCCACGAGACATTGCAGGGTCTCCAATCCAAGGGAGAGGGGCTGTCATCCCTCTGCCTACTCCCGAAATGCTGTGATCGAGTTTGATCACAGGATATAAGGGTTTAAAGTGCCAGGAGTGGTGCGGGGAGTCTACTGGCTGAGTGCCAGATGTCTGCCACCAGCTGATGCCAGGCGGTGATCGCTCGCGCACAGCCCGTGTGTGTGTGCAAAACCGCCGAGACGTATTCATGTGTCCCAGGTCAAAAAGATCCAGGTTACAGGGATGTAAGAACATATCACAGGTGGGAAAGTGGTTAAATTGCTCATCAATAGAGTATTGCATGTCTATAACCCTCAAAGTTTTAAAAAATGTTTTGGTATTGTATTGCTAATCCATAGAGTATTACATGTTCTGGGATACATTTCGGTGGTATATAACTCTCAAAAAATATGCTAAAAAATGTATTGGTATGTTATTACTCATCCATAGAGTATTATATGTTTTGGGGTACATTTCAGTGGTATATAACACTCAAAAAAAATTGTCCAAAAATTAATCGGTATTATGCTGTTCATCCATCGAGTATTACATGTTCTAAGGCACATTTTGTTTGTATATAACTCTCAAAAAAATTGTTCAAAAATTTACCAGTATTACATTGCTTATCAACAGAGTATTATATATTTGGTGATACATTTCGGTGGTATATAACCCTTAAAAAAATATTAAAAAATATATTGGCTCTCTGGGGTACATTTCCTTGGTAGATAACCCTACAAAAAGTTTTTTACATTTTTTTCTATATTATATTGCTCATCCATAGCATATTACATGATCCAGGGTACATTTCAATGGTATATAACCTTCAAAATATTGTTGAAAAACATATCCATATTATAATGCTCATTCATATAGTATTACATGTTCTGGGGTAAATTTCGGTGGTATAATCCTCAAAAAAATTGTTCACAATTTTTTTGGTATTATATTGGTCAGTGTGGCAGTTATACCAGCTCCAACATGCCGTCGGTACTCTGGTCAGCCGCCACTCATAACAACCGAAGAGTGGGCATGGATGTATGACATTTGTCCGATTTTCCAAGACGTTTAGGACTCCATAAAGATGGTGACTGCAATGACGCTATCATCAGTGCAATTATCCCACTTTGCAGCTACTTAAACAGTCGCTACTGACAATTAAACATGAAGCTTTGCATGCCCAGGTGGAGATGGAGGAAGACATGAGACAGGGAGATACTAGTCAGCTCAGCCTTATCTCATGTGCTCAGCGCAGATTGGGTAACAATGACAAAGTGGAGGCTGAAAAAGATGAGGAGGGGACACAGGAGCTGGCTGAGCGCAAAAAAGGCTGGTACCCACACAAGCTTCGTCCCGTCTCTCCTATGTGAATGGACTGAGGAGGGGAATGAGGAGAAAGAGATGGAGAAGATGGAGAGTAGGCATCACATTGGAGACATTGAAGTGTTGACTGTAGGGACCTTGGCACATTTGGCCAAATTTATGTACCACTACCTTTCCCATAATCCTCACGTTTCATTCATCTTGGCCAAAAAAAGAGTACTGGCTGTTCATCCTGCTAGATGCAAGCTACAAGCAGAACTTGTCCTCTCTCCTTTCTGATGTGGATAGGTGTACTAAAATGGTGCTATACCAGAAAGCCATTGTGGAAAATATATTTAAAAAAAATTCCCATCAGACAACGCTGGAGGCACGGGGCAAGGGTTCTTGCCTAAGCAAGGAGGAGAGGCAAGGGAGACACACACCAGGTTCAGCAGAGCCAGGGGTACACTGTCAAAGGTCTGGGACAATTTAATGACATCCTCCCAGCGTCCAGGCTCTAATGATCGGGTATTTTTGACAAGGAGGGAAAGTTTTTAAAGCTGGTCAAGCAATACCTAGCCGAAAAAAAACAGTGTACCCCTAATTCCTCTGCGACCTGCACTATTGGGTCTCAAATCTGGACCCCTGGCATGATCTGTCCATCTATGCCTTTGAAGTATTGTACAGCCCTGCTAGCATCTTGTCTGAGTGGGTTTTTAGTCCCGCCGGGAGGGTCCTAACGGGCAGGCGCTTTAGGCTGTCAACAGAAAATGCTGATGGGCTCACTCTGATAAAAATGAACAAAGCCTGGATTAGTCCTGACTTTACTACACCCCCTGATGACAGCAGCACATAAAGTGTTTTTAAACTTCAATATTTGAATGAAGCCTGCCACTTTTTGCCTTCAAGAGTCTATGGATGACCATCCTTCATTTTTTTTCCTGGCTTTGCAGTTTGTGCAAAGCTTTCATGAGTGTGGGAGTACATCAAATACATTTTGTTAATTTTTGTATGAGTTACTTCACTTGGTGCCGTTAAGGGTGTATTGATGGCCCTCTCTTAATATAAGCGGGGGTCTATTTTACCAATACCGATCAATATTGTGTATAGCAAATTGGTATGGAGATAAATGTATACTTATATTAAAACTTAGCTTTTAATGTTAAATTAAAATAATAACTGTGTGTTACAAATTAAAGTGCCAAATAAAATATGGTGATAGTGTCTGTGCAACCGTGCCCATAAAATAAAATTGTATTGAGATGCCCCCTATTGTCCAGATATGAGCGGATTACAATCCTCTATATTGTCTATATGGGCCAGGTATTAATAATACCAAACACTAGCCAGAGAGCATCTCAATATAAACAACACAACACTTTTTAGAGGTTGTCTTAGGTACCTAAAACATCAGTCCTATACTCATTTCCAATATTTAAGGACAATTATCATTAGAGTGCGAATCATATAGATAAGATATCTATTTCTCCAATATCAGATATCTATTACATTGACATATTTTTAAGGGTCAAAAAGGAACAATATATCGCATCTATGGAGTCCAGTATAGTGTAGTGCCTATATTCCACCAAAATACTGCATATTAAATACTCTCATGATGCATTATTACTATGTCCTTATACTCATCTCATGTGTATTAGTCCTATACACTGATGCCTGTATATGCCCTCTTATGGAAAAGGCCTCCTTCAAATAGACAGAACTCCACAAACTCCCCTGATGAGTCCTGATTAGATGAAACGCGTTGGGAGAACGGCGTTGAATTAAGGCGGTCCAGATGAATGCAGACATGAAGCTCTTTTAAAGACTGGAGGCCTTTTCCATAAGAGGGCATATACAGGTATCAGTGTATAGGACTAATACACATGAGATGAGTATAAGGACATAGTAATAATGCATCATGAGAGTATTTAATATGCAGTATTTTTGTGGAATATAGGCACTACACTATACTGGACTCCATAGATGCGATATATTGTTCCTTTTTGACCCTTAAAAATATGTCAATGTAATAGATATCTGATATTGGAGAAATAGATATCTTATCTATATGATTCGCACTCTAATGATAATTGTCCTTAAATATTGGAAATGAGTATAGGACTGATGTTTTAGGTACCTAAGACAACCTCTAAAAAGTGTTGTGTTGTTTATATTGAGATGCTCTCTGGCTAGTGTTTGGTATTATTAATACCTGGCCCATATAGACAATATAGAGGATTGTAATCCGCTCATATCTGGACAATAGGGGGCGTCTCAATACAATTTTATTTTATGGGCACGGTTGCACAGACACTATCACCATATTTTATTTGGCACCTTAATTTGTAACACACAGTTATTATTTTAATTTAACATTAAAAGCTAAGTTTTAATATAAGTATACATTTATCTCCATACCAATTTGCTATACACAATGGCCCTCTCTTACAGTATATTTTTTCTGGCTTTACACTGTGTGCAAAGCCTTTATGAGTGTCACAAGACCACATTTACACCTTGTTAAATTTTTTACGAGACACTCCACTTGGTGCCTTCAAGGGTTTATAGTTGACCCTTCTTATAACTTTTTTCTGGCTTTGTGTTGTGTGCAAAGCCTTTATGAGTGTAAAAGGACCACAACTACATTTTGTTAATTTTGTTATGAGGCACTTCATTTGGTGCCTTCAAGGGTGTATGCATAACCCTGTTTGTAATTCTTGGCTGGCTTTGCATTATGTGCAAATTGTTTATGAGTGTAGAAGGACCACAACTACACTTTGTTTTTTTTGAGGCACTGCACATGGTGCCTTCAAAGGTATATGGATGACACTGTTTGTAATTTTTGGCAGGGATTACACTGTGCTCAGAGCTTTATGAATGTAGGAGTACCACAACTACACTTTATTTTGTTATGAGGCACTCCACTTGGTGCCTTCAAGAGTGTATAGATGACGCTTCTTATAATTTTTTTTATGACTTTGCGCTGTGTGCAAAACCTTTATGAGCGTAAAAGGGCCACAACTACACTTTGTTAATTGTTTAATGAGGCACTCCACTTGGTACCTTCTAGGGTGTATAGATAACCCTGCTTTAAATTTTTGGCAGATTTGCACTCTGTACAGAGCTTTTATGAGTGTAGGAGTACCATAAATACACTTTGACCACAAAATTTTATTGAGGCACTACTGTTGGTGCCTTCAAGGTTGTATGAATTGCCCTGTTTGTAATTTTTGTCAGGATTTGCACTTACTGCAAAGCCTTTATGAGTCTAGGAGTACCATTAGATGACAATTTGAACAGAAAGTGTATGAGGCCCTCCTTTTTGTCTAGTATAGAGAGTATCTGAATCCCCGTTCTATGTAATTTTGGCAGTTCTTACTTTCTTCTTAATTTCCATTTTTTATAAAAAAAAAATAAAATTAATTTAATTTTTTTTGGTTTACTTTATTTATTTTATTTTTTATATCTTTTTAAAAATTTGCCTTATACAGTCATTTTAAAGGCAAAGAATATTTCTTAACTTTTTTTTCCTCTAAACTCCAATTTCTTATCGATTTTTAATGTTTTTATTGTCTGTCCTTAAAATGGAGTAAAAGTGTGACACTATTGTTCTGAGCGGCGATTTGGAAGTCAGAGATGCTTCCAGGATTATTCTAAATACTGTTCTCCTTCCATTCAGCACTTTTTCCATCCAGTTCAAAGTTTTTACTGCCCCCCTGACTTCCATGTAGGGTCTGCCAAAAAATGCTACAATTTCCCATTGACTCCCATTATACTCGTTACTTGAAATGAGCATCTGAGCATTAGAAATTGCTTGGTTCCAGTAACAAGCATCAAAGCATTTTAGTCAGGGCCGTCATCAGGGATTTACTGCCCTCACTGGAATATGGGGCCCAGTGAGCAGATGGTGGCCCAGACCCCAGGGGCTGGAGGTTCCTGCCGGTGCAGTAACTGTACGTGCGTCTTCGGGCCCGCACGGCAATAGTTCAAAGCCACTAGGAAATCATAGGCTGACAGCTAACGTCACTTTCATACGCCAGCAAGTTTGCACTTCAAATGAGAGCAGGAGAAGGTGCCGCTGGACCGTGGCCACAGCCAGGTAAGAACAAAGTGTTTTTTTCTTTTTGCTTGTTTTTTTTTTTTTATTGAAAGCGGCACACATTGGGCAACATAATGGGACACATGAGGCAGGATGGCAACACGTGGTGCAATGTCATGAGACAGGATGAAGACACATGGTGCAGGATCATGGTTCAGTTTAGTGAACACATGCGGACTCGCCTGCGTTCAATAACTGGCAGTGCCTTGGACACAGCGGACATGTGCTGCGTCCAAAGCGCTACCAATTTCTGGTTATCTGCACATAACCTCAAAGTGAAGATTTCTGATAATGTGCAGTGCGCCTCTCTGAGGCATAAACCAAGCTGCAGAGGATCAACTCAGTAAGGGAGCGAAATCAAGCGTATGTGAGAGGTATGTATAGCGCTGGCGATGATGCCGGTACTTGTAATCCATGTAATTGAGCCCACAGGGGTGTGATAACATGCTAGGAGGGTCAGCTAGTCTGGGGACACTCGACTAAACAATGGCCGCATTTATATATCATAAACAAACTTTAGAAATATTTTTCATAAAGAACTGTTTATGTGCTGAATGCAATAATGGGACTGTTAGGTGGGGTATTTAGCTATGGAGACACAACTATTGGTTGTTCTGTGGGTACTGTGCCTTTAAAGAAGAAATGTCTTCAAAAATGACTTATTGTTTAAATCAGGTTTTGATGTTAAAGCATTTTCTTTATACTTTTTATTAATTTTTACAATCACAATCAGTACCACCCAAAGGAGTTTCCACTGTTTAGTATGATAGGTCCTTAAAACCCAAACATTGAACAGTTGAATAGACAGATTTGCCAGCCTGGCTGCCTTTGGATAAATGTAGTATAGTTTGGATCCAAATATACAGTATATATTTCACTCACCACCCCTAACAGTGTACTGTTACAATAAGACTGTGGATCTGGATTAATCATCAACAATTTAAACCTTTTGCAGCCATACGTAACAAATGACTTCAGTAAGGAAACCCATGAGATATTGCTACTTTTTTGTGGACAGATTACAGACACTAACTTATTTTGGTTGCACTTTATGCACAATATTTCAAGGCTTTACAGAGAGTCTTTGGAGAACAGGGGTAATTTATAGACTAATTGAGACATAATGTCATTTAAAAAGAATGCATTTTGTCATATAATACTTCATACATTCATTAAATTTAATTTGATCATATTTAAAGGGGTATTCCTCATTCATCCATAGGGCAATCCCAGACGGTGGATACTCTCTAGTCCAGTAAATATCATTTATCCTGTGGACAGGTGATAACTTGTTATAACTCAAATACCTCCTTTAGGCTGTGTGCCCACGTAGTGATTTTTAAGCGTTTTTACTGCGATTTTCGGCGCAAAAACGCTGCAAAAACGTTTAAAAATCATGTACAGAACGCCCCCCATGCATTCCTATGGCATTCCGCACATGCTGTGCTAATGCTGCGCTTTTTTCCGCGGCGAATCGCAGCATGGTCATTCTTTTGTGCGGAATCGCAAAGAATTGCCGCGATTCCGCACCCATAGGAATGCATGAGAATCGCTTACTTCCCGCATGTGGCTATGCCCACCATGCGGGAAGTGAAGCGTCTCATGTGCGGTTGGTACCCATGGTGTGGAGGAGAGGAGACTGTCCTCCAGGCCCTGGGTACCATACCCCTGTAAAAAAAAAAGAATAAAAAATCGGGATATATTTACCTTCCGGTGTCACGCGCTGCATTCCCGGCCTCAGCGTTCCCAGTAATGCCTTGCGGCATGGTCCTGTGATGACGTTGTCTCTCGTGACTCTAGCGGTCTCTCGAGATCGCTATAGCAACGCGAGACCAACGTTATCACAGGTCTCGCAAGGCATCGCTGGGAATGCTGAGGCCCGGGAATGCAGCGCGTGACGCCGGAAGGTAAATATACACCGATTTTTTTATTTTTTTTAGCATTTTAACATTCTATCTTTTACTATTGAGGCCGCATAGGCGGCCTCAATAGTAAAAACCTGGTCACACTTGTCAAACACTATGTTTGACGAGTGTGACCAACCTGTCAATCACTTTCCAAGCAATGCTTCAAATCGCCTGGAAAGTTCTTGAATACCGCACACGAAAATCGCGGCAAAATCGCAAACATAATCGCGGTGAAATCGCGCGGAAAAAAACGTGCGATTTCTGGGAAGGAGTCCGGTTTTCAGTGTGCGTTTTAACACGCAACGTGGGCACATAGCCTTAAAGTATTTTAGGATGGCTACAAAAACTCTGTATCAGACAGGTATTTAGGTTAGACATTAAGAAATATGTAATTAAATTAATGCTTTTGCAATGTGCTGCGGAATATGTTGGCGCTATAGAAATAAAATTATTATTATTAATTAGAATTTTCCCACATGCTGCTGGAATGGGCAGTGCCATGAATATCTGTTTCAGTGTCGCTAACACATGGTAAAGTCCATAGCACACATAGTTTAATGAAATGAAACCAGTACATGAGGCGGATGAAAATGGGCTTGCCACTCTAACCTAGTGATTAAAACAGTACATAACATGGAATTCAACTTTTATAATAGGCGATCGTCATTCACCTTCACCCCCTCCATTTACCTTTTCCAAAGTCAAAGCATGAGCAGACAACTTTCCTATATTAATCAATGAATCAGAGCCTATGAATCAAGAACTACAGTGCTGTGCAAATTAATTGGGACAAAGCACTATTTTAAGTAAAACCATAAGTTGGTTACCAGTCAGTGATTCAAACCAGTTTTAACTGCTTTGAACAGGTGTGAGTGCCTGTTCAAAGCAGTTAAAACTGGTCTGAATCACTGACTGGTAACCAACTTGCGATTTTACTTAAAAAAATGCTTTGTCCCAATTAATTTGCACAGCACTGTAGATGTGTAATTGAATATGTGCAACCCTATTATAAATGCCATAAAAAAAGAAAACACAAAACCACATATAACCACAACTTAGCAACAGAAGTTTATTTTTAATGGTATAAAAGACTTGCATTGTGAAGAAAACATTTATTTTTCTAAGCTTTGGTTGTCTATGAAATCATTAGTTTTAGTTAGCAAACAGACAGTGAGATGAAGATTATGATGCTGGCTTTATAATGACAAATAAATGTAAAGAACATGCAAAGTCACATCAAGCTGAAATAAATTTAGACTGCTCTGCGGTGCCTTTTTGAAACCCACAACATATGAATTGCTGTGAGTTTTAAGTGCGGATTTTCCCCTTAGAATTGCATTACATGCGAAAAATCCACAGGTATGTGTTCTTGGTGCATTTTGGCTGCGGAAATACACTAAAAACGCATGTAGTGTACACATTACTTTATCAAAGACATTTTTGCCAAGCCAAATACCAGAAAGCATCAAAAACAAAGCAGCTTAATGGAAAACATGACACACCAAAAATAGATAAAGAACGCATCAACAAAAATTAGATAAAAACACATGTAAAAAAAAGGACTAAAAAAATGTAAAAAACGTACAAGTTATCTAATTTAGGTAATGTGTGCCGAAACGCTACAAAAAATTGGGCACATCAAAAACTAACCAAATACCCGTCTTGGAAATCGAGCCTAATTGGGTTGTCCACTACTAGACAACTCTTTCTTAAAGTGTCCCATCTCGTGGTCAAAAATTTTGAGACTTATCGAAAAGCTTGCAGTTTCCGTTTTATAGTGGCAATTTGCAATAACTCTAAAATATTATGAATAGTGGCGACGGCACTGGCACAGGGCCCCTGATAGTACGGTGGTGTGTCTGACGGCGGGTGGGCCGAACCTGCACTTTCATCTGCAGCTTCCTCTTTGTCACCGTGTAAGATGGAACTGTATATGGGAAGGGTAACCTGAGTTTAATCAGGGTCAGATTCAGGCCGTGTAGCGTGCGAGGGGAATGTAGTGGTCTGGGTCAATGTACCAGCAGATTCATCGAGCAGTGGCTGGGCATCAGTGCACTTGTGTCGCCCCCAGGAGTACGGTCGCCACAGTGGCATTACCTTCCTCCTAGGGAGTGTGATGTTATGCTTGGGAGCAACGAAGGATCTCTCTAGCAGGTTAACTGATTGGGCGGCGTTATTCCCACGAGTCACGACCCTCCAAACAGCGTTCATGAAGGCAAAATGTTTGTTTTACGTGGGCAGTATGGTTGCAAAGCTGAACCTTAAAGGAATGTCCAGAAGGGCACCACCAGGAGTGGAGCCTACGGCGTAATTTGACTCAACACGGGCAACTTCAACCATCCAGCAACAAAAAAGATGCACACATTGCAAGCTTAATTCCGTTAATGAACGAGACTCCGTCATGCCCCGCAGTCCGAGTCCGGCTTACTAGAGGGACACGCGAGGCTCTGGCACATGAGATTGGTCAATAACTGGTGTGTCATGCCCTTACATGTCTGTGGCTGTATGTGCGCTACACTGAAAAGGCCAGCGTTTGTTGCTTACAGGTGCAAATAACCCGCTGAACAACGTTAGTGATGGGGATCTGGGATTACAATTATTACCCGCGAACGATGATTTCCCAGTAAGTGCAGGTCAACCGCAGTTCCGGAATAAGGCCTAACCATCATTCCTGAAAAAATGAAAAACTTACGTGTGCAAACCACAGGTGCTGTAGCTTGCTTAACAGCTCGCCAGCTGTTCTCAGGCCCAGTATGGATTACACGTGATTGCACAAAGGTGAGAAAGGGTACCGTATCCCCAGATAACATGTATGGATAGCATAGTGTACACATTCAAAATATATGTCTATAGATCAGGAGGCAGGCTCAGACAGTGTCAGGCCCAGCATGGATTACACGTGATTGCACAAAGGTGAGAAAGGGTACCGTATCACCGGATAACATGTATGGATAGCATAGTGTACACATTCAAAATATATGTCTATAGATCAGGAGGCAGGCTCAAACGGTGTCAGGCCCAGAATGGATTACACGTGATTGCACAAAGGTGAGAAAGGGTACCGTATCCCCGGATAACATGTATAGATAGCATAGTGTACACATTCAAAATATATTCTATAGATCAGGAGGCAGGCTCAGACGGTGTCAGGCCCAGTATGGATTACACGTGATTGCACAAAGGTGAGAAAGGGTACCGTATCCCCGGATAACATGTATGGATAGCATAGTGTACACATTCAAAATATATGTCTATAGATCAGGAGGCAGGCTAAGACGGTGTCAGGCCCAGTATGGATTACACGTGATTGCACAAAGGTGAGAAAGGGTACCGTATCACCGGATAACAAGTATGGATAGCATAGTGTACACATTCAAAATATATGTCTATAGATCAGGAGGCAGGCTCAAACGGTGTCAGGCCCAGTATGGATTACACGTGATTGCACAAAGGTGAGAAAGGGTACCGTATCCCCGGATAACATGTATGGATAGCATAGTGTACACATTCAAAATATATGTCTATAGATCAGGAGGCAGGCTCAGACGGTGTCAGGCCCAGTATGGATTACATGTGATTGCACAAAAGTGAGAAAGGGTACCGTATCCCCGGATAACATGTATGGATAGCATAGTGTACACATTCAAAATATATGTCTATAGATCAGGAGGCAGGCTCAAACAGTGTCAGGCCCAGTATGGATTACACGTGATTGCACAAAGGTGAGAAAGGGTACCGTATCCCCGGATAACATGTATGGATAGCATAGTGTACACATTCAAAATATATGTCTATAGATCAGGAGGCAGGCTGAGACGGTGGCAGGCCCAGTATGGATTACACGTGATTGCACAAAGGTGAGAAAGGGTACCGTATCCCCGGATAACATGTATGGATAGCATAGTGTACACATTCAAAATATATGTCTATAGATCAGGAGGCAGGCTCAGACGGTGTCAGGCCCAGTATGGATTACACGTGATTGCACAAAGGTGAGAAAGGGTACCATATCACCGGATAACATGTATGGATAGCATAGTGTACACATTCAAAATATATGTCTATGGATCAGGAGACAGGCTCAGACGGTGTCAGGCCCATTATGGATTTGACGGCCCAGACTACACAGCGGAGGAGCAGGGAGAGGTAAAGAATGCAAATGCTGGGGCCCTGCCCAAGCAAGGGGGGCCCACTCGTGGGCGTCGGTACTGGCACTGGGCCCCTCATAGTACGGCGGTGTGTCTGACGGCGGGTGTGCACCACCACCGTCAGAGACACTTGATTGCACTATGAGGGACCCTGTGCCAGTGCCCGCGCCCAAGAGTCGGCCTACCCACCTGTCCAGGGCAACGACACTTGCACGGTTTTGTGCGCTAGGTGGTGACCCCGGCCATGGGGGGGAGGCAGCACAGTTAGGGAGTTTTAGAATGTGGCATATGTTGATGTTGGACATTCAGCTGATGCAAAAGGCGAAATTGTTCAAGTCCCAGGAAGAGGAGGACCAAAGCAAGCCATTTTTCTGTCACCCTATGTGTCATCAGGGGAAGGTGGGACAAAATCCTTGGAAACCCATGCATGGTTCATTTTAATAAAGGTTAGATCATCCACATTTTGGGTTGACAGACGGGTCCTTTTTTCTGTCAGGATTGATCCAGCTGCACTGAAGACTCTTTCCGATAGCACACTTGCAGCTGGGCAAGCGAGCTCCTTTAAGGCATATTGTGCCAATTCAGGCCAGGTGTCCAGTTTAGCGGCCCAATAGTCAAAGGGGAATGACCTGTGCGGGAGAACATCGATATGGGAGGAAAAGTAGTTTGTAACCATAGTTGACAACTACTGCCTCCTGTCACTTTCCATCGATGCAGTATTACCAGTTGTGTGAGCAGTACTTGAAAAATCAGTCCACAACATTGTCATGAAACCCCTGTCTTCAGCGCCACTTCTGCTGTGTGCACCACGAACACCTCTGCCAAGCTGCCCCCGGCCCGTACGGCTCGTGTGAGAACCATCACCGCTGCTGTGTGCTGGGAATGCCTCAAAGATACGGTTTACCAGAGTTGATTGTTTATTAGCCAATATTAGGTCAAGGTTCTCCTGTGGCATGATGTTTTGTAATTTGCCTTTATAGAGTGGATCCAGGATGCTGGCCAACCAGTAGTCGTCATCGTTCATCAGTTTGGCAATGCGGGGGTCCCTTTTTAGGATCTGCAAGGCATAATCTGACATGTGGGCCAATGTTCCCGGTGTCAATGACGCACTGCAAGTGCTGGTTGGAGGAGCACTTTCTGGCAAATCCACATCCCTCCAGTCACGCACAAACCCTGTACCAGACCTTGCCACGCCAACATTTTCACTTGCCCCACGAGATGCATCCTCCTCCCCTAAGTAATCATCCCCATCATCATCCTCCTCCTCCTCTTCTTCCTCCACCTCATCCAGGAGAGGTCCCTGAGCAGACAATGGCTGAATGTCATCAAGGATTCCCTCCTCCTCTTCCTCCTCGTCAACATTGGCTGCAGACGCCTGCTCCTTAAGGTGCGTCAAAGTTTGCATGAGCAGACGCATAAGTGGGATGCTCATGCTTAGGATGGCGTCTTCTGCGCTTACCAGCCATGTGCATTCCTCAAAACACTGAAGGACTTTACAGAGGTCTTTCAGCTTCGACCACTGCACACCTGTCAACTCCATGTCTGCTCTCAAAGTGCCTCCTCCCACAAATGCATTATGGCCTGCCTCTGCTCGCACAGCCGCTCCACCATGTGCAGGGTGGAGTTCCACCTTGTTGCAATGTCGATAATGAGGCGGTGGTTGGGAAGGTGGAGCAATCGCTGCAGCTTCTGCATACGAACGGAGTGTACAGGCGACCGGCGGATGTGCGCGCACAGTCTTCGCACCTTCTGGAACAGGGCTGTTAACTCCGGATAATTGTTGAGGAAGCACTGCACCACCAGGTTCAAGGTGTGAGCCAAGCAAGGTATGTGGCTGAGTTTTGAAAGGGCTATGGTTGCCACAAAATTACGGCCGTTATCACTAACTACCTTTCCTGCCTCAAGATGTATACTGCCCAGCCATGACTCAGTTTGTCGCTGAAAGTACTCGGCCAGCACCTCCGCGGTGTGTCTGTTGCCAAACACATCATCTGCAACACAGCCTGCTGACGCTTTCCACTAGCTGATCTATAGGGGGACACCTCGTGTGAAACAGTGTCAGCTGCAGATGGAGTGCTCGTACGACTGCGCTCTGTGGACGAGCTTTCGCTTCTGGAGGAGGAGGAGGAGGAGGAGGGTCGAACGCCTACAGCCAACTGTTTCCTATACTGTGGGCTAGGCAGCACTGTCCCACCACCGCTGTCCCCTGTGGACCCTGCATCCACCACATTAACCCAGTGCGCAGTGATGGACACGTAACGGCCCTGGCCATGCCGACTGGACCATGCATCTGTTGTGAGGTGCACCTTTCCACTCACTGACTGCTTGAGTGTATGGACAATGCGGTCTTTCACATGATGGTGGAGGGCTGGGATGGCTTTGTGAGAGAAGAAGTGGCGACTGGGTAGGTCATAGCGTGGTACTGCATAGGCCATGAGTTCGCGGAAAGCTGCGCTTTCCACCAACCGATAGGGCATCATCTCTAACGAGATTAGTTTGGCAATGTGGGCGTTCAAACCCAGTGTACGTGGATGAGAGACTGAGTACTTTCTTGACCTACTCATAGTCTCTGGGAGGGTGAGCTGGACTTGAGAGCTGCATATGGTGGAACTAGCGGTGGACAGGGTGGACTGAGAGAGGGTTGATGATGGTGATGGAGTTGGTGTTCTTTCTGATGGCCTAGATTCAGTCTTTCGTTGATATAACAGTGGGATTCCCTGACTGCTTTGGCCTTGCAACGACACCTCAACATTTGCTGCTGTGCTAACCAGTGGGCTTACAGTGGGGGAAACAATGTAGCGTTGCTGACTACCTTCTTTGTGATCAGTTGCACATGTTGTACTTGAGGTTTGGTGTTGTGTCCACGCTTGCAAGTGCATGCTGGTTAAATGTCTAAGCATGCAACTGGTATTCAAATTTTTCAGATTTTTCCCTCGGCTAAAGGTCTTTGCGCACTTCTTACAGATAACCTTGGCCTGATCATGAGGATTTTGTTCAAAAAAGTGCCACACTGCACTCTTCCTACTTTGGCAGACATTTTGCGGCCTAGCACGCTGTGCTATTTTGACCGTCTGGATAAGCTGTCCAGCAACTCTTTTGATTTTTGGAACCTGTCTTTGGAGTGCTCCGGGCCTGCCAGATAACAGCTGTTGCGATGTCGATGTCTGCTGTGGATGCTCCTCCTCCTCATCTGAGCTATTGGAAGCAGCACCCTCTTCCCCCAATGGATGCCAATCTGGGTCAACAACTGGGTCATCCATCACCTCCTCTTCAATGTCATGTGCACCTTCCTCTGTGTCACCGTGTATGGTGGTATAGTATGCGGGAAGGGGCACCTGAGTCTCATCAGGGTCAGAATCTGGCTCATTACACTGCGAGGACAATGTAGTGCTCTGACTGAATGTACCAGCAGAATCATCTATCAGTGGCTGTGCATCAGTTCACTCCATGTCAGATTAATCTTGGCCTGGGTATTTCACCATTTCACTTGATAACCCAGGCATGGTATGTGAAAACAGCTCCATGGAGTAATCAGTTGTATGGCCTGCGTCATCCTTCAATCTCGGTTGGGGTGAAGGACACAAGGAAAGGTGTGGTTCATGAACATGACCCTCCTATGACGACTCAGTGCTTTTATTTTTTACAACTTCAGAAGAGGAGGCGATAGAGCTGGAGGCTGAGTCAGCAATGTAAGCCAAAACTTTTTCCTGAAGCTCTGGCTTTAAAAGCGGTTTGCCAACTCCTAGAAAACTAAGCCTTCGAGGCCTTGTGTAGCCAGATGATGACGCAGGCTCAACACCTCCTGCATTCGGTCCTATTTTGCTTTTGCTACTACCATCAGATCCACCACCAACACCATCATTACCAGCTGGCAACCCCCGATCAATTCCACGGCCTCTTCCACCAGTCTTCCTTATTTTTGGTAAAAATGTACACAAAATCCCACAAACTTTATAGTAATGTAAAACAAGGTACAAGGTGTATATAGGACAGGGGAGACGTAGAATTTCAGAACACACTTGTGGACACTGTTGGATTGTGTGAGGCCCAGTTAAAATCACACCGCTATGTCACAGGCTCAATGTCGCAGGTGTGAAAAATGTCACTATAGGACAGGGGAGATGTAGAATTTCTGAACACACTTGTGGACACTGTTGGATTGTGTGAGGCCCAGTTAATATCACACCACTATGTCACAGGCTCAATATCGCAGGTGTGAAAAATGTCACTATAGGACAGGGGAGATGTAGAATTTCTGAACACACTTGTGGACACTTGTGTGAGGCCCAGTTAATATCACACCGCTGTGTCACAGGCTCAATATCGCAGGTGTGAAAAATGTCACTATAGGACAGGGGAGATGTAGAATTTCTGAACACACTTGTGGACACTGTTGGATTGTGTGAGGCCCAGTTAATATCACACCGCTATGTCACAGGCTCAATGTCGCAGGTGTGAAAAATGTCACTATAGGACAGGGGAGATGTAGAATTTCTTAACACACTTGTGGACACTGTTGTGTGAGGCCCAGTTAATATCACACCGCTATGTCACAGGCTCAATATCGCAGGTGTGAAAAATGTCACTATAGGACAGGGGAGATGTAGAATTTCTGATCACACTTGTGGACACTGTTGGATTGTGTGAGGCCCAGTGAATATCACACCGCTATGTCACAGGCAGAAATTGGCTAGTGTATGACAAACTACAAGGTGTATATAGGATTGGGCAGAATAGGAATCTCCCTAGAGTGTAGGTCTGTAAGAACGGAACATGTCCTCGACTTATCCTTACAGAGTGACACACAGATAGCTTCACTGTGGCCGGTGTCCATAAAATTGTCAAGCTCCGTGTTTTTTAAGTATACAGACTAACACACACTGTCTCTCTATAGTTTTGAATGTGATCAAACAGCAAATATACTTAACTACAATAAAGGAGGAACAACGAGTATATGTAGCCAAAAATGCAATGAAAATCATTATATTTATCAAAAGATTAAACTTTAATAAATATTTATAGTACAAACATCATATATTAAACATACATAGGCATAAATCAATGTCATGTGACTAAATCCATGGGTCAATATAATGACCAAGAGAGGCGGAACCCAAAATATGAATAACACATGTACTATTCAAAAAAAGATCATTTAAGAGAGTTATAGTGTATTTAGCAACATATGTTATCCAATAGTAGGGATTTAAATAATAGTAAATTCCCTAAAGCTCATAATTCCTATACCGCTAGGTAAGCAACTTCCCATAGAGACACAAGAGCGCCTTTAAAGTCCAGTGCACGGTAAAGAAAAAATATATAATGAGATAAGTGCAAAATAATTACCCATAGTGGTGTATATGGAGTCCCGTCTGGACCTTGGTCCTATACCCCGACGCGCGTTTCACGATGTCGCTTCCTCAGGGCTCAGACGGTGTTAGGCCCAGTATGGCTTGCAGGTGATTGCACAAAGGTGAGAAAGGGTACCGTATCCCCGGATAACATGTATGGATAGCGTACACATTCAAAATATATGTCTATACATCAGGAGGCAGGCTCAGACGGTGTTAGGCCCAGTATGGCTTGCAGATGATTGCACAAAGGTGAGAAAGGGTACCGTATCCCCGGATAACAAGTAAGGATAGCGTACACATTCAAAATATATGTCTATACATCAGGAGGCAGGCTCAGACGGTGTTAGGCCCAGTATGGCTTGCAGGTGATTGCACAAAGGCGAGAAAGGGTACCGTATCCCCGGAAAACATGTATGGATAGCGTACACATTCAAAATATATGTCTATACATCAGGAGGCAGGCTCAGACGGTGTTAGGCCCAGTATGGCTTGCAGGTGATTGCACAAAGGTGAGAAAGGGTACCGTATCCCCGGATAACAAGTAAGGATAGCGTACACATTCAAAATATATGTCTATACATCAGGAGGCAGGCTCAGACGGTGTTAGGCCCAGTATGGCTTGCAGGTGATTGCACAAAGGTGAGAAAGGGTACCGTATCCCCGGATAACATGTATGGATAGCGTACACATTCAAAATATATGTCTATACATCAGGAGGCAGGCTCAGACGGTGTTAGGCCCAGTATGGCTTGCAGGTGATTGCACAAAGGTGAGAAAGGGTACCGTATCCCCGGATAACATGTATGGATAGCGTACACATTCAAAATATATGTCTATACATCAGGAGGCAGGCTCAGACGGTGTTAGGCCCAGTATGGCTTGCAGGTGATTGCACAAAGGTGAGTAAGGGTACCGTATCCCTGGATAACAAGTAAGGATAGCGTACACATTCAAAATATATGTCTATACATCAGGAGGCAGGCTCAGACGGTGTTAGGCCCAGTATGGCTTGCAGGTGATTGCACAAAGGTGAGAAAGGGTACCGTATCCCCGGATAACATGTATGGATAGCGTACACATTCAAAATATATGTCTATACATCAGGAGGCAGGCTCAGACGGTGTTAGGCCCAGTATGGCTTGCAGGTGATTGCACAAAGGTGAGAAAGGGTACCGTATCCCCGGATAACATGTATGGATAGCGTACACATTCAAAATATATGTCTATACATCAGGAGGCAGGCTCAGACGGTGTTAGGCCCAGTATGGCTTGCAGGTGATTGCACAAAGGTGAGAAAGGGTACCGTATCCCCGGATAACATGTATGGATAGCGTACACATTCAAAATATATGTCTATACATCAGGAGGCAGGCTCAGACGGTGTTAGGCCCAGTATGGCTTGCACGTGATTGCACAAAGGTGAGAAAGGGTACCGTATCCCCGGATAACATGTATGGATAGCATAGTGTACACATTCAAAATATATGTCTATACATCAGGAGGCAGGCTCAGACGGTGTCAGGCACAGTATGGATGTGACGGCCCAGATTACACAGCGGAGGAGCAGGGAGAGGTAAAGATTGCAAATGCTGGGGCCCTGCCCAAGCAAGGGGGCCCCACTCGTGGGCGTCGGTACTGGCACTGGGCCTCTCATAGTACAGCGGTGTGTCTGACGGCGGGTGTGCACCACCACCGTCAGAGACACTTGATTGCACTATGAGGGACCCTGTGCCAGTGCCCGCGCCCAAGAGTCAGCCTACCCACCTGTCCAGGGCAACAGCACTCGCACGGTGTCGTGCGCTAGGTGGTGACCCCGGCCATGGGGGGGGGAGGCAGCACAGTTAGGGAGTTTTAGAAAGTGGCATATGTTGATTTTGGACATTCAGCTGATGCAAAAGGCGAAATAGGTGAAGTCCCAGGAAGAGGTGGACCAAAGCATGCCATTTTTCTGTCACCCTATGTGTCATCAGGGGAAGGTGGGACAAAATCCTTGGAAACCCTTGCATGGTTCATTTTAATGAAGGTTAGATCATCCACATTTTGGGTTGACAGACGGGCCCTTTTTTCTGTCAGGATTGATCCAGCTGCACTGAAGACTCTTTCCGATAGCACACTTGCAGCTGGGCAAGCGAGCTCCTGTAAGGCATATTGGGCCAATTCAGGCCAGGTGTCCAGTTTAGCGGCCCAATAGTCAAAGGGGAATGACCTGTGTGGGAGAACATCGATATGGGAGGAAAAGTAGTTTGTAACCATAGTTGACAACTGCTTTCTCCTGTCACTTTCCATCGATGCAGTATTACCAGTTGTGTGAGCGGTATTTGAAAAATCAGTCCACAACATTGTCATGAAACCCATGTCTCCAACGCCACTTCTGCTGTGTGCACCACGAACACCTCTGCCAAGCTGCCCCCGGCCCGTATGGCTCGTGTGAGAACCATCACCGCTGCTGTGTGCTGGGAATGCCTCAAGCAACCGATTTACCAGAGTTGCTTGTTTATTAGCCAATATTAGGTCAAGGTTCTCCTGTGGCATGATGTTTTGTAATTTGCCTTTATAGCGTGGATCCAGGATGCCGGCCAACCAGTAGTCGTCATCGTTCATCATTTTGGCAATGCGGGGGTCCCTTTTTAGGATCTGCAAGGCATAATCTGACATGTGGGCCAATGTTCCCGGTGTCAATGATGCACTGCGAGTGCTGGTTGGAGGAGCACTTTCTGGCAAATCCACATCCCTCCAGTCACGCACAAACCCTGTACCAGACCTTGCCACGCCAACATTTTCACTTGCCCCACGAGATGCATCCTCCTCCCCTAAGTAATCATCCCCATCATCCTCCTCCTCCTCTTCTTCCTCCACCTCGTCCAGGAGAGGTCCCTGAGCAGACAATGGCTGAATGTCATCAAGGATTCCTTCCTCCTCTTCCTCCTCATCAACATTGGCTGCAGACGCCTGCTCCTTAAGGTGCGTCAAAGTTTGCATGAGCAGACGCATAAGTGGGATGCTCATGCTTAGGATGGCGTCGTCTGCGCTTACCAGCCGTGTGCATTCCTCAAAACACTGAAGGACTTTATAGAGGTCTTTCAGCTTCGACCACTGCACACCTGTCAACTCCATGTCTGCTCTCAAAGTGCCTGGCTGTGTATCCTCCCACAAATGCAATATGGCCTGCCTCTGCTCGCACAGCCGCTCCACCATGTGCAGGGTGGAGTTCCACCTTGTTGCAATGTCGATAATGAGGCGGTGGTTGGGAAGGTGGAGCAATCGCTGCAGCTTCTGCTTACGAACGGAGTGTACAGGCGACCGGCGGATGTGCGCGCACAGTCTTCGCACCTTCTGGAGCAGGGCTGTTAACTCCGGATAATTTTTGAGGAAGCACTGCACCACCAGGTTCAAGGTGTGAGCCAAGCAAGGTATGTGGCTGAGTTTTGAAAGGGCTATGGCTGCCACAAAATTACGGCCGTTATCACTAACTACCTTGCATGCCTCAAGATGTACACTGCCCAGCCATGACTCAGTTTGTCGCTTCAAGTACTCGGCCAGCACCTCGGCGGTGTGTCTGTTGCCCAAACACATCATCTGCAACACAGCCTGCTGACGCTTTCCACTAGTTGCTCGATAGGGGGACACATCGTGTGCAATAGTGGCAGCTGCAGATGGAGTGCTCGTACGACTGCGCTCTGTGGACGAGCTTTCGCTTCTGGAGGAGGAGGAGGAGGAGGAGGGTCGAACGCCTACAGCCAACTGTTTCCTATACCTTGGGCTAGGCAGCACTGTCCCACCACCGCTGTTCCCTGTGGACCCTGCATCCACCACATTAACCCAGTGCGCAGTGATGGACACGTAACGGCCCTGGCCATGCCGACTGGACCATGCATCAGTTGTGAGGTGCACCTTTCCGCTCACTGACTGCTTGAGTGCATGGACAATGCGGTCTTTCACATGATGGTGGAGGGCTGGGATGGCTTTGCGAGAGAAGAAGTGGCGACTGGGTAGGTCATAGCGTGGTACTGCATAGGCCATGAGTTCGCGGAAAGCTGTGCTTTCCACCAACCGAAAGGGCATCATCTCAAACGAGATTAGTTTGGCAATGTGGGCGTTCAAACCCAGTGTACGCGGATGAGAGACTGAGTACTTTCTTGACCTACTCATAGTGTCTGGGAGGGTGAGCTGGACTTGAGAGCTGCATATGGTGGAAGTAGCGGTGGACAGGGCAGACTGAGAGAGGGTTGATGATGGTGATGGAGTTGTTGTTCTTTCTGATGGCCTAGAATCAGTCTTTTGTTGATATAACAGTGGGATTCCCTGACTGCTGTGGCCTTGCAACGACACCTCAACATTTGCTGCTATGCTAACCGGTGGGCTTACAGTGGGGGAAACAATGTAGCGTTGCTGACTACTTTCGTTGTGATCAGTTGCACATGTGGCACTTGAGGTTTGGTGTTGTGTCCACGCTTGCAAGTGCATGCTGGTTAAATGTCTATGCATGCAACTGGTATTCAAATTTTTCAGATTTTTCCCTCGGCTAAAGGTCTTTACGCACTTCTTACAGATAACCTTGGCCTGATCATGAGGATTTTGTTCAAAAAAGTGCCACACTGCACTCTTCCTACTTTGGCAGACATTTTGCGGCCTAGCACGCTGTGATCTTTTGACCCTCTGGACAAGCTGTCCAGCAACTATTTTGATGTTTGGAACCTGTCTTTGGAGTGCTCCGGGCCTGCCAGATAACAGCTGTTGCGATGTCGATGTCTGCTGTGGATGCTCCTCATCTGAGCTTTTGGAAGCAGCACCCTCTTCCCCCAATGGATGCCAATCTGGGTCAACAACTGGGTCATCCATCACCTCCTCTTCTATGTCATGTGCACCTTCCTCTGTGTCACCGTGTATGGTGGTATAGTGTGCGGGAAGGGGCACCTGAGTCTCATCAGGGTCAGAATCTGGCTCTGTACACTGCGAGGACAATGTAGTGCTCTGAGTGAATGTACCAGCAGAATCATCCATCAGCAGCTGTGCATCAGTGCACTCCATGTCAGATTCATCTTGGCCTGGGTAATTCACCATTTCACTTGATAATCCAGGCATGGTATGTGAAAACAGCTCCATGGAGTAATCAGTAGTATGGCCTGCGTCATCCTTCAATCTTGGTTGCGGTGAAGGACACAAGGAAAGGTGTGGTTCATGAACATGAGCCTCCAATGACGACTCAGTGCTTTTACTTTTTACAACTTCAGAAGAGGAGGCGATAGAGCTGGAGGCTGAGTAAGCAATGTAAGACAAAACTTTTTCCTGATGCTCTGGCTTTAAAAGCGGTTTGCCAACTCCTAGAAAACTAAGCGTTCAAGGCCTTATGTAGCCAGACGATGACGCAGGCTCAACACCTCCTGGATTCGGTCCTATTTTGCTCTTGCCACTACCATCAGATCCACCACCAACACCATCATTACCAGCTGCCAACCCCCGCCCAATTCCACGGCCTCTTCCACCAGACTTCCTCATTTTTGGTAGAAATGTAGACAAAATCCAACAAACTATATAGTAATGTAAAACAAGGTACAAGGTGTCTATAGGACAGGGGAGATTTTGAATTTCTGCAGACACTTGTGGACACTGGACACTTTTGGATTGTGTGAGGCCCACTGAATATCTGAGCGCTCTGTCACAGGCTCGATGGCAGAGCTGTGACCAAAGTCACTAGAGGATAAGGGAGATTTTTAATTTCTGCACACACTTGTGGACACTGGACACTTATGGATTGTGTGAGGCCCACTGAATATCTGAGCGCTCTGTCACAGGCTCGATGGCAGAGCTGTGACCAAAGTCACTAGAGGATAAGGGAGATTTTTAATTTCTGCACACACTTGTGGACACTGGACACTTATGGATTGTGTGAGGCCCACTGAATATCTGAGCGCTCTGTCACAGGCTCGATGGCAGAGCTGTGACCAAAGTCACTAGAGGATAAGGGAGATTTTTAATTTGTGCACACACTTGTGGACACTGGACACTTATAGATTGTGTGAGGCCCACTAGATATCTGAGCGCTCTGTCACAGGCTCGATGGCAGAGCTGTGACCAAAGTCACTAGAGGATAAGGGAGATTTTGAATTTCTGCACACACTTGTGGACACTGGACACTTATGGTTTGTGTGAGGCCCACTGAATATCTGAGCGCTCTGTCACAGGCTCGATGGCAGAGCTGTGACCAAAGTCACTAGAGGATAAGGGAGATTTTTAATTTCTGCACACACTTGTGGACACTGGACACTTATGGATTGTGTGAGGCCCACTGAATATCTGAGCGCTATGTCACAGGCAGAAATTGGCTAGTGTATCACAAACTACAAGGTGTATGTAGAATTGGGCAGAATAGGAATCTCCCTAGAGTGCAGGTCTGTAAGAACGGAACATGTCCTCGACTTATTCTCACAGAGTGACACACTGATAGCTTCACTGTGGCTGTGATAACAGCCGTTACACGGTACTGTGTGAGGAGCGTACACCGCTGTATGGTGTGAAAAAATGCATGCTCAGTACCTCAGCAGGACAAAAAAAAAAATTGGGATTGCTTTTAAAAAAGCAGTTTGCGGAGCAGTGGGTAAACAGCAATGCAGGAATGTCAGGAAGCCTTAGAAGGCAGCCCAACAACCAACACCACTGATACACCACTATATAGCCTCCCCTTGCACTGCACAGTGACTGGTGTGTTGTACAGGCAAAATCGCTAGCAGCAGAAGCAGTTTTTTTTTCTTCTTCTCAGCAGGACAAAAAAAAAAAATTGGGATTGCTTTTAAAAAAGCAGTTTGCAGAGCAGTGGGTAAACAGCAATGCAGGAATGTCAGGAAGCCTTAGAAGGCAGCCCAACAACCAACACCACTGATACACCACTATATAGCCTCCCCTTGCACTGCACAGTGACTGGTGTGTTGTACAGGCAAAATCGCTAGCAGCAGAAGCAGTTTTTTTTTCTTCTTCTCAGCAGGACAAAAAAAAAAATTGGGATTGCTTTTAAAAAAGCAGTTTGCGGAGCAGTGGGTAAACAGCAATGCAGGAATGTCAGGAAGCCTTAGAAGGCAGCTCAACAACCAACACCACTGATGCACCACTATATAGCCTCCCCTTGCACTGCACACACAGTGACTGGTGTGTTGTACAGGCAAAATCGCTAGCAGCAGAAGCAGTTTTTGGTGTCTTCTTCCCTGCCTAACGCTCTCCCTACAAAATCAGCAGCAGCAGCAGCTCTCTCTATTCTGAGATCAGCATGAGTAACATGGCGGTCGGCGTGCACCCCCTTTTATACCCCCTGTGACGCCCACCAAAGCAAGCCAATCACTTGCATGCCCTTCTGAAAGATGGTGGTGACCCGTGCCTATGTCATCACGTTGCCCAGAGTGTCCGTGGATCCTGATTGGCTGAAAAAGAGTGCAAAACAAACTTTTGAAACGCGACTTTGGCGCGTAAGTCGCCGACCTCGTGGCCGACCTCATCGTAGGGTCGGGTTTCGTTTCGGCGACTTTTGAAATTTTTCGACCCGTTTCGCTCAACTCTAGTCTTCAGTGCAGCTGGATCAATCCTGACAGAAAAAAGGACCCGTCTGTCAACCCAAAATGTGGATGATCTAACCTTCATTAAAATGAACCATGCATGGGTTTCCAAGGATTTTGTCCCACCTTCCCCTGATGATACATAGGGTGACAGAAAAATGGCTTGCTTTGGTCCACCTCTTCCTGGGACTTCACCTATTTCGCCTTTTGCATCAGCTGAATGTCCAACATCAACATATGCCACTTTCTAAAACTCCCTAACTGTGCTGCCTCCCCCCCATGGCCGGGGTCACCACCTAGCGCACGACACCGTGCAAGTGCCGTTGCCCTGGACAGGTGGGTAGGCCGACTCTTGGGCGAGGGCACTGGAACAGGGTCCCTCATAGTGCTATCAAGTGTCTCTGACGGTGGTGGTGCACACCCGCCGTCAGACACACCGCCGTACTATGAGGGGCCCAGTGCCAGTGCCGACGCCCACGAGTGGGCCCCCCTTGCTTGGGCAGGGCCCCAGCATTTGCAATTTTTACCTCTCCCTGCTCCTCCGCTGTGTAGTCTGGGCCGTCAAATCCATACTGTGCCTGACACCGTCTGAGCCTGCCTCCTGATGTATAGACATATATTTTGAATGTGTACGCTATCCATACATGTTATCCGGGGATACGGTACCCTTTCTCACCTTTGTGCAATCACGTGGAAGCCATACTGGGCCTAACACCGTCTGAGCCTGCCTCCTGATGTATAGACATATATTTTGAATGTGTACGCTATCCATACATGTTATCCGGGGATACGGTACCCTTTCTCACCTTTGTGCAATCACGTGCAATCCATACTGGGCCTAACACCGTCTGAGCCTGCCTCCTGATGTATAGACATATATTTTGAATGTGTACGCTATCCATACATGTTATCCGGGGATACGGTACCCTTTCTCACCTTTGTGCAATCACGTGCAAGCCATACTGGGCCTAACACCGTCTGAGCCTGCCTCCTGATGTATAGACATATATTTTGAATGTGTACGCTATCCATACATGTTATCCGGGGATACGGTACCCTTTCTCACCTTTGTGCAATCACGTGTAATCCATACTGGGCCTAACACCGTCTGAGCCTGCCTCCTGATGTATAGACATATATTTTGAATGTGTACGCTATCCATACATGTTATCCGGGGATACAGTACCCTTTCTCACCTTTGTGCAATCACGTGCAAGCCATACTGGGCCTAACACGTCTGAGCCTGCCTCCTGATGTATAGACATATATTTTGAATGTGTACGCTATCCATACATGTTATCCGGGGATACGGTACCCTTTCTCACCTTTGTGCAATCACCTGCAAGCCATACTGGGCCTAACACCATCTGAGCCTGCCTCCTGATGTATAGACATATATTTTGAATGAGTACGCTATCCATACATGTTATCCGGGGATACGGTACCCTTTCTCACCTTTGTGCAATCACGTGCAATCCATACTGGGCCTAACACCGTCTGAGCCTGCCTCCTGATGTATAGACATATATTTTGAATGTGTACGCTATCCATACATGTTATTCGGGGATACGGTACCCTTTCTCACCTCTGTGCAATCACGTGTAATCCATACTGGGCGTGAGAACGGCTGGCGAGCTGTTAAGCAAGCTACAGCACCTGTGGTTTGCACACGTAAGTTTTTCATTTTTTCAGAAATGACGGTTAGGCCTAATTCTGGAACTGCGGTTGACCTGCACTTACTGGGAAATCATCGTTCGCGGGTAATAATTGTAATCAGTGATCCCCATCACTAACGTTGTTCAGCGGGTTATCTGCACCTGTAAGCGACAAACGCTGGCCTTTTCAGTGTAGCGCACATGCAGCCACGGACATGTAAGGGCATGACACACCAGTTATTGGCCAATCTCATGTGCCAGAGCCTCACGTGTCCCTCTAGTAAGCCAGACTCGGACCGCGGGGCATGACGGAGTCTCGTTCGTTAACGGAATTAAGCTTGCAATGTTTGCATCTGTTCTGTAGCTGGCATGGTTGAGGTTTCCCAGGTGGAGTCGAATTTAACCGTAGGCTCCACTCCTGGTGGTGCCCTTCTGGACATTCCTTTAAGGTTCAGCTTTGCAACCATACTGCCCACGTAAAACAAACACTTTGCCTTCATGAACGCTGTTTGGAGGGTCATGACTCGTGGGAATAACGCCGCCCAATCAGTTAACCTGCTAGAGAGATCCTCCGTTGCTCCCAAGCATGACATCACCCTCCCTAGGAGGAAGGTAATGCCACTGTGGCGACCGTACTCCTGGGGGCGACACAAGTGCACTGATGCCCAGCCACTGCTCGATGAATCTGCTGGTACATTGACCCAGACCACTACATTCCCCTCGCACGCTACACGGCCTGAATCTGACCCTGATGAAACTCAGGTTACCCTTCCCATATACAGTTCCATCTTACACGGTGACAAAGAGGAAGCTGCAGATGAAAGTGCAGGTTCGGCCCACCCGCCATCAGACACACCACCGTACTATCAGGGGCCCTGTGCCAGTGCCGTCGCCAACGAGTGGGCCCCCCCTGCTTGCTCAGGATCACAGCACTTGCAAGGTTGAAATACTGTGCAGTGAGATGGAAGATGGGGACGACGAGGAGTCCAGACTAGTACAGGGATTCCCTAGCGAGGAGACTTATTTGATTGTTTTCAATGTTGGGACAACAATTTTTGGGGAGCACTATACTCTGGAGAATGATAGATGGGGCCCACCATACACTGGAACATTCCAAAGGTGGATATCAGACACTGGAGCAGCATTTACAGGGCCCATTATACACTAGAGCATTAGAAATGGGGCCCATTATGTTTGGAGCATTATTTGGGCCCATAAGACAGTGGAGCTTCATCCATGGGGACCAACATATACTGTAGCATTATGTGGAGCTCATCATATACTGTTTCAAATATTATATGGGACCAATGATTCTGTATGGAGAAATAGATGGGCCTCGTCATGAGATGTAAAAAGTGAAGTATTTTTCATTGTACCATACCGCTATTTCTCTGCCATATCGGAGCATGATGAGTTGTGGTATGTGTTATAGGGGCGCTCTTTCGCCCAGGGCACATGAAAACCTGGAGCCAGCCCTACCCCCCACAACTTTAGCCAAATAACCCCCATTTTTCAGTGCGTAACTTGTATTATGAAGTTAATTAAGGTTGACAAGCTTAAGTAAGAAGAATTGATGCTTTTGGCATTCAAATGGGCACTGTAGGTGTGTTTCCTGTCCTCCTCTCACTGCCGACTTTTATTCCCCATTGACTTACATTGGGTTTCGTGTTTCGGGACGACCCCGACTTTTCCCTATAATTGGCCGATCTTGCTCGACCCGACTTTTGGAAAAGTCGGGTTTCACGAAACGAAACTCGACCCTAAAAAACCAAAAGTCGCTCAACTCTAGTATTAACATATTCAGACTCCACACTAAGATACTGGGGTTCTCAGCTCATATACAAACTTGTAACTTGTAAGGTAGAAGTGTAGATAGTGACACTCACCACTTCCATTTCCATAAAAGTTAGGTTATTCAGTTATCAAATGTATTACAAAACACACAGTGAATGAGCAACAGCTGTTTTGTGTAAGTTTCTTCGAGACGGAAAAAAATGTATAATTATGCGAAACAGCTATTGCTTGTTCATTTTGTTCACTGTGTTTCTGTAGTACATCTGATGACTGAATAAATTGATTTTTATGGACAAAACAGTGGTGAATGCCAGTTTCCACTCCTCTTTACTTCAGATTTTAATAATACCACATGCTGTTATTTTTCTTATAACACTGTTCTACGATCATAATGGCTAAGATATTAAAACAGTCGAACTTAGCTTATCTTGGAGTTTCTGAAAATGAATAAGATGCTTAAATATGCTGATTAGTTCTAATTTTCAAGATTCAGAGGAGGTTATAATTACTTATGACACCGTTCATGCCGGTTTACAGAAAAATTGCTTCTTTAGTACATCATCATCATTATAGCATTGTTATTAACTAGTCTATTACATCATCTATTTAGTCTATATTGAGTCTTCAGTATTCTATCATCTTAGGGTGACCAATCAAAAAACGCCAACTCAGCTCCAAATTACAGTTACAACATCTACTTTTCTAAATGCTCTCTGTGTAAGGTATACAATTTTAGGATTTCATATTATGTTGACATGTTTCTGTATGTTTTTTTTTCAGATATGCTGCGTACTTGCAGTGACCCAGTCCAGAGTGTGTCCATCCCTTTAAGTAATACTGAATTGTGAGTAGCTTCTGTACACTACAGCTCACTCTCTAACTGGCCCTCTACATTATTTGTGAGCTGTAATTCTCCATTTCTAGTCACCTCCATTTTAGATTTCTCATTTGCTGTGTTCTGGCGCCATCTAATGGTGAAAGTGTACAATGACTCATAATTATTGTTTTGTAAGGACAAAATGTGAATTCGGTCTCCTATTGGCCAGCTCCTAGTCACATGGTCAATAGGAGGAGCTATTTTCCAGTCAAGTCTAGAATCTTCTGGAGTCTGAGGGATGGCTTCAGGGAGAGCAGAACACACGTGCAGGCAGTTTTTACCTCAAGAACTCCTGCAGGCCTCAGAGCCTGAGTTCCCTCTAACCTGTACAGAAATCATTCTAAAGTCTTTCTGACTGTATTCACCACATTTAAAGTCTTTGTGACTGAGTTCATCATATCTAAAGTCTTTCTGCCTGAATTCACCACCGTTTCTACATTCACCTATAAGTACTTGTGCACATGCCGTGACACACTGTGGAGCTAACCCCAAGTACAGGTCTGTAACCTTTAATTGCTACGTCTACTTTCTTCTGTAAAATGCCAAAAGACACTGTCCAGTGCTCTTAAAGCTCCAGACCCCAATCACATCTCAGTATCTAAGTGTGAACTGTAATTGCCGTGGACTACCCATGAGAGACTGTTATTTATTTGTTCCAGATTATATTTCCCGTTCCTGCTGAAGTGAAAGCAACTGTTATCCCCGAGACCGGTGTGTGTCATAATTCCTTCGGCTATGGACACCGTGTGGGGATGAATAGCAGGGAGCGTTCGGCCTGGTCATTACACATTAACAAAAGAAAGCCTACAAGCTGTATTATAGCTGCAGAATAGGAGATCAGGACAAGAGTTGAGCTCCACACATATGCTTCAATAAATGTGCATCACATCTTACCCAGTGGTTGCATGGCAAGAGACAATCTATGCCTTTTGCAGTCCCAATTATCTGAAGAGAGCCAACAGTCCACACTACCAATTGCTACAGTATTTCTGCATGGTGTCCCCATTAGGAAAGGAGTTTCAAGGAAGAAGTGGACTTAATAATAATAATAATAATAATAATAATCTTTGTTTATATGGCGCCAACATATTCCACAATGCTTTACAGTTTAACAGTTCATACACAACAGTCATAAGTAACAGCGTTAAAGATAATACAATAATTAAAGCAAAAACGATGACCCTGCTCGTGAGAGCTTGCAATCTACAAAGAGTTGGGGGGAGACAAAGTACAGGGGTATATTTACAAAGATAGTTCAGCCATCTTGAGGGAGTGGGGGATATACAGTATAAAGGCTACATGAGCTGATAATAAGCAAAAAAGGAGGGGACCACCACCAAAGAGGATCTCCTGTAGTATGCCAAAGTACATCCAGAATCCAGCAAGAAAAAGAAGCATACAATATACCAGGGATCACTCAGGGTTGTATATAAAATAATTCAACTTTATTGACATACCCAACACTACAATTTTAAAAACATTAAAACCAAAACACACAACATCAAGCCCATACTAGTACTATAAGCCCTGTCAGAACTGTTCCCTTCACTGAAATGGTATAGATCGCAAGATCTGGGCTGGAGGGGTGGACATAGCAGAACGGATCGGTCAAGAAGTCCTTGTCTAATGAATGGTTTTTCTATGGTCACATTTGATTCTTTCTTATTATAAGTATGCCTGTTCATTGGACATTGCAGTAAAAAAGGCATGTGTAAGATCACTATTTTTTGCATGTTGATATTCTAAGTATTATTAACTTATCAGGCTGAGTTCACACGTGGCGTTTTTTTCGCGTTTCCGCGGCAGTTTTAACCGCGCGATTTTGCCGCGAAAATGCGAAAAATAAGCATCCCATGCATTCCTATGGGATTCCGCAATGCTGTGCTAATGCTGCGGTTTTTACCGCGGCGGAATCGCTTTGCGGTAAAAACCGCAGCATGCTCATTATTTTGCGGAATCGCGGCGATCCCGCACCCATAGGAATGCATTGTTCCGCTTCCTTCCCGCATGTGGCTGTGCCCACCATGTGGAAAGTAAGCAGAACAATTGCGGATGGTACCCACGGTCCGGAGGAGAGGAGACTGTCCTCCGGGCTCTGGGTACCATATCCCTGTAAAAAATAGAATTATAAAATAAAAAATATTGTTATTCTCACCCTCCGACGTCCTGCGCAGTCTTCCCGCCTCTCTCCACGCTCCCGTTCCCAGTAGTCCTTTGTGAAAATGCCCGCGATGGCGTCCGATCTCGCTGGATCGCGAAGTCTCGCGGTCATTCGTGCGACGTCATCGCGAATTACCGCGAGACGTCGCGATCCCGCGAGAACTGACGTCATCGCAGGCATTTTCGCAAAGGATTACTGGGAACGCCTGCGCGGGACGTCGGAAGGTAAGAATAACAGTATTTTTTATTTTTTTTTTTACATTCTATCTTTTACTACTGAGGCCGCATATAGTAAAATGTTGGTCACACTCGTCAAACACTGTTTGACGAGTGTGACCAACCTGTCAATCAGTAAATACGCTTGCAAAATGCTAGTTTTTCCGCAGGAAAATCGCGGGAATTTAAAATGCGATTTTCCCGCGGACTGGAATTCCGGAATTCTTGCGGTAATTTCCGCAAGAGTTCCGGTACGTGTGCACTTAGCCTAAGTGTTTTTCAGCAATGCATTGATTGTGCTCTATACCATTTCAGTGAAGGGAGGTGTTCTGGCAGGGCTTGTAGTCCTATTATGGGCTTGATGTTATGTGTTTTGGTTTTAATGTTTTTAAAATTGTAGTGTTGGGTATGTCAATAAAGTTGAGTCATTTTATATACATCTCTGAGCGATCCCTGGTATATTGTATGCTTCTTTTTCTTGTTGAATTCTTTAGGCTGCATAAGCTGGTCACAAGTCAGTATTTGTGGTGCTGTTGGGTGCGGTGGAGTTTGATGGAGGGTTATTCTCAGTTAGTGAATGGGCTATACACACCCACATA
Source organism: Dendrobates tinctorius (assembly GCF_039654945.1). NCBI lineage: Eukaryota > Metazoa > Chordata > Amphibia > Anura > Dendrobatidae > Dendrobates > Dendrobates tinctorius. The sequence goes on from NW_027361672.1 coordinate 44,267,142, forward strand.
AAATGACTTTGATTAGGAAACGTGATAGGCCGCTCTGAACAGATGTGTTTTGAGGGAGTGCCTAAAATTATGCAAGTTGTGGATAATCCTAATTTCTTGGGGCGGAGCATTTCAGAGGATTGGCACAATGCGGGAGAAGTCTTGGAGCCGGGAGTGGGAGGTACGGATTAGTGCAGAGGTTAGTTGAAAGTTGTTTGCAGAGAGTAACGAGCAGGTAGGCCGATAAACAGAAATGAGGGAGGAGATGCAGGGGGTGCCGCACTGTGGAGAGCTTTGTGAGTGAGAACAAGCAGTTTCAATTGGATTCTATAATGAAGGAGCCACCAGTGCAAAGACTGGTATATGTAACATCCGTCTGTTGCGAGTCTTGAGCTGCAAGTAAGATAGCACCCCGATAAACCCCCAAGACCCTTTACCCCATACAGGGATCTGGAATTACAACGGAGCCCGAGGGGTAGCTACCTATGAGAGCAGTGGACCGGAGCAGGACGGTCGCTAGGAGGGGACTAAAAACAGAACTGAAAGCGTAGTCCGGAGTCCAAGTCAAAACCAGGCGAGCAGCAGAGGTACAAAATAGGCAGACTGTAGAAGGGTAAGCGTAGTCAGGAGTCAAAGTCAAAACAGGGCGAGCAGCAGAGGTACAAAATCGGCAGGCAGCAGAAGGGTCAAAAATCCAGGCTGAGGTCAGAGTTAAAGTAGCAATACAAACTAGTTCACTGGGTAAACCAAGACTATATCTGGGTGCCTGCAGGACAGGCTCCAAAGTATTTGAAAGACACGGTTACCTCTCATAGGCTCACAGCCTGATGACCTAATCTGGACCGCCCCCAGAATCAGGCCAGATGTCGATGCACGACTGGCGCCAACCACTTCACCTCTGACAGAAGAGCGAAGCCTGCGCAGGGACCCCTTCTCTGTCGCCACCATCACCCACAGGAGAAACACGGCAATGCCCAGCGACAGAGGCATGCATCAAAGGAGCGGGACCATATGAGGATATAGCCTTCCTATCACCGGCTCCACCAGTCAAGGGAGTCCGGCACCTCCCAGTGGTCAAGGCCGGAGCACCAGCCACCGAGTCCAATGGTGACGTGACAGGAGTCCGGCGTTTCCCAGCGGCCGAGGCCGGAGTACCAGCCACCGAGTCCAATGGTGACGTGACAGTACCCCCCCTCTAAGAGGGGCCTCCGGACCCTCAAAGCCTGATTTGTTGGGGTGAAGGAGATGAAACTTCCTGATCAAACCCTTGGCATGGACGTTACTGGCAGGCACCCAGGACCTTTCCTCCTGACTGTAGCCCTTCCAATGTACCAGATACTGCATGGAGCCTCTCACTAAGCGGGAATCAAGGATTCTTTGAACTTTGTATTCCAAAGCACCCCCGACCAAAACCGGAGGAGGAGGGGACTGGACAGGACGAATCGGAGAGCGGTACAATTTGAGAAGGGACTTATGGAATACATTGGGCAGTTTAAATGATTGAGGGAGCTTCAGACGAAAGGCTACTGGGTTAATTACCTCAATAATTTCATACGGACCAATAAACCTGGGACCTAGTTTGGCAGACGGCACTTTGAGCTTAATATTTTTTGTAGAAAGCCAAACTTTGTCCCCAACTCCCAGGTCCGTGCCCTTGGATCGCCGTCTATTAGCAGAAGAAGCATGTCTAGTCTCAGCCCCTTTCAAGTTTACGTTGATTTCCGACCAGATAGTTTTTAACTGATCTATGGACCTTTCTACCCCAGGGTAATCTGACATCTTAGAAGAAAACGATCCAAAGTGCGGGTGCAGCCCATGATTACAGTAAAAAGGGGTAGTCTTGATGGACTCCTGGTACTGATTATTCATGGAAAACTCTGCTAGCGGCAGGTGTTCCACCCAATCGGACTGATGCTGAGACATAACAATGTAGATACTGCTCAAGAGCTTGGTTGGTGCACTCGGTTTGACCATTGGTTTCAGGGTGATAGGCAGAGGAAAAGGACAATTCAATTCCAATCCGTTTACAGAATTCCCTCCAAAATTTCGAAACGAACTGGGTGCCGCTGTCGGACACAATATTCACAGGAGCCCCTTGCAATCGTACCACATGAGTAATGAATAGTTTGCTCAGGGTCTCGGAATTAGGTAAACCAGACAGAGGAACAAAATGACACTGCTTGCTGAACCTATCCACCACCACCCAGATACACGTCTTCCCTTCTGAGAGCGGTAGGTCAGTAATAAAGTCCATGGAGATTTGAGTCCAAGGACCCTCAGGGGTAGGCAAGGACTGAAACCACCCAGCAGGGTGATTATGGGGAGACTTAGCGCGAGCACAGGTTTCACAAGCCAGTACAGAATCCTTACAGTCCTTTACTATAGTTGGCCACCAAAAATTCCTGGTTACAAGTCTGATGGTGTTATTGATACCTGGATGCCCTGCAAGGATGGAATCATGTGATTACTTCAGAGCTTGAAGGCGAAATGTGGCCGGGACAAATAGTTTTTGGGAAGGAGTAGTGTCAGGTTCTTGCTCTGGGGATCTTCAGATCTCTTCCAGAAGATCCAAAGATACAGTCGAAATAACAATTCCCTTAGCTAATATTGGAGTTGGTTCAGAGTCCTCGACCTGTGAGGGGCAAAAACTTCGAGACAGGGCATCGGCCCTTACATTTTTAGTACCCGGTCGGAAAGTAATAACAAAATCAAATCTAGAGAAGAACAAGGCCCATCTTGCCTGTCTAAGATTCAGTCTTTTTTGCTGACTCCAAGTAGGTCAGGTCCTTGTGGTCAGTAATTACAGTGATCTTATGTTTGGCACCTTCGAGGAAATGGCGCCATTCCTCGAAGGCCCATTTGATTGCCAATAATTCCCGATTACCTATATCATAATTTCGCTCAGTAGAAGAGAATGTTCGGGAAAAGAAGGCACACGGACGGAGTTGAGTGAGGGATGAAGTGCCTTGTGATAGCACTGCTCCTACTCCAACTTCAGAGGCATCTACCTCTACAATAAAGGGCGGACCAGATCAGGCTGAACAAATATCGGGTTAGAGGAAAAACATTCCTTTAATACAGAAAACGCATGAAGTGCTTCAAGCTTCCAGTTAATCACATCTGCCCCTTTCTGAGTTAAATCAGTGAGTGGTTTGGCTATCTCAGAAAAACCTTTCATGAATTTACGATAGTAGTTAGTGAAACCTAAAAATCGCTGCAGTGCTTTTAGAGACTTGGGTTGTACCCATTCCTTAATGGGTTGGATTTTAGAAGGATCCATGCGAAACCCTTGAGCTGACAAAATATACCCCAGAAACTGTACCTCTTCGGTAATGAAAACACATTTCTCTAGTTTGGCGAATAAAGAATGCTCTCTAAGTCTCTGGAGGACAGAACAGACATGTTGGACGTGCGCCATAAGGTCAGCAGAATAAATCAGGATGTCATCCAAATAAATGACCATATATACACCACAGATGTCTCTGAAAATATAGTTCACAAAATTTTGGAACACTGCAGGAGCATTACTGAGCCCGAATGGCATTACAAGATACTTAAAGTGGCCGAGAGGTGTGTTAAACGCGGTCTTCCATGTTAGGAACGGCGGAACGCACTAAATAAAAATAATAATAAAGTGTGTTCGCCGCTTGGGGTTCACCGTGCAGTAGGTGTTACAACCGCTGCTGAGTAATGGCAGACGAGCAATATGGCGATATAATGCGCACGGGTTCAACTTCACCCGAAGTGCGCAGAGCAGGCTCTGTTCACACACACAGGCGCCGCAACAAAAACATACAAAAGGCTGAGCCTGTTAGAGTCACAGGCCTTAGGGAAATGCACACACGGTATAAGGTCACAGGAGCAGGAACTAAGACAGAGGGGCTGCGTCTGTCTAGACCTACTGTGTGTGCAGCGTCAGAACTGCGAAAACCAAGAAGGGCTGCAACTGCAGCGCCACGCAGGACACTGCCGCTGGACGACATAGCTACAAAGCAGGCGCTATGTCGGACGCTAGCGCAGAGGTGCGGTGTGCACAGTGGCCCAAGGCTTGCCACAGACTTGCGCAGACTACTGAACTAATCCCCTAACCACATGCGTAATATCAGAGGGAAGGGGATCATAATAAGTCAGTCACCAGAATCATACATCCGTCACCATTCACACACAGCAGTATAGTCTATACTAGCGCATGGCGGAACGGCCATGCGCGCTTTTTATAGCAGCCGGGACCTTCCGGAAGCTTCCAGATCTCTGAGATGGACCAATGAGATCTGGAGCAGGACCTGAGCACATGTCTCCCGATCTCCAGTGGGAAACCGTCTCATGAGCATGCTCAGTAGGAGGACAGAGGGACTTAGCCCCTGGAGAGATTTGCTGCAAGGCAATCTCCTCTGCGGTAGATAAAGAGCAAGAGACCGCAGAATGTAAGGATCTGGATTCCTGCAGAGCAGACGCAGGAACCTAACTCCTAACATTCCACTCATCTCCCTTTCTTATACGGACAAGATTATATGCTCCTCGGAGGTCAAGTTTAGTAAACCAACGGGTTCCCAATAGCTGATTATAAAGATGAGTGATTGGAGTAGGTGAGTGCAAGCGGATACTGGTTTTTCACAGTGATTGCGTTTAACTTACGGTAATCAATGCAAGGTCTGGGACCACCATCTTTCTTTTCCACAAAAAAGAACCCGGCCCCAACTGGTGAGGTGGATGGTCTAATAAACCCTTTTCATAAACTGTCGGCAATGTAGTCTTTCATGGCCTGACGTTCTAGACCAGAGAGATTAAATATTCTCCTCTTTGGGAGATGATAATCCGGTATCAAGTCTATGGGGCAATCGTACTCTCTGTGAGGGGGTAATTTCTCTGATTCCACTATAGAAAAGACATCCTCATAATCTTTGAATGCATAAGGTACAAAGGGAGGTGTGACCTTAACTTGGCTCACTGATAGCGATATACAGTTATCCTGACACTCTGGGCTCCAGCGCACAATATCACCCAAGTGCCAGTCTATGATCGGATTATGTTTGCGTAACCATGGCATACCCAGAATAACTGCAGATGATAAATTATTGATAACAAAAAATTACACATGTTCAGCATGTAATGATCCCACTAACATTAATACTTCCTTAGTGACAAACTCTACTCCACCCTGGACAATAGATGTGCCATTAATCGCGGTGGTTTTAATGGGAGCATCAAGCCTTAGTAGTGGTACGCCAAGATTCCTTGCTACCAGGGAATCTATAAAATTCCCTTCTGAACCACTATCTACATAAGCCTCCAAACACGCAGATTTCTTAAGGTAGGACAAAGAAGTAGGTAAAAAGACTTTGGCCGCATCAGCGGGCAATACCTGGGCACCTGGGCAAGCATGACCAGAGCTACCCAGGTGCTGGAGTCTCGGAAGTGAAGACTTCTGATGTCCAGCATTTTCCCCGAGGACTCCAGACTGTGGCTTGTGCAGTATGTTAGTACAAAATGATGGGAGTGCTCCTCCACAGGACTGAGCAATGAAGCAGGACACAGGTGCTTTAGCAGCAGAATCATCTCAGAGAAAGAGAGGGTGGGAAAAAAAAAAAAAAAGGGAAAAGGTAACGTAATGCCTTTATATATATACTGGATATATATAAAAACGGTTTTGGGCCAAATATAATGTAACGTCCGTCTGTTACGAGTCTTGAGCTGCAAGTAAGACAGCACCCCGAGAAACCCCGAGACCCTTTACCCCCATACAGGGATCTGGAATTACAGCGGAGCCCAAGGGGTAGCTGCCTATGAGAGCAGCGGACCGGAGCAGGACGGTCGCTAGGAAGGGACTAAAAAATGGAACCGAAAGCGTAGTCATGAGTCCAAGTCAAAACCAGGTGAGCAGCAGAGGTACAAAATAGGCAGGCTGTAGAAGGGTAAGCGTAGTCAGGAGTCAAAGTCAAAACTGGGCGAGCAGCAGAGGTACAAAATCGGCAGGCAGTAGAAGGGTCAAAAATCCAGACTGAGGTCAGAGTCAAAATAGCAATACACACTAGTTCACTGGGGAATCCAAGACTATACCTGGCAGCCTGCAGGACAGGCTCCAAAGTATTTGAAGGACACGGCTACCTCTCATAGGCTCACGGCCTGATGACCTAATCTGGACCGCCCCCAGAACCAGGCCAGATGCGATGCATGACTGGCACCAACCACTTCACCTCTGACAGAAGAGCGAAGCCTGCGCCCACCAGACACCTGTGCAAGGACCCCTTCTCCACCACCATCACTCACAGGAGAAACACGGCGATGCCCAGCAAAGAAGCATGCGTCAAAGAAGCGAGACCATATGAGGATATAGCCCTCCTATCACCGGCACCACCAGTCAAGGGAGTCCGGTGCCTCCCAGCAGCCGAGGCTGGGGTACCAGCCACCGAGTCCAATGGTTACGTGACAGTATAGAGCAGAGGCGTCCGAGCATCGATTAGCCAGATGGACGACCCTGGCTGCTACATTAAGGATGTACTGGAAAGGGAAAGTTGAGTGAGGGGGAGGCCAATTAATAGAGCATTACAGTAGTCCAGGCAGGAGTGGATCAGGGCGACAGTGAGGGTTTTTTTTTGCTTTCATGGTGAGAAAGGGGTGGATTCTAGAGATGTTTTTTAGGTGTAAGTGGCAGAGCGGGAAAGAGATTGTATATGGAGAAGGAAGAATTGGTGTCAAACATAACACCCAGACAGCACGCCTGCTTCCGGGGTCGTTATTTTGGTGCCACACACGGAGAGGGAGATGTCAGATTTAGGGAGGGTAGTAGTTACAAAGAGCAGAAGAAGTTCAGTTTTGGAAAGGTTGAGTTTCAGATAGACTTTACAGTATCCAAAAATTACATCTGCAATATGCCCTGTACCACATGCAGAAGTACTGTCGGATTCAAGAGCACCAGAAATATTTTCAGTTGATTCAAGTGAGGAAAATGAGGGTGCTTGGTATAATGAGGCATCTTCCTCTTGTAAAGGGGTTAAGTAAGATGTTCCAGGTTGTTTTTATTACTAATTGCTAAATGGTACTGCTACAGGTTCACATGTATTACAACACATATGGAATGGTACTGCTACACCTTTCTGGGTATTACCATTGTGTGTATTTATGTTTCATTGTTATTGTTGCTTTTCTTTGCACATAGTTTGTGATAATGTTTACTGCATTTCAACATTTGCCATTTACAGCATAGGGAAAGCGTAGTGCACCCTTTGGACACTAGATTGGTGCACTATAGTATATAGAGCTCTTAGTAGGATAGGGTTAAGTGTAGGAGGGGCCACCAGGAGTTTAGGTTAGATGAGAAGGAAGTTAGTTGAGACGGGACCAGGGTGCCCGAATTGTCCACATGGGCTATAGGCCCTGAACGGCTCGGCAGCCATGCAACGTTAAGCAGCGACAGTCCAATTTATCCACGTCTATTGGACATCAGTTTAGTGAACCAAAGCAGTAGAGAAGATGTGGCGACTTGTAGCCTGGGCGGACGCTCTTAGGGCAGGAGTCGGAGGGACTGAGGAACAGAAAGATGCTGTAGCTTCGCAGGGAGCGGCACAGATGGGTCGGATGCTTTTCCATAGGCAACCAAACCAGGTGGTGGATGATTTCAAGTCTGGGGCGAAACAAGCACAAGGAATTGCCATCATGGCGAGGTTAGGCCAGGAAGAAGCTGGGAAGCAGTCTAAGACGGTCCGGTCCGGGCACATGCCCTATAGCAGTGGTCCCCAACCTTTTTTACACCAGGGACCGGTTTCAAGCAAGACCATTCTTCCATGGCCCGGCAGGGTGGGGATGGAGGTGTGGCAGGGGCGGGGCTTTGGTCATAAGGGGGTGGGACTATGGACGCAGTTGTAGTTTAGCAGTGCATACTTATAATTAAACAACATTTATAATGTGACTCAAATCACCATAGGTTTTGAATGAGTGCTCCATCACCCCCATCCTTGCCTGCTCCATCACCCCATCATTGCCTTCACCCCATCACTCCCTTCTCCCCATCATTGCCTTCACCCCATCACCCCATCACTGCCGTCTCTCCATCACTCCCATCATTGCCTTCACCCCATCACTGCCGTCTCTCCATCACTCCCATCATTGCCTTCACCCCTTCACCCTATCACTGCCGTCTCTCCATCACCCCATCATTGCCTTCTCCCCATCACTCCCATCAATGCCTTCTCCCATTACCCCCATCATGGCCTTCTCCCATTACCCCCATCATGGCCTTCTCCCATTACCCCCATCATGGCCTTCTCTCCCCATCACGGTCTTCTCCTCATGTCCCCATCTCCTCCAGGGCCAGGCTAACCTACACACACAGACACAAACACAGACACACACACACACACATACACATACATACATACACACACACATACATACACACAGACATACACACACACATACATACACACACACACACATACATACATACGCACACACATTATACATACACACAGACACCACCTCTCTCCTCTCACCTGACCTCAGCATCGCCCGCGCTTCCTCGCTCTGACACAGCAGCGGCCGCGCTCCTCTCTGTGTCAGTCAGAGACAGGAAGCGCGGGTGGCGGGCAGGAAGCTGGACGGATCCTTGCAGCTCCGCTCCTGCTATTCCCTCTTGCAGGCAGCGGAGCTGCTTTGATCGTTCCCTGGCCGCCGCTACACTTGAGAGCAGTCTAAGAACTGCTGCGCGCTGCCCCAGCCCCCGCTACGCCACTGACCGCCCCTGGCTCCCCTTGTGTCCGCGGACCGGCAAGGGCACTGCAGCGGCCCGGTGCTGGGCCACGGACCGGTGGTTGGGGACCCCTGCCCTATAGAATCGTCAGCAAAGTAGGGAGAGCTGAGGAAGCAAGTAAAGACAAATGTGCTATCTACGATGTGCCAACTGTGGATATATTGTGTGAAGTTATCAGTAAATAAACCATTCATCATGTTACCATGGACTGTGACTCAATTACTCAGAGTTGCCTTGGAGAGGGGCCATCGCCGCTTGGGAAGTGCCCAGGGGGACCTCGAGACACAGGTATGGCGTACAGTGGATTGTAATTTTCTGTGAGGAAAGGACTGGACACTGATGCTTTAGTGTCTCTGGCCATGACTATAGTTCTGGCTTACCCTTACACTCTCATGACCCAGATTTTCTGTCAGCAACCTCAACTGAACCACACCTTATAACACAAAGTGAACTGAATGATCTTGTTAGAGATTTGGATCTGCCGAATAATAATAATCTTTATTTATATAGCGCCAACATATTCCGCAGCGCTTTACAATTTAACAGTTTCAAACATAATAGTCAAAAGTAACAACTTAAACAATAATACAATGATTACAGCAAAATAAGATGACCCTGCTTGTGAGAGCTTACAATCTACAATGAGGTGGGGGTGATACAAAGTGCAGGTGTGTATTTATAGTGATGTATTTACAATGATGGTCCAGCCATCTTGAGGGAGTGGGGGATAGATGGGAAAAGTGAATGGGCTACACCTACCACTTACACATAAAATGACTGATTAGGGAATGTGATAGGCTGCTCAGAAGAAATGTGTTTTGAGGGAGCGCCAAAAACTGTGCAAGTTGTGGCTGGTCCTAATTTCTTTGGGAAGAGCATTCCAGAGCATTGGCGCAGCGCGGGAAAAGTCTTGGAGTCGGGAGTGGGAGGTACGGATTAGTGCAAAGGTTAGTCGAAAGTCGTTTGCAGAGTGCACCGGTCGGTTGTGCTGATAGACAGAAATGAGGGAGGAGATGTAATGGGGTGCCACACCATGGAGAGCTTTGTGGATGAGAACAAGTATTTTTAACTGGATCCTATAATGAATGGGCAGCCAATGTGATAACTGGCGAAGAGCGGATGCGTTCGAGTACCGATTAGCCAGATGGATGACCCTGGCTGCAGCATTAAGGATTGACCAGAGAGGGGAAAGTCGAGTGATGGGGAGGACAATTATTAGAGCATTAAAGTAGTCCAGGCGGGAGTGGATCAGGGCAACAGTGAGGGTTTTTGTTGTTCCCATGGTGAGAAAAGGGCGGATTCTAGAGATGTTCTTTAGGTGTAAGCGGCAAGAGCGGGCAAGAGATTGTATATGGGAGTTGATGGAGAGATTGGTGTCAAACATAACACCCAGACAGCGCGCCTGCTGCCGGTGTGTTATTATGGTGCATACTCACGGAGAGGGAAATGTCAGATTTAGGGAGGTTGATAGATGGCGGGAGTAGAAGAAGTTCAGTTTTGGAAAGGTTGAGTTTCATATAGAGAGAGGACATGATGTTGGAGACTGCGGACAGTCACTGGCGTTCTGTAGTACAGTGGGGATAAGATCAGGGATGACGTGTATAGTTATGTGTCATCAGCATAAAGATGGTACTGAAAGCCAAATCTGCTGATGGTCTGTCCAACTGGGACCGTGTAGAGAGAGAAGAGAAGGGGGCCAAGGACTGAGCCCTGATGTAACCCAACAGCGAGAGAAAGAGGAGATGAAGTGGAGCCAGTGAACAAAACACTGAAAGAGCGGTCAGAAAGATAGGAAGAAAACCAGGAGAGAGCAGTGTACTTAATACCTAGTGACTGGAGCCTAGAGAGTAGAAGATGCTGGTCAACCATGTCGAAAGCTGCAGAAAGGTCGAGGAGAATGAGCAGAGAGTGGTCACTGTAACATTTTGCTGTCAGAAGATCATTGGCCACTTTGATGAGTGCAGTTTCTGTATATTGTAGATATATATTATTGAGTCTAATGAAGAACTTTGTACAGGCAATGGATAAAAATGCAAAAGCTTTGAAGTATCTGATTGATACATTTCCAAGGTTGAGTGAAGCAAAGATAAAGTAAGGAGTCTTTATTGGACCTCAGATTCGTAAGCATCTTCAAGATGAGGAGTTTCTCCATTTATTGCAGAGCAAGGAAAAGGCTGTATGGCTAGCATTTGCATTAGTGGTAACTAATTTTTTGGGAAACTGAAGAGCAGATATCTATGGTGGAAAATCTACTCAAAACGAATAATGATCTTCACTCTAACATATCCTTAAAGATTGATTTGTTACATTCGCATCTATACTTTTTCCACCAAACTGTAGAGCAGTGAACGATGAGCACGGTGAGAGATGGAGAAAAGATATCAAGGAAAATGGAATCTATCAATGCTTGCAGATTACTGTTGGACAATTGTAAGAGATGATCCTATGTAGGAGTACAAGAGACAAGCAAAAAAGAGTTGTCACTGAATGAGGACCAAATTTTTAGTGCAATTTCTGTAATTGTTTATACAGTAATTTGCAATAGTGTTTGGACATGTTTTAGTTATTTGAATTGTTGCTAAGTTTTCTCTAAACAAATATCAGAAAATTGGCATAACAAAATATTCTTCATCTTGACATTTGATGTTTCAAAATACTGTTACGGTATATGTAGCTGTAAAAAGAAAACTCATTTGATATCATAGAAACAAGACCCAACTAAAAATTTTCATTTGGCAGCTTTGAATTCAGGTCAAAATCATTAAGAAATGGAACATTTCATAACTGAACCTGACAAATTTGAAAATATGTAGAACAGTGTAAAATTAATTCCTTTACCTCCTTAATGAAGTGACATCCTATTCAAATTTAATTGTGTTGCAATGTTTGTAATGCACAGTGTCACACACACACACACTTTCCCAGCATGTAACATGGGTGTGGCTGTAAGAAGCTAATTAATTACCATCTAGCTTTCTTTCAGGTTGCAAATTAAGCATAAATTACACCCCAACATAATCCAAACACCAGATGCACAATTTACTGCCACTGCCTACTGCATATACATGTGTGTGCTTATATATATATATATATATATATATATATATATATGTACACCCAACAAACCTCACTCCTACAGTCACAGAATTGGGCAGAAGACTTTGTCTCGCATTTCAAAAACAAGATTGCATGCATCAGACAAAGTTTTATTGTTCACACCATATCCTCTAGGCATAATGGAGCTATTTATTACCTTCCTGAATAACCTTCTTTTCCACTATCACTGAAGAAAAGCTTGGTCATTATTTGTGCGCTTGACCCTAAACCATTCCACCTCCTTATCAACCTCACCCCCGCGCCACCCCCCCATGCTTATCCAGGCACTAACCTATCTCTTCAACATATCACTATTCTCTGGGGTATCCCTTCTGCTTTCAAACATGTTATAATCATTATCCTAAAGAAGCAATCCCTTGACCCAAACTCTATGTTCAGTTATCTATCCATATCACTACTGTTATCCTACAAACTTCTTGACTAGCATGTTTACATTGAACTTTCTTCCCACCTCTCATCTAATATGCTGTTTGACAACCTACAATCCAATTCCATCCTCATTACTCCACTGAAACTGCCCTATCCAAAACTGTTAGCGTTATCAACCGCCAAAGCTAGCAGACAATATTTTATACTCCTTCTATACCTGTACTTTTCCTTAAACTCTGTTGATCACTCCCTGCTAATACAAATTGTCATGATCCAGCGTGTATCTGACAAGGTAAATGGACAAAGTGAACTTTTTTCCCTTTGGCTTGGTGCCAAAGTGGGTTGATTGCCCCCGGTGGCAATTAGAATTATTACACGTGGTGTCGTTCATTCTAAGTTGCCCCAGTGGTGGTGAGCGGTAGTGCACTTTAGTTTCTTTGGTTTAGTGCACATAGTTATAAATCAGGTGTGAGGCTCTATAAAAGAGTTCAGGTGGGTTTGATGATGGTTGGTGATATTGTGTGTTCATCATTTGGGAAGCAAGCCTGGGTGAGGAAGGAGCTGAACATGAGTCCTGCGCAGCCCAGCCAGAGGGGACAAGTGGCAGCTATGTGGTCTGCAAGAAGGGCTGGCATGGCGTGCTGGAGTCACAGTTTATGGTGTCGGCAGGAAGTGCTTGCATGGCTTGGTGGAGTGACGACTATGGAGAGAGTTGCACTCAGCATGCGGGACTTGGTTGCTGAGAGCTGGACTCAAGCATGCTTGACTTTTTATGGTGAAGGATCCAGTTATGGTGATTGATCCGGGTGAAGGAGAAGATGCACACAGGTGGTGAGCTCTGTTGCTAGGAGCGTACGCAACAGAGCAAAGCTAAGTGGTGTTTCCCCTGTATTGTTATTTTCCCTCATGTGTGTTTAGTGCAGTGGTGGGATTAGTTTCCGCACCGACCAATTCCCTAGTGAGGGTTTAGGGTCAGGGCGAGCTAGGGTTTTTAGGTTTCTGTGCGTCGCCCGGTGCGGAACCGGCATAGGGAACGTTAGGAGTGCAGGGACACTGGCTCAGGGGAGTACAGGAGGTCTCCACTTCCCTATTCCCTATTGCAGGACCCACCATTGTTAATGTTACCCAGGTTCCCTCTTTATTATTTAAATTCGCCTTACTGGAGGCGGGGTTTCCAGATTTATGTGTAATACCTAAATTCGCCTGTTGGAGGCGGCGTATCTAGCTGCATGTTTTATTATTTAAATTTGCCCCACTGGAGGCGGAGTATCCAGGGTCACGTGTGTCATATGGGTTCGCCTTGCGGTACGCGCTGCGTCCAGACACACGTGATTGTGACACAAATCCTCTCTTCCTTTGGCATCAAAGAACTCTCCCTCTTCTGGACCACATCATACTATAACTCTACCTGCCCATATAGCGTTCATGATTGCCAAACTTCCTTTTTTATGTTTTGGACTGACACTTATATCTGATTACACCATGTCCTTCCAACAAACATATGGTGACACTTTTTACTCCATGTCCAGGTCTGCATTTATTTTGTTTCATTTCAGGTTGTTTTCCCATGAGTTGACCTGGTTGGGCTTAGGTGTTATGCTGTCACCCACCTGTATTCACTATTTGGCAATGCAATGTTGATGCCAGAGTTATGAGGAGCGTTAATATTTCCTCTGTTTACTTACCTAACTATGTGGTCTATGGGATTCCTGGATGAACATCACATATTATAGCAGAGATTGTTCCTGCTTTATATATCGCTAAAGTAGCGATTGAGAATTATAGACGCAGTCATGCATCATGTGACCAGGAGGCAGAACTGTCAGTCAATTGGCAGCCTTAGAATTTTGGATTACTAGAGGTGGAAGACCTGTGAAGACTCAGACGTCAAGGTTAGATTTCAGAAAGGCAGATTTTAAGGGATTCAGAAAGAGAATTGGAGGGATCCAATGGCTGGATATCCTTAAAGACAAAAATGTCCAGGAAGGATGGGAAATCTTGAAAAATGAAATTCTCAAAGCACAGTTGTTAACAATTCCGAAAAGAGGGAAGAATAGGAAGCATTTAAGGAAACCAGGATGGATGAACACAGAACTTAAGCACATGCTAAAAAGGAAGAAAAAAATGTTTATAAAATGGAAAGAGGGAGGCATATCTAAAGAAGAATATAATGCTGTCTGCAGAACCTGCAGGGCACAAATCAGATTATCTAAAGCTGAAAATGAACTGAGGCTTGCAAGAGATGTCAAAAGCAATAATAAAGGATTTTGGGGATATGTCAAAAGTAAAAGAAAAGTCAAAGATGCTATAGGATTTTTACAGGATGAAAATGATGAAATGGTAAGACAGGATGTTGAGAAGGCTGAACTTTTAAATTCCTATTTTGCATCTGTTTTCTCTCAGAAAGGAAATGCAACATCAACTGTTATTCACTGTCCTATTAAGGGAATAGAAGAATCCAGGATATCTATAAACATAAAGATAGTGAGGAAACACTTAGCTAACCTAAATGAATTCAAGTCTCCAGGTCCAGATGAATTACACCCCAGAGTACTGAAGGAGATAGCAGAAGAAATTTTTGAACCCCTCTCCATAATCTTTGAAAATTCTTGGAGAACAGGAGAAGTGCCAGAAGACTGGAGAAGAGCAAATGTTGTTCCTATCTTCAAAAAGGGGAAGAAGGTGGACCCAGGCAACTATAGGCCGGTGAGTCTGACTTCTATACCAGGAAAGATCTTTGAACAAATTATTAAACAACATGTATGTCAATACCTGGATAAGAATGAAGTGATTAAACAGAGTCAGCATGGGTTTCTAACTAATAAGTCATGTCAGACTAACTTAATTTCCTTCTATGACGGTATCACTGATTGGGTGGATCAAGGAAATGCTGTAGATATAGTATATCTTGACTTCAGCAAAGCATTTGACAAAGTCTCTCATACAATCCTTATTGAAAAAATGACTAAGTATGGAATAGACAAGGCAACTGTTAGGTGGATTCATAACTGGCTTAGTGATCGGACCCAAAGAGTGGTCGTAAATGGCTGCACATCCAGTTGGAAGAATGTCTCAAGTGGGGTACCACAGGGCTCTGTCCTGGGCCCTGTATTGTTCAACATCTTTATCAACGATTTAGATGAAGGAATTGAGGGTAAACTGATTAAATTTGCTGATGACACAAAGCTAGGAGGGATAGCTAATACTAGAGAAGAGAGAGAGAGGATTCAAAAAGATTTAAATAAACTGGAGAAGTGGGCAGCAACTAACAGAATGGTTTTTAACAGGGAGAAATGCAAAGTAATACATCTGGGCAATAAAAATGAAAAAAGCATATATAGAATGGGAGGAATAGGGCTAAGTGACAGCACATGTGAAAAAGACTTGGGTATACTAATAGATCACAGACTGAATATGAGTCAACAGTGTGATGCAGCAGCAAAAAAGGCAAATGCAATTCTAGGATGTATTAACAGAAGCATACAGTCTAGATCACGTGAAGTCATTATTTCCCTCTACTCCTCTTTGGTCAGACCT
Organism: Dendrobates tinctorius; assembly: GCF_039654945.1. Lineage (NCBI taxonomy): Eukaryota > Metazoa > Chordata > Amphibia > Anura > Dendrobatidae > Dendrobates > Dendrobates tinctorius. The sequence goes on from NW_027361672.1 coordinate 44,282,890, forward strand.
CATCTGGAATATTGTGTCCAGTTTTGGGCACCACATTTTAAAAAAGACATCAACAAACTGGAGCAAGTTCAGAAAAGAGCGACCAGAATGGTGACCGGTCTGCAAACCCTGTCTTATGAGGAAAGGTTGCAGGATTTGGGAATGTTTAGTTTGCAAAAGAGAAGACTGAGAGGAGACTTAATAGCTGTCTACAAATATCTAAAGGGCTGTCACATTGTAGAAGGATCAACTTTATTCTCATTTGCACAAGGAAAGACTAGAAGCAATGGGATGAAACTGAATGGGAAGAGACACAGATTAGATATTAGAAAAAACTTTTTGACAGTTAGAGTGATCAATGAGTGGAACAGGCTGCCACGAGAAGTGGTGAGTTCTCCTTCAATGGAAGTCTTCAAACAGAGGCTGGACAGACATCTGACTGGGATGATTTAGCGAATCCTGCTTTGAGCAGGGGGTTGGACCAGATGGCCCAGGAGGTCCCTTCCAACTCTACGATTCTATGATTCTATGATTCTATGATTCTTAGTAATGACACTTATTTTTGGTTGCGCCTGTTTTTTTCAGATATGTGCTGTTATAACACGCACAGTGATACTGGGTGGATGATGAGACTTAGTCGTCAGTCCTTTACGCACTTTAACTGTTGTTTTTACATGTCTGCTAAGGGTATGGAGTAAAGGTCGCATCTTCTGTTTTAATATAGAGTAGCCTGCAAAAGTATTTAACCCTCCCATCCCCTGCATTTTTCATATTTTGCTACCACATAACCAGGAATTTCCTTGTTTTTTTAGAGGGTTTGTATCAGTTCATGTAGAGAACATGCCTACAACTGTGAACATTTGGTTTTCTTTTTAATGGGAAGCAAATAACAAATAGGACAAAATAACTGAAAACTTCAGTGTACATAACTATTCACCCCCCCAAAGTCAGTACTTTGTAGAGCCTCCTTTGGTGGCAATTACAGCTACAAGTCGCTTTGGATAAGTCTCTATGAGCTTTGACACTGGGATTTTTGCCCATTCCTCAAGTCAAAACTGCTCCATCTCCTTCAAGTTAGATGGTTTCCTCTGGTGAGCAGGTATCTTAAGGTACTGTCACACTTAGCGATGTACCAGCAATCCCGACCAGCGATATGACGCGGTCAGGATCGCTGGTACATCGCTAAGTGGTCGCTAGTGAGCTGCCACACAGGCAGATCTCACCAGCGACATCGCTGGGGACGGGGGTCGCTACTTACCTGTCACACTAGGCGATCCTGCGTCCTCCCGCCCGGCTCCACGCGTCGCTCGCCTTCACAGCAGGAAGCGCCGCAGGAAGCTGACGACGAGAAGCGGTCCTGGACGTTCTCGCGCGATCAGCGATAACCAGCGGGGGAGCCGGTCGTAGGTAAGTATCAGACACAGCAATATCGCTAGCAATATCGCTATAACGTCACTAGTTATAGCGATATTGCTAGCAATATCTCTTAGTGTGACATGCCCTTTAGAGTCAGACCACAGAATCTCAATTGGATTAAGATCTGGCTTTGAATAGGCCACTCCAAAACATTTACACATTTCCCCTTAAACCACTCAAGGGTTGCTTTAGCAGTGTGCTTTGGGTCATTGACTTGTTAGAAGGTGAACATCCATCCCAGTCTCAAATGACTGACAGACTGAAAAATGTTTTGCTCAAGAATGTCCCTGTATTTCAGACCATCCATTATCCCTTTGACTAGGAAAATTTTCCCTGTCCTTGCTGTCGAAAATCATCCACACAGCATGAAGCTGCCACCACCATATTTTACTGTAGTGATGATGTTCTTAGGGTGATGCATTGTGTTGGTTTAGCGAAAGACGTTGCGCTTACCTTAGTGACCAAAAATTTCAGTTTTGGTCTCATCTGACAACAGCACCTTCCTCCATACATTTGGGAGTCTACCACTTGTCTTTTAGCAAACTCAAAATGAGCCTTACAATTTTTGTTTGTAAGGCTAATTTAACACTTGCGCCTTTTTGCGCAGCATTTCGAGCGCACATGAAACGCATGCAAAAAACGCTTACAAACGCTTGTAAACGCTGTGCTTTTTGTTGCATTATCATTCGCATTATGACAAAAAACACTGCGTTTGTATGCGTTTTTATGCGTTTTTCCATGCATTTCCATTTTTTATGCGCATGGTGTCACAATCACAGAAGGAAAAGCCTTAAAAAATTCTTGCAACAGACTCCACCAATGGGACAGAAGTGGGCTTGTGTTATGGAAATTCTTTATATAGACCCAGTTTACAGCTGAATTATTCACATTTGCTTGGATTTTCTCTTGACAATATGGATCTGCGCTGGAAGAGTTTTCACGTCAACTTGGATCTGGACATCATGATGACTCAGGCTTATGCAGTTACTTGCCATCAACAAAGGGAGAGAGAGAGAGACAGCGAAGACGGCAGCAGCGGCATTTGTGGATACATCCGATTATTGAACTCCGGGAGAGCCGTGGAGCGTACCACACCCTCTACAGCGAGCTCCAGGCAAACCCAGATAATTTACTGATTACACACGGATGTCCCAACAAACCTTCAGGTATTTGCTTGGTCGTGTCCAAGATGCCATCCGGAGACAGGGATACACAGCTCCGTCGTTCGATTCCTCCCAAGGAACGGCTCCTGGTCACACTGTGGTACGTAGTATTGCAAAAACAATGCTTGCATAATTTTCTTTGCTCTCACATGGACTATTCCAAAGCTGGCAGAATTATTGTTCTGCCATGTAGTTAACCAAAGGCTGCAGTTTTTTTTTATGCCATGTCGTAAAGAAAAGGCTGCATACAGTCATGGCCAAAAGTATTGACACCCCTGCAATTCTGTCAGATAATATTCAGTTTCTTCCTGAAAATAATTGCAAACACAAATTCTTTGGTATTATTATCTTCAAGTAATTTGTCTTAAATGAAAAAACACAAAAGAGAATGAAGCAAAAAGCAAAACATTGATCATTTCACACAAAACTCCAAAAATGGGCCGGACAAAAGTATTGGCACCCTCAGCCTAATACTTGGTTGCACAACCTTTAGCCAAAATAACTGCGACCAACCGCTTCCGGTAACCATCAATGAGTTTCTTACATTGCTCTGCTGGAATTTTAGACCATTCTTCTTTGGCAAACTACTCCAGGTCCCTGACATTTGAAGGGTGCCTTCTCCAAACTGCCATTTTTAGATCTCTCCACAGGTGTTCTATGGGATTCAGGTCTGGACTCATTGCTGGCCACCTTAGAAGTCTCCAGTGCTTTCTCTCAAACCATTTTCTAGTGCTTTTTGAAGTGTGTTTTGGGTTATTGTCCTGCTGGAAGACCCATGACCTCTGAGGTAGACCCAGCTTTCTCACACTGGGCCCTAAATTATGCTGCAAAATTTGTTGGTAGTCTTCTGACTTCATAATGCCACGCACATGGTCAAGCAGTCCAGTGCCAGAGGCAGCAAAGCAACCCCAAAACATCAGGGAACCTCCGCCATGTTTGACTGTAGGGACCGTGTACTTTTCTTTGAATGCCTCTTTTTTCTCCTGTAAACTCTATGTTGATGCTTTTGCTCTAAAAGCTCTACTTTTGTCTCATCTGACCAGAGAACATTCTTCCAAAATGTTTTAGGCTTTTTCAGGTAAGTTTTGGCAAACTCCAGCCTGGCTTTTTTATGTCTCGGGGTAAGAAGTGGAGTCTTCCTGGGTCTCCTACCATACAGTCACTTTTCATTCAGATGCCGACGGATAGTACTGGTTGACACCGTTGTACTCTCGGACTGCAGGGCAGCTTGAACTTGTTTGGATGTTAGTGGCGGTTCTTTTTCCAACATCCGCACAATCTTGCGTTGAAATCTCTTGTCAATTTTTCTTTTCCGTCCACATCTAGGGAGGTTATCCACAGTGCCATGGGCTTTAAACTTCTTGATGACACTGCGCACGGTAGACACAGGAACATTCAGGTCTTAGGAGATGGACATGTAGCCTTGAGATTGCTCATGCTTCCTTACAATTTGGTTTCTCAAGTCCTCAGACAGTTCTTTGGTCTTCTTTCTTTTCTCCATGCTCAATGTGGTACACACAAGGACACAGGACAGAGGTTGAGTCAACTTTAATCCATGTCAACTGGCTGCAAGTGTGATTTAGTTATTGCCAACACCTGTTAGGTGCCACAGGTAAGTTACAGGTGCTGTTAATTACACAAATTAGAGAAGCATCACATGATTTTTCGAACAGTGCCAATACTTTTGTCCACCCTCTTTGTTATGTTTGGTGTGGAATTATATCCAATTTGGCTTTAGGACAATTCTTTTTGTGTTTTTTCATTTAAGACAAATTAAATGAAGATAATAATACCAAAGAATTTGTGTTTGCAATCATTTTCAGGAAGAAACTGAGTATTATCTGACAGAATTGCAGGGGTGTCAATACATTTGGCCATGACTGTATATATTTGTATGCCTTTGTTTTTTTCTTGTGTTAAATTGTATTTTTTGTTGTTGTAACAATCCATATACACAAATATTTAATTTTTGTTGTTTCTCGGTTTCTCAGATTCCTGGCTAGTGGCGAGAGCCTCTCTTCCCTGCACTTCCAGTACCGTATTGGAATAGCAACCTTGTCTGGAAAAGTTGCGGACACCTGCCGGGCTTTGTGGAACGCTCTCTGTCCCGAATTTATGCCCCTGCCCACCGTGGAAAAGTGGTTTGAAATTGCTGAAAGATTCAGGACCGTCTGCAATTTCCCTAACTGTTTGGGTGCCGTTGATGGGAAACACATCCGTATTATAAAACCAAAAAGAACAGGCTCTGAGTACTATAACTATAAAAAAGTACTTTTCTACAGTATTCATGGCCAATTTGGATGCAGACTGTATGTTTGCTGCAGTGGACATTGGGGCATTTGGCCATGGGAATGACTCCCAGGCTTTTAAGAACTCTGACATGGGCCAGAGGTTGTATGGCAACCAGTTCAATTTCCCCAGGCCACGGTCTCTTCCCAACACCGAAGGTCCGCCACAGCCCTTTGTAAAGGTTGGGGATGAGGCATTCCAGATGTGCCAAAACCTGCTCAAGCCCTACTCCACCCAGGACTTGTACCACACCAAAAGAATTTTTAATTACAGGCTGACCAGGGCGAGAAGAACTGTTGAGTGTGCTTTTCGTATACTTGTCTCCAGATGGCACATTCTCAGCACAGCCATTAATCTGAAACTGGAAACAGTGGATGAGGTGGTGAAGGCCTGTGTGGTTCTACATAATTGTGTCATGGTTAGAGACGCCCGAACTTTGAACTCGAAGATGCAGCTCCTAACCCATTGCCTGAATTTACTCAGCACCCTCTCAGGTCATCCGTTGAAGTTGGCCAAATGAGGGGACAATTTGCAGCCTACTTCAACTCAGATGTGGGACGGGTGGATTGGCAAGATCAAATGGTGTAACAAAGTTTTCTTTTGTGTGTATGTTAAAAAAAACCCTGTGTTGATACCTGCACTGAGTGTACTCTGTCTTCTTACACTTCAATACAATAATCATCTGACCCGGTGTACCAGTGAATTAATGATGCTGTGTTTTGTGCATTATGAATTAACTAGTACTCCTGACCAGGTGACTATACATACACACAAGTGGTATGAGCTTTATCATCGCTACACTTTGAGGTCAATTTGCTGCGACGATGGATATAATATAAATAATTTTTGTGTCACCTGGCATAATGTTAACAATAGTGATTTGAGACTGCAGTTGCATCCCTCACTATTTATGACACCTAACGCTGTGACTATAAATATTATTTAAAATATATCATATACCAACGGCGCTAGTGTGCAGGGTTGATTCTGCAGCGAGTAAGAAACCCCCACACCACCAGGGGTGAAAATAAACAATTTAAACAAAATGATACTCGCCCTGTGAATCAATGGAGAATAAATATATATATATATATATATATATAGTTACCTGTATGATCAAGACAATTAACTCATAAGCATTAATTGCTAGAAGATACTGAGTATTGATGGATCAAACTGCAAAAAAGACAGAACAAAACATAGGTTTTTAAAAAAAAAAAAAAAGAAAAAAAAAGTGAAGTGTCCGGGTTAGGCTCTAGTGACGAAGAACATGGTCAGTATTGCGTTCTAATAGTTATTTAAAAACACCTACCATATAACTATGCAGACATAAATAAAAACAGAAACAAACACACTGGGGGAACCATAAAGTGCTATAAATGTAGCTTGCACATACCCCCACTGTGAATATTACCTCTGAATAGGAGTGCAGTGGAAAACGCCAGGTGGTTCACTAATGTGAACAGACTTTTAAGCAGTAGATTCACCGCTGTGAGCGGTAGAAGCCAGCGGCAAATACTTGCTAATCGTTTAGGAAGTCTCTCAATCAGTAGATAAAAACCAAATAAATCACCGAGCTCTGTTCCGGCCGGTAACAGGTTCCAGGTGCAGGCAAACGTCCGATAATCCTCCGATAGTGATAGATCCCGCGTGAATGGCGTGAGAGGAGGGAAAAGAGCATAAATGATCGCCAGCCACCTCATCCCCTGCAGGATAAATGATGGGCTCTGTATCTGAGCCAGTTCCTCTATCCGTAAGGTTGGACTGAGTTCTGTTATGAAATAGAACAGAGCCAAAAATAAATCAATATTTTTGGCCCTGTAAAGTGTCTGTGTAATGTGGTGTGAGGTATCTACTTACAGTCTCAAATTCAGAATGGGGGCGAGGAAAGAGAGGCGGTCATAATATATGTATTTCCTCTTTATGTGGCCTGCATCACCACTCCTGGACCGCTGCTGACGTTCCCGCCTGTATTGGTCGCGGATGCTGTGCCAGCGTCTCATCACATCTTCCACTGCAATGTGACAGGAAATATTCTCAATTTCACATATTTGATAGGTCAAATTTGCTACCAGTAGCCTAGGCATGTGGCCTTCTGGGGTGTGCTTTCTACCCAGGGTGGCATATATAATTGGGGCATCCAGGCCAGATACACAGGGTCACAGTAGTTCATGTATCAAGTAACTACACTTACTAACTTGGTTGGCTAGGAGAATGAGGAGCTTGTGGCCTTGGCCAAATTATGGCAGTGTAAAACCATGGGTCACATCAAAATCTACCAGCCTCAGGAGGAAAAAAGTACAAGCACAGGAAGGGGGGGGCTGATTCTATATGCATTTTTTGATGTGAGGTAATTTTAAACAGTTTTTGGGTTGTACTTATTCAGTTGCTGCTGCGCCTCACGTGGCCGATCACCAAAATCGTGGAACATCTGGCGACATATGCGCCTGATGAACGCCTCCTTTCTTGCCCGGTTGGCATAATGGGCATCACATTGGTCCCAGCTTTCTGGCCGCTCCTGCACTAACACAATAAGCATCTCCACATTGAGAAAATATGGCGCCATGACGCTGATGTATTCCATGGAGGCGTACTTCCTGGATGTCTGGAGCGCTTTTTGAGCTCATTTGCATGTCTAAGCTTCCTGATGATGGATTGGCCCATTTCTTGTCACCTGCCAAAAGACCTGAGTATTTCTCGCAAGTCACACGTGTGGTCCGTGTGTAATCCGTATTTTTTGCGCACCCATAGACTTGCATTGGCGTACTACGGGCGTAGTACGCTGACAATCGCAGCATGCTGCGATTGGCACGGACCGTAGAATACGGGTGAGAATTATACGGCTGTTGGGAGCTGCCCCATAAGGAAACATTTGTCCGTGTGTAATGCGTGCTTTTAACGCCTCACACTCGTCTGTCTTCCTCTCTAGTGTGACCCCGGCCTTAAAAGTCCTTCGCAGCGCACGTCAGCGACCCCATAGACCCTAGTGCAATTTTTTTGCGCATTGCGTGCGCACATGCGCGCATGTGAATTTTTAACGATGTTGGGCGGAACAAAAAATGTAACACGTAGCGTCCGGCGCGTTTGGTCGCACACCTTGAAAATGCGCAGCGCACGAAAATGCTGAGGCACGTATGCAATCGCTAGACACTGCACCCGCCATTTTAAAGATAGGGGACAATTGCGCATGCGACCAATAGCGCATGATGCGCTGCTAGATAAAGCGCTAGTATGAAACCAGCCTAAGTAAAGGCTTTTTTCTGCCCACTCATCCATAAAGGCCACCTCTATGGAATGCACAACTTATTGTGGTGGTATGGACAGACACTCAATTCTCTGCTTGGGATCTCTGCAGCTCATTCAGGGTTACCTTTGGTCTCTGTTCTGCCTCTCTGATTAATGTCTCCTTGCCTGGCCTTAGAGTTTTAGTTGGATGTTCGCTCTTGGCAGGTTTGTTATGGCATCATGTTCTTTACATGTGATGCTAATGGATTGGATTGTACTCTGGGGCTCATCAGAGATTGGGATGTTTTTTTATAACCCAACCCTAACTTGTACTTCTCAACAACTTTGTCCCTGACTTGTTTGGAGATCTCCTTTGTCTTCATGGTGTTGTTTGGTTAGTGGTGCCTCTAGCTTAATGGTGTTTCAGCCTCGGTGGCCTTTCAGAAAAAGTGACAGACCAAACTTAGATTGCACACAGATGGACTTCCTTTCACTAAGCATGTGACTTAGGCTAATTTCACACTTGCTTTTTTTTGCAGCGCGTTTTTCCCGCAAAAAAACGCATTGAAAAAACGCATACAAACGCATACAACTGCTGCGTTTTTTTCAAGCATTTTTATGAGCATGCATGAAAAAAATGCAGCGTTTTTATGCGTTTGTATGCGTTTTTAGTGCGTGTTTACCGCGTATGCGTTTTTTTCCAACATTAGGTGGCCCCTCACACTAACCCAAACCATGACTTTACTAACCCTAACCCTAACCCTGACCCTAACAATAACCCTGACCCTAACCCTAACCCTAACCCTGACCCTAACCCTATCCCTGACCCTAACCCTGACCCTAACCCTAACCCTGACCCTAACCCTAACCATGACCCTAACCCTAACCCTGACCCTAACCCTTAACCAAACCATACTTAACCCTAACCCAAACCCTAAACCCTAACTAACCCTAACCCTGACCCTAACCCTAACCCTGACCCTAACCCTAACCCTGACCCTGACCCTAACCCTGACCCTAACCCTAACCCTAACCCTGACCCTAACCCTAACCCTGACCCTAACCCTTAACCAAACCATACTTAACCCTAACCCAAACCCTAAACCCTAACTAACCCTAACCCTGACCCTAACCCTAACCCTGACCCTAACCCTGACCCTAACCCTAACCCTAACCCTAACCCTGACCCTAACCCTAACCCTGACCCTAACCCTGACCCTAACCCTTAACCAAACCATACTTAACCCTAACCCAAACCCTAAACCCTAACTAACCCTAACCCTGACCCTAACCCTAACCCTAACCCTAACCCTGACCCTGACCCTAACCCTAACCCTAACCCTGACCCTAAACCCCCTTAACTAACCCTAACTCTAACCCAAACCCCTAAATTCCATGGTTAACAAAAAAAAATGCATGTGCAAAAAAACGCATACATAAGCATGCCAATGCGCACATATGCGCACCCATAGACTTATAATGGGTGTCTTGCTGTAAAAAAACGCATTGCGCGCGCATGCGTTTTTTTGAGGCAAGTCGGACGCCCAAAAAATGCAACAGGATGCATTTTGTGTGACCGAGCGCATACCGCACAAAAACGCATGCGCGCAAAAACGCATACAAACGCGTGTGTATGCGCACATAAGCGCATCCCATGCAAAGTATAGGAAAAAAAATCGCATGCGTTTTTTAGCGCTAAAATACCGCGAAAAAAAACGCAAGTGTGAAACCAGCCTTATGAAGGTAATTGCTTGCCCCAGAAATTTTTAGGGGCTTCATCACAAAAGGGGTGAATACCTATGTACATGACAATTTTTAGTTATTTGATCCCATAAGTTTAATTTATACCTATATTATTCTCACTTCACTTCACTAACTTAGGGGTTGTTTTATCAATCCCCTTGAATGTTATCTTCTTAAAGTTGCCTTGATGATGCCTATTGATGTGGTTAGCTATAGCAGTGTCCCTTTCATTGGCAATGTCACGCATATGCTCTCCTATTCTCCTGCGGAATTCCCTCTTTGTTTTCCCTATGTACTCCATTCAAGCTGGTGTGCAGACTATTGTGATGCATTAAAGTCTGCCACATAGATCAGTTTACACATTAATTGTTGTAGCAACTATATGTTAGGTCAACTATTGATGCAGACCAAATGATATGCTACGTTGTGGATGTTACCTACCATAATACTATGAGGTGGACATAGGCCTGATATTTAAACTCGGTGTGGGTCCCAGCTTCCACTATGTTAACCAAGTGTACCCTCAGTGAGATGTACTGTCCCTGACCACAAGAACTTGTCTACGTGTTTGTGGTTAGGTGGACTTTCCAAGTAACAGTATTGTGGAGGGCACGGGTAATGCTGTGGGACACGTGCCTGTGTAATGCCGTGACGGCACACTGGGACAAATATTCCCGCATGTTCGTGACCTCGGGGTGATCCTCGACTCTGCCCTCTCTTTCAAACTACATATCAAAGCCCTTTCCTCCTCCTGTCCATTACAACTCAAAAACATTTCCTGGATCTGTACATTGCAAGAAACTTAAAAAATGTTTGTGCACGCCCTCATGATCACCCGCCTTGAGTATTGCAACCTTATACTCTGTACCCTTCTATCTAGCACTGTTGCACCACTCAAATCTATCCAAAACTCTGCTGCCTGAGTAATCCAACTGTCCCTCCGTTATTCCACAGTCTCTCCTCTCTGCCATGCCCTTCACTGCCTTCCTATTGCCCATAGGATACAGTTTAAAACCCTAAATATGACATGCAAAGCCTTCCCCAAACTGTCTCCTCCATACATCTGTGACATGGTCTCCAAATGTCCGACTGGGTCATGACTTTTTCTATGCAAACACAGTGTGCCGTCAGCAAGATGTACCATCCCTGCCCACAAGCACTTGTCCACGTGTCCGTGGATAGGTGCACTTTCCCTGTACCATCATTGTGATGGCAGACCGGAAAAAATAGTGCCAGGTGGGGACCGAGTACCTTGTTACGGTCACCGCTATCAGGTTGTGGAAAGTGTCCGTTTCCCAAGAGCCTAGAATGCAACATTTCGAGCGCAAGCAGGCAATAAATTTGTAAATTTAGTACTGTGGCCTGTGGGCCGTTGGCTTCGTCTTTCCGTTTACGGTCCAATGACTATGGTATGGGCAACTGAAGGCTGCGCTGGGACAAGAATGTGGACGTGCTTGATTATGGTGAAATTTGACTGTGGTCAATGACAGGTGCAGGGCAGCAGCCATCTTCACATGCTTCGTGGACAGGGGATTGGCTTGCACGCACAACTGCGGAAGAAACAGTGGCATCACCCGCAGACACTGTTCATGGAGCCTGTTGTTCAAGCAACAAAGTTTGTTGCTTTGCTGCCATGTGCCTGATCATGATGGTGGTGGTAAGGCTGGTAGCTTTACTACCCCTGCAGATGTGGCCATGTCCGGTGGTGCAAATGTCCTTTTTGGGGTTAGCGGCAGAATCTTTAAAAACCAAGAAGACTTGTCTCTCTTTACCACACCACCTCCTCACCTCGACACCTATCTTTCATTGTTCCCCAAGGCTCTATTCTAGGACCCCTACTCTTCTCTATCTACACCTTCAGCCTGGGCCAGCTGATGTAAAGGCACAGTTTGCAATATCATCACTACGCAGATGACACGCAGATCTACCTATCTGTACCTGACATCAATGCCTTACTGACCAAAATCACACGTCTTCCCACATAATCATCCTTTTTGTCTGCTCGCTTTCAAAAAGAGGACATGGACAAATCAGAATACATCATCTGTCAAGCATCTCACACTGAGTACACCGAGAGCTGTGTATGCCTCATTTGTTACCACTTTAGTAAGAGATAAACTTTGACTTAGAGAAAATGATTTTCAAGACATTCACTGCCTTTTTGGAACATTTGTTGCAGCTGTGATCTTCATCTTCTTGGTGTGGATGTGGAAAATTTCTAAGTCGTCATCAATACCATCATCGTCCAAATGTTGTAAAGGGGAAATTAGGTTTTTCAAAGGGTCGTGGTTATTTACATTTTGTGGCATTCCTTTAACAGTGTTTGTTACACTCAGACAATTAATTTTAGACTGTGACCTTTGTATATTATTGGTAATATGTATGGGTGAAGATGAAGAAGCTTGTTGCACGGGTTTGTTTATAGTTATGGTCGATACACTCATCTTTAAACTTAGTTTTTCATGAGCATCCATCAGTTTGCTTGGTTTTCCTCCTACACTGATCTGCTTTCTATATTTCAGCATCTCAATAACATGTTGCACTTTGCCCTTTATATAGACACGTGCGTGTTTGGCAACATATTTTGGATGGGCATTTCTTAGGGCTAGTCTCACACGCATCTAGTACACTGATCTTATGATGGGCATGAATCCGATGTTGGTAATTGATGGTGGCTAAATGACGAATCATTGTAGGCTGTATCCTGGATCTCATACCTTCCATAGCCACTGCTGTTATTAATCATGTACTTTCCCATTCCTGTCATCACCATGCCCCTTTTCCAGATCACTTCATCCAACAATTCGTCCGCCATATTTTTACTAAAAACCTGCACCTTCCCAACTGTGTATGAAACCACGTTACAGTTTTGCAAGGTGTTTATGATGCCCCCCCCCAAAAAAAGGCCACACTAGGTTGATATCTACCCCCAGAGGCAAATGTTTGCCAGCCCATACACTTAGTGTTTGGGCATTCCGAGTCTAGGAGACCCGCTCCTTTAAATTGGGCCTATTTGTTAATCAGGCCTTCCTCCATGTCTCATCATCCACGACCACCGCCACTAGATGAACAGGGTTAACGTGTTCCATGCTGCTACAGCCCGGGTCTTATTCTGAACAATGGTGTGTATTTTTGCTGGGCGTCAAAAAATTGTTATGGAAAAGGTTGAGGTGTACCCCACAGGTGAAAATCTTTGACAGCCATCACACTTAGTGTATAGGCATTCCGAGTCTAGGAGACCCGCTCCTTTAAATTGGGCATAGTTTTTAATCAGGCTTTCCTCCACGTCTCGTCATCCGCCACTAGACCAGCAGCGTTAACGCATTTCGCGCTGCTACAGCCAGTTTCGAATTCCAAACAAGGGTGGGTGTTTTTGCTGGGCATACAAGAATTGTTATGGAAAAGGTTGAGGTGTAACACACAGGGGAAAATGTTTGTCAGCCCAATACACTTAGTGTATGGGCACTACAAGTCTAGGAGACCCGCTCCTTTTTAATGGGACATTTTTTGCTAAGAGGCCTTCTTACATGTTTCTTCCAAGGGGAAATTGGGGTTATTGGGGTGCATATGACTTGGTAGCAGTGCAGACCTTGCATTCAATGCAACATTTTTTATGGAAGCCCTCCTGGACATTTTGTGAAAGGGGTATTGGGGTGCGTCATAATTTTTGGCAGCCCATCCACTCAATGCATAGGCAATAACAGTTTAGCAGACCCACTGTTTAATAATGGCTCATTAAGAAGATTAATGCCGCCTGATGCCCCGGTAAAAATAGGCTCTTTGACTTTAAGAATCCCTCCTTCATAAATGAAACAAAATGTGTCTGCTTATGTGTCACACACCACATGGCCAGCTAGGGTTGTTTAATGTTACAATGACATTTCCCAGTAAATGCATTGCAATTGGTTGAAAGCAATGTTAAAATTGAAAAACGCTTCAAAAATGTTGAGTCTGAACATAGCCCAAGTGGTGGAGGAACATTTTGGTCTGGGGTTAATTATTTTGCATTATATACAAGTTATTAACCTGGAAAGGATGTACCTTAACATATATTACAGCAAAATCCGTTTTGATTTAGTTTTGGTATGTTTTTTGGTGCACTGGTAAAAATGGCATGAAACTTTGACAACATTGTTTAAAGCTGTGAACTAGGAGTCAGGAATGCTTCCAGGGGCGATCCCCATGATGTCCACATGTCATTTGAGCAGTGTTTCCATCATTTTCAGATGTTTTTAGACCTTAAAATCCCTCCCGGTGAGGATCGTGGTAAAAATGCTCGGGTCTCCCATAAACTTACATTGGGCTTGTTGTTATGTCCGCATACCCAAGTATTCCAATTTGCTCGACCCGAGCAACGAGCACCCGAGCATTTTAGTGCTCGTCCATCACTAATCAGATCGCCTCTCTATAGCAGATTTACTCACTTGCTATGAGCGCCAACCACTACGTGGTGCTCACAGCAAGCCGACACTGACAACCATAGAGGTCTCCAGGAGACCTCCGGTTCTCATGCCAACACACCCGTGACTCGGGAATCACGTGACGCGATTGTCGGAAGCGCATGTTAAATGCCGCTGTCAGAGTTTGACAGTGACATTTAACTGGTTAATAGCCATGGGTGGATCGTGATTCCACCCTTGGCTATTGCGGGCACAGGTCAACTGTTCAAAACAGCTGACATGTCCTGGGAAAGATGTGGGCTCAGCACCGGAGCCCACGTCAAATGGAGGGAGTTCGACAAAGGGATTAAAATTTTCAATAAAATCAGATTACTAGCATGCATTTCATGACAGATGTTCATCTAGTCTACAATCATCAGAAATTCAGTATAAATAAAAAAGGGTAATAAAGTGCTTATAGTGAAAAGATTGCTATGACTAAATTAATCTTACAGTTATGTCACAGCACATTTCTTTCTTTCTTTATTCCATTAAATTAGCATTGCCTTAAGTAATTTCCCATAGTCTTATAACTCTAAATAATAGCATTAAGAATTCCAGAGTAGTAACAATATACAAAGGATGCTGAAATTGATTTTACTGTGCTGTTTCTTAGAGGCTGAGGGCCATAGTGTAGAAAACATACCGTAATTTAATGCATCTCCATAATCCTATTCTGTATCATTTCAATATTAAGAACTGCAGTTTAATACTCATGTATTTGGTATAAATCTCCAAGTCCAATAATTGCTCTCTAGTCTGCAAATATTTTATGTCTAACGATTAATCCATTTAGCTATGATAATGACTGTATTGAGATGTATGCAGTAATTAGAAAAGTGTATAATGATAGTCTATTTACAGCATACAGTTTACCTCTCCTGAGAGGATGATGGTGGAATATCATTTACACAGAAATGTTGTCAGGATTCATTATAGATTATGTCAGTATATTCAGATATTTACTTCTTTAATACATCTAATTTGATTCATTTATGGAGAATGGAGACAATCTGTTACAAAAACACTAAGTTAAAGGGCAGTGTTTACATTGTGTGCACAATTATTAGGAAATGTATGTTTTTCCTACTAAGAATGGGCAATGTCTTCTATCACAACACATTTGAACTTGCATTTGCTCTTAAACGAATTCAATATCAAAATATGAATCCAAGTGGTCAGTGTGTAATTTTCTTCCAATATGGAGTCTTTTATTCAGGATAAACCTTGATGTACACCAATATGATCCAATGTCTATATACAGTGGGGAAAAAAAGTATTTAGTCAGCCACCAATTGTGCAAGTTCTCCCACTTAAAAAGATGAGAGAGGCCTGTAATTGACATCATAGGTAGACCACAACTATGAGAGTCAAAATGAGAAAACAAATCCAGAAAATCACCTTGTCTGATTTGGCAAGATTTATTTTGCAAATTATGGTGGAAAATAAGTATTTGGTCACCTAAAAGCATGCAAGATTTTTGCCTCTCACAGACCTGTAACTTCTTTAAGAGGCTCCTCTCCCTCCAATCATTACCTGTAGTAATGGCACCTGTTTGAATTTTTTTATCAGTATAAAAGACACGTGTCCACAACCTTATACAGTCACACTCCAAACTCCACTATGGTGAAGACCAAAGAGCTGTTGAAGGACACCAGAAATAAAATTGTAGCCCTGCACCAGGCTGGGAAGACTGAATCTACAATAGGCAAGCATCATGGTGTGATGGAAACAACTGTGGGAGCAATAATAAGAAAATGGAAGACATACAAGACCACTGATAATCTCCCTCGATCTCGAGCTCCATGCAAGATCTAACCCCATGGGGTCAAAATGATCACAAGATCGATGAGCAAAAATCCCAGAACCACACAGGGGGACCTAGTGAATGACCTGCATAGAGCTGGGACCACTGTAACAAAGGCTACCATAAGTGACACACTACGCCGCCAGGGACTCAGATCCTGCAGTGCCAGATGTGTCCCCCTGCTTAATCCAGTACATGTCCGGGCCCATCTGAAGCTTGCTAGAGAGCATTTGGATTATCCAGAAGAGTATTGGGAGAATGTAATTTGGTCTGATGAAACCAAAGTAGAACTGTTTGGTAGAATCCGAACTCATCGTGTTTGGAGGAGACAGACTGTGAGTTGCATCCAATAAACACCATACCTACTGTGAAGCATGGGGGTGGCAACATCAGGTTTTTGGGCTGTTTCTCTGCAAAGGGACCAGGATGATTGATCCATGTACATAAAAGAATGAATGGGGCCATGTATCATGAGATTTTGAATGCAAACCTCCTTCCATCAGTAAGGGCATTGAAGATGAAACATGGATGGGTCTTACAGCATGATAATGATCACAAGCACATCACCAGGGCAACAAAGGAGTGGCTTTGTAAGGAGCATATGAAGGTCCTGGAGTGGCCTAGCCAGTCTCCAGATCTCAACCCCATAGAAAACCTTTGGAGGGATTTGAAAGTCCGTATTGCCCAGCGACAGGCCCAAAATATCACTGCTCTAGAGGAGATCTGCATGGAGGAATGGGCCAACATACTACCAACAGTGTGTGCCAACCTTGTGAAGACTTACAGAAAACATTTGACCTCCAGGGCTGCCACTAGGAATTTTGGGGCCCCGTACTGGCAAAATTTTCGGGGCCCCCTTGAGACTCCACCCAGGCTCCACCCCTCAAACTGTCCACAGTCCCACCGCTCTCTCTTGGAAAAACTCCACTTCTCACCTATCACACATTAACAGTTCCCATCACCAGATCACACATATAGCCAGCAGCTTTTCCTTTGGACAAAAGATTTTTTTAAGCTGCCACCATGACAGGGTAGACACTTTTGGCCGGGCTCTACTCTACTGTAACCTATTAAATATTTGTAAAAATATGCAATACACTTTAGGTATATTTTTATTTATTTTTCAATTTTTAAAATGACCAATAATATCACATACAAGGAACAAATACCACTACACCATGTCCAGACCACATATTACCACCACATAGTGACCTATAATGCCATATACAAGGAACAAATACCACCGCACCATGACCAGACCACATATTACTACCATAGTGACCGAATAATATCACATACAAGGAACAAATACCACCGCACCATGACCAGACCACATATTATCACCACAAAGTGACCAAATAATAGCACACACAAGGGACAAATACCACCGCACCATGCCCAGACCACATATTACCACCACATGGTGACTGAATACTACAATACTGATCATTAATAAAAAAACATAATACTATCACCATAAGTGGCATTATACACAGGAGATCTGTACTTAGTATGCAGTGTCTGTGTACAGGTAATATAGTGATCAATGACATTATACACAGGAGCTCTGTATATAATGCACAGGTAACACAGTGATCACTGGTGACATTATACACAGGACCTCTGTATATAGTATACAATGCATAGTGTCAGTGTACAGGTAACACACTAACTCACCAGTGACGTCTCTAGGTGAAGTCCTTCATCCTTGGTTTTCATTCATCCAGCACGGATCACCATCACGTCTTCCAGCCAGGACTTTTCTCTGCAGGAAATAACACAGTTACCTAGAGCTCCGCTTGCAGAACACATTACTTATTTTTTCCCAACTTCTACATTACACCACATGAAGAAAAAAAGGTGACATAGTGTCGCTCTGCACAGTAACTGAACCGCCCCCCCATTTAAAACAGTATCCTCAGAAAATTAAATACATCACTGCAGTAATAATATCCCTTAATTAGCCCCTTTGGTAATAATATCCCCCTTCCTGACCCCTGTGTGTCTCATTCCTGGCTTTAGCCATATGCTCTCCCATCCCGCCCTCATGAGTATCCATTCTGCCCCCATATGATCTCCATCGTATCCATCCTGCCCCATGATCCTGTGCGATCTGTCTCCAATCATGACCCGTATCTCCATTCAGCCTCCATGTCCACCATTCTGCCCCCATGTTCAGCATTCTGCCCCAGTCTCCAGCATTCTGCCCCAGTCTCCAGCATTCTGCCTCAGTCTCCAGCATTCTGCCCCATGTTCAGAATTCTGCCTCATGTGCAGCATTCTGCCCCAGTCCAGCAATTTGCACCATGTTCAGCATTCTGCCCCATATCCAGCATTCTGCCCCATGTTCAGCATTCTGCCCCATGTTCAGCATTCTGCCCCAGTCCAGCATTTTTCCCCATGTTCAGCATTCTGCCCCATAGCCAGCATTCTGCCCCAGTCTCCAGCATTCTGCCTCCATGTCCAGTATTCTGCCCCAGTCCAGCATTTTGCCCCATGTTCAGCATTCTGCCCCAGTCCAGCATTTTGCCCCATGTTCAGTATTCTGCCCCATATTCAGCATTCTGCCCCAGTCTCCAGCATTCTGCCCCATGTTCAGCATTCTGCCCCATGTTCAGCATTCTACCCCAGTCCAGCATTCTGCCCCATGTTCAGCATTCTGCCCCAGTCCAGCATTCTGTCCCATGTTCAGCATTCTGCCCCAGTCCAGCATTCTGCCCCAGTCCAGCATTCTGTCCCATATCCAGCATTCTGCCCCATGTCCAGCATTCTGCCCCAGTCTCCAGCATTCTGCCCCATGTCCAGAATTCTTCCCAATGTCCAGCATTCTGCGCCAGTCCAGCATTTTGCCCCATGTTCAGCATTCTGCCCCATATTCAGAATTCTGCCCCATTTTCAGCATTCTGCCCCATATTCAGCATTCTGCCCCAGTCCAGCATTTTGCCCCAGTCCAGCATTCTGCCCCATGTTCAGCATTCTGTCCCAGTCCAGCATTTTGCCCCATGTTCAGCATTCTGCCCCATATTCAGCATTCTGCCCCAGTCCAGCATTCTACCCCAGTCCAGCATTCTGTCCCATATCCAGCATTCTGCCCCATGTCCAGCATTCTGCCCCAGTCTCCAGTATTCTGCCCCTTGTCAAGAATTCTGCCCCATGTCCAGCATTCTGCCCCAGTCCAGCATTTTGCCCCATGTTCAGCATTCTGCCCCATGTTCAGCATTCTACCCCAGTCCAGCATTCTGCCCCATGTTCAGCATTCTGCCCCAGTCCAGCATTCTGTCCCATGTTCAGCATTCTGCCCCAGTCCAGCATTCTGCCCCAGTCCAGCATTCTGTCCCATATCCAGCATTCTGCCCCATGTCCAGCATTCTGCCCCAGTCTCCAGTATTCTGCCCCATGTCCAGAATTCTTCCCAGTGTCCAGCATTCTGCCCCAGTTCAGCATTTTGCCCCATGTTCAGCATTCTGCCCCATATTCAGAATTCTGCCCCATTTTCAGCATTCTGCCCCATATTCAGCATTCTGCCCCAGTCCAGCATTTTGCCCCAGTCCAGCATTCTGCCCCATGTTCAGCATTCTGCCCCAGTCCAGCATTTTGCCCCATGTTCAGCATTCTGCCCCATATTCAGCATTCTGCCCCAGTCCAGCATTCTACCCCAGTCCAGCATTCTGTCCCATATCCAGCATTCTGCCCCATGTCCAGCATTCTGCCCCAGTCTCCAGCATTCTGCCCCTTGTCAAGAATTCTGCCCCATGTCCAGCATTCTGCCCCAGTCCAGCATTTTGCCCCATGTTCAGCATTCTGCCCCATATTCAGAATTCTGCTCCAGTCCAGCATTCTGCCCCCTTGTCCAGCATTCTGCCCCCTTGTCCAGCATTCTGCCCCATATCCAGCATTCTGCCCCATGTCCAGCATTCTGCCCCAGTCTTCAGCATTCTGCTCCATGTCCAGCATTCTGCCCCAGTCCAGCATTCTGCCCCATGTCCAGCATTCTGCCCCAGTCCAGCATTTTGCCCCATGTTCAGCATTCTGCCCCATATCCAGCATTCTGCCCCATGTCCAGCATTCTGCCCCATATCCAGCATTCTGCCCCATATTCAGCATTCTGCCCGACATTTAGCTTTCTGCCCCAGTCCAGCATTCTGCCCCCATGTCCAGCATTCTGCCCCAGTCCAGCATTCTGCCCCCATGTCCAGCATGCTGCCCTATATTCAGCATTTTGCCCCAGTCCAGCATTCTGCCCCATGTCCAGCATTCTGCCCCATTCCAGCATTCTGCCCCATGTTCAGCATTCTGCCCCAGTCCAGCATTCTGCCCCATGTTCAGCATTCTGCCTCAGTCCAGCATTCTGCCTCAGTCCAGCATTCTGCCCCCGGGCGCACCTGATCGCTGCTGTCAAAAAAAAAAGTTCTCCTTACCTGGCCGCGCTCCAACGCAGGGCGAGGCTCCATCCCTCCACGCTGCAGCGCGCTCTAGCCGGAGACTGACACTGACGTCAGATGACGGCTTGGTGCGCGCTGCGGCTGACGTCAGCTGCCAGCCTCCGATTGGCTGGTAGCTGTTAACTATTGATGTGCGGGCCGCCGGGCCTGCTTGTCAATAGCGTTTAGCTGCCGCCCACAGCGCCGCTAGCCAGGGCCTGGTTTACCTGCCAGTAGGGGCCCGGTGAGCAGAGGAGACCGGCCCGATGCGGGCCCCCTCTGCCCACCGGGCCCCATACGCCAATCAGGGCAGTAATGCCCTGATGGTGGCCCTGTTGACCTCTATCATTGCCAACAAAAGATATATAACAAAATATTGAGCTGAACTTTTGTTAATAACCAAATACTTATCTTCCACCATAATTTGCAAAATAAATCTTGACAAATCAGACAAGGTGATTTTCTGGATTTGTTTTCTCATTTTGACTCTCATAGTTGTGGTCTACCTATGATGCAAATTGCAGGCCTCTCTCATCTTTTTAAATGGGAGAACTTGCACTATTGGTGGCTGATTAAATACTTTTTCCCCCACTGTATATATATATATATATATATATATATATATATATATATGTGTGTGTGTGTGTCACTGACACCTATATATACTGCTCAATAAAATAAAGGAAACACCTAAAGTTGGATCAGCCTGTAATTTGTTCCCTTTATTTTTTTGAGCAGTATACAGTATATACAGGGTGGGCCATTTATATGGATAAATAAAATGGGAATGGTTGGTGAGATCAACTTCCTGTTTGTGGCATATTAATATATGTGAGGGGGGAAACTTTTCAAGATGGGTGGTGACCATGGTGGCCATTTTGAAATCAGCCATTTTGGATCCAACTTTATTTTTTTCAATGGGAAGAGGGTCATGTGACACATTAAACTTAATGAGAATTTCACAAGAAAAAGCAATGGTGTGCTTGGTTTTAACGAAACTGTATTCTTTCATGAGTTCTTTACAAGTTTATGACCACTTATAAAATACATTCAAAGTGCTTCCCATTGTGTTGGATTGTAAGTGCAACCCTCTTCTCTCACTCTTGACACACTGATAGCAACACCGCAGAAGAAATGCTAGCACAGGCTTCCAGTATCCGTTATTTCAGATGCTGCACATTTCGTCTCTTCACAGCATAGACAATTGCCTTCAGATGACCCCAAAGATAAAAGCCTAAGGGGGTCAGATCGGGAAACCTTGGTGGCCATTCAACTGGCCCACGATGACCAATCCACTTTCCAGGAAGCTGTTCATGTAGGAATGCTTGGACCTGACACCCATAATTGATGGTATGGTGTGGTATATTGGGTACATAGATAGTGTGGCCATTCTTCATCAATGTAAACCTCAACGCCACTGGATATCTGAAATTGCTACATGATGATGTGTTGCCCTCTTTATGCACTGAAAATGGCACGTTCCCTGAGTTTTTCCAGCAAGATCATGCAACCCCACATTACGGGTGTCAGGTCCGAGCATTCCTACAAGGAATCTGACCCCCTTAGACTAGCATTTCTTCCGTGATGTTGCTATCAGTGTGTCAAGAGTTGACAGTAGGTCGGTCACCAAACAGCACAACAAACAAGGGAACACCGGGCTCACAATTACAACGGTGGGCCTTGCGATAGGGAACTGACATGCAGGCTTCGGACTCTGTTCACACTGGGAGTCTGTTGTGCAGTCTTAGACTTTTCTGTTGCTGAGCCAGAGGTTGGGCATCGATGTTAGTTCTTTCACTGATGTCCAGCTTGGCAGGAATTAACTTTTTGATTTCTGGCTGAGGTTGCAGGGAATGCCTTCTTCCTTTTAGTATGGCCCAGAACATTCCTGGGTGCCGATTATAGCATTTGATTACCTCTTGCAAAGCGGTCCACTGTTGGAGTGTGTGTTGTTACTCGTGACTTCACCTAGGAGTTTGGTGAAGTATACCATGTTGTTTACTTCATTATTGGTATATTGTATGGTCTATTAAGTTAGCTATGTGCAGTTGTTTACTTTAACCCCTGTTGTTTTCTATTTTATTATATCTATTGCTGTACACCTCCTGGGGTGGAGGTTGGGGGGTTAGCTCAGGGCTAAACAGGACATAGGTGTGGGGAGGAGGATTCCCAGACAGTGAAAGGACAGGTACCCAGGGGACCACCATCAGGGTTCCTGAGAGAACGATACTGGGAGGACAGTAAAAGGAAAGACTTGACTGAAGTTGTCAGGGAAACAGGGGGCGAGGCAAGCTTAAAAGGAGCAGGGGGCGCACTGAAGTGGTAGTTGACAGAGAGCAGGACAACAGACAGGAAGCCGTGTGAGACAGAGAGGACCGAGGGAGCAGACGGTGTGTTGTGGAGAGACCGACAGGGGCCTGTGGAAGGAAAGCTGTGGACTCACCGACTAGTGACACATGAGAGACTTGCACCGGCGGCCTGTTATGAATGAGTCACCGAGGAGGAAAAAACTAAAAGCAAGCTAAGCCCAGAAAACCAGAGAGGTTGGTAACTTGCGGATTGCAGACCCCTGATCCTATCAACAACAACTAGTAGCCGTGGAGCGTGCCTACGGTGGTCCTAGACACCTCGTCACGGCCGGAGAACTAAATAAGCCTAAAAAAAGAAAGGGAAAATCTAAACTACCCCAGAGCAGACCCCAAAGCAATAGACAGCCCCCAACATGTATTGTCGGTGAAACAAGATGAAAACACAGACAGAGATAGAAAGATAGGCTGAGCAAACGACGGGGCCCTCACTAACTAGAAAGGACAGGAAAGAAAAGCCGCTGTCTGCAATCACGCAAAAAACCCTGCCAAAAATAATGTCCAACACGTCTGATAGAAAAAGGCCCTGAAGTCGCTAGACTTCAAAACACTATATCAGCCCTCAGGTATATTCTGAAGACAGAGCAAAAGCGATCAACTGATCAGAGACAAAATGGGGATTCAGCCCAGTCCCAGCCAGGGCTGGCTGAACACAAAAACTAAGTAAACCAGACAAAAACTCATATGAACAATAGCAGAGAAAACTTAGCTTTAGGAAGGCAGGAACCAAACTGGAAACCAGAAGCCACAGTCAGGAAAAATCACCAGCAAGAAACTAGGGAGTCGGCTGCCTTATATCCAATCAGAAACTCATGATGACCAATGGCAGTCCTCTTCCTCAGGTGGCCGGTCTCTGCCATTTAGATCAGCTTCATTACCTCCCTTCACCAATAGAGGGAGTCCAGGTAGAGAACTCACTACTCCTCTGTCAGCACAGCCAGCTCCATAACCCTCACCAGAAGCCAGAGGCAAACCCGAAAATGAGCTCACAACAGCGGCCGCTCCCCGCATACGGTCACATACAGCGACTCCCGCTGCTTCCCACCCTGTTGTGACAAGGTGGCTACTTCAGGTGACCACTGCGACGACAGACCATTCCTTTACCGCGGTCAGGACACTGCCCCCCTGCCTTCTCCCACAGCTGCGGCCCTGTCATCACCGGCCCCGGGGGCGCCACCTCGCTACAAGCGGCAGTAGAGGCCCCCTTCCAGTTTGCTAAGGGACCCTGAGTAGAGGTTGGTGAACGGTTATATTTAGAGACTGCGTCATAACTCCGTGGTGAGACGAGAGCCGCAAGGAGACGCCTGTTGCCCCTCATCGGCACCGTTTCTTCAGGGCCTGTTGCACCCCACCGGCATCGTTTTTTCAGGGCCTGTTGTGCCCCACCAGCATCATTCCTTCAGGGCCTGTTGCGCCCCACCGGCATTGTTTCTTCAGGGCCTGTTGCGCCCCACCGGCATTGTTTCTTCAGGGCCTGTTGTGCCCCACCGGCATCATCTCTTCAGGGCCTGTCGAGCCCAGTTCCTTCCCGGAATATCGAGGCATCAAGGCAGCCGCATCAGAGACCTCTACACGGCCACACTTGTGATCTTAACAGACCCCCTGGAAGGATAAGTACAATTTAGGAGATAAGGACCTGTAGTTTGGTCATTCGTGGCCTATAGCACCTGGGCAAACCGCGTTAGTCACATTTATATTAGAAAGTGTTGTTAGGATTGTTGAGTCCCTGCGTGGACTGGTTATTGTTAACCCCTTTGGTTTGCTCAAGATAGCCCCAGCGGCTATAGTTTATAAAAGTTTACTCCACAAAACACTCAGTCTCGTGTCTCGCCACTGCATCCTGCGAACCTGCTAGAACCCTACACTTGGTGTAGTCAGCAGGATGCAGTCTCCGAGCACACACAGTGGTGCCCCATATCAGGGTAGAGCTGTAAACTCTACAAATGATGAGGGTCCCCGTACCAGCATATCATTGGGGGCCATGCTGAACAACCTGCCTAGATTTTCCGGCTCCAATACTATGTTATGGAGCTGGACAGAGCGGATGCGGGGGCTCTTTCGGATGCACCCAATGACCCCTGATCTGGAGGCTGAGTTGGCACTCATGGCACTGGACGAGGAGGCGCGGAGGTCAGTGATGTTGAAACCTCCGGGGCACCTCAACACTTTTGAAAAAGTGTTACAGATAGTAGAACAGACCCATGGGGACCCTACTGATGTGGGAGAGTTAAGAACCCGTTTGTTTAGTCGGATGCAAGTAGAGGGGGAGATGATCACAGAGTATATGAATGTCCTCCAAGAATTACATACAGCTATAGAAAGAAAGGACGGGGTAGGGGCAGGACCTGTTGACATTACCCTACGTGACCTACTGGTGACTGGTTTGCGAGATCCATTAGTCAAACGGGCACTGCGGGAACAGATCAGAATGAATCCCCGAATAGATTTCTCAGAGGTGGGAAGTCAGGCACGTGCTCGAGAGCAGGAGCAGGGGATGGCGGTCCCTGTGGGGAAAGTCAGAGGTGTGGAGGCCTCCGCGAATGTAGTCAAGGAGCCTCAGTGGGTGGAAGAGATGAAGCAAGAGTTGAAAAGTATTAAGGGCGAGTTGGCTGAAGTAAAGAGAAGAACCGAGACCGGGACTGGACGACCTAGCTTTAACCCCGGCTCCTGGAGATCACGTTTCCCGCGGGGTGGTCAGCCTACACAGACCTGGTGTTTTCAGTGTGGAGAACCAGGCCACTTTGCCCGAGAGTGTGCGCGGCATGGGAGATACCCACCCCGGCCGCCATTAAACTAAAGGGCTCCGGGCTGGGGGGACGCCGCTCGGAGCCAAAAACCACAACTAGGGGTGGTGGAAGTCCCGAAGATTTGGTAACAAAATGCCCGGTGGTTTGGGCAGAAGTGGAGGGCCGGGCCGTCCGGTGCCTGGTGGACACGGGGTAACAAGTAACCACTATGCCCGCAACGTATTTTCAACGAAACTTCCCGGAAGCAGCAAGGCCTCAGTGGGGGCCCGTGATCAGACTAGTAGCTGCCAACCAACTGCCGGTCCCAGTTGCCGGGGTGGTGTGGGTGCAAGTGACGCTGTGCGGTAAATCCTTTGGTCGCAGAGGAGTGGTACTGACTCAAGGAGAAGCTGATAAGCAACACCCCGTCACCCTAGGCATGAATGTTCTACGAGCGTTCGGCAACCTACTGCTCAATGACCATACCCAGAGGATTCTGAAGCAGTGGGGTTCTCGCACAGTCCAGGGACAGGTATTCCAGCAGCTGGTGTGGGGAGCACGGGTACATCAGGACCGCCAGGAAGGCGAGGCTCTGGGTAAGGTCATCACACCAGCGACTCCCCTGCTTGTGTTACCTCCTGGACAGACTGTGGTGGCCCTGCCCATTCGAGCCCCAATACCCTTGGAGGGCGTGGAGGTGCAGGTGGAGCCAGGTCACTCAGAGCGCTTACCTCCTGGCATACTGGTGGCCCGTTCCCTGGCTACCATGCAAAAAGGAGCCGTCCTGGTGTGCTGCGTTAACCTTGAAGACCAAGACACCGTTCTGAAAGCACAGACTGTGCTGGCCAAACTAGTAAGGCCTTTAGAAGAAGTGCTGCCAGCTCCTGCGGTTCAATTACGAGTACACCCCGAGGATCCTTGGGAAGTAACAATATGAACCTTACAGGCCCACGAAGTCTCGGCACGAGAAGGGCCGAAATATTTTGGAGCAGATGCGGGCTGAGCTTTCTGGATTAACTGCAGCCCAACTCTCACAGATAAAAACATTGCTGGGACAGTACCATGAAATATTTGCTAGTCATGAGGACGATTTTGGGTGTACCACCGCCATCACTCATGAAATCCCCACAGCAGGAGCTGCCCCTATACGGGAACGATATGGACAAATTCCGCCACAACTCTGTCAAGAGGTGAAAACTTTGCTGGCCCAAATGCTGCGAAAAGGGGTGATACGGGAAAGTCAAAGCCCCTGGGCGGCCTCAATCATGTTGGTCCGGAAGAAAGATTGTACACTACGATTCTGTGTGGATTATCGTAAGCTGAATGTTTGCACTATTAAAGACTCATATCCACTGACTCGCATAGAAGAATCCCTGTCCACCTTGGGAAAAGCAACATATTTTTCAACCCTGAACTTGGCCAGTGGGTACTGGCAGGTGCCCATGTCAGAAGAAGATAGAGCCAAGACGGCGTTCATATTGCCCATGAGACTGTTTGAGATTAATCGGATGCCGTTTGGGCTGGCCAACGCCCCCGGGACCTTTCAGCGATTGGTGGATCGGTGTCTGGGAGATCTCAATTTTGAGGCTACATTGATCTATCTGGACGACATCATTGTCTATGCCGCCACCTTTGAGGACCACCTAAAGTGGTTGGGACAGGTACTCAGCCGGTTGCAACAGTACGGGTTGAAGGTGAAGCCTCAGTAATGCCACCTATTTCGCTCTCAGATTGAGTATCTGGGTCATGTCGTTTCGGCAGAGGGTGTGAGGCCATCCCGGGAGAAGGTTGCTGCTATCCAGGAATGGCCTACCCCTGAGACGGTGAAACATGTGCGGGTTTTTCTGGAGTTAGCCGGATATTACTGTCGCTTCGTAAAGAATTTTGCATGTCGAGCTCGAGCCCTGCACGACCTGCTGAAGGGGGCTCCCACTGGGGCCAATGGGCAAAAAATCCTGTGGCAACACCCTCAGGAAGAGGCCTTCCGAGACCTCAAGGCTGCACTCTCGGATGCCCCAGTGTTGGCTTATGCAGATTCTCTCAACCGTTCATCCTGCACACTGATGGGAGTCTTCGCGGGTTGGGGGCTGTGTTGTCACAGGTTCAGGATGGCTGGGAGAGGGTGATCACATATGGAAGTCACTCACTCTATGACTCCGAGCGTAACCCTGACAATTACAGCTCCTTTAAGCTCGAGCTCCTCGCAGTGGTGTGGGCTATGACTGAGAGATTCGCAGAGTACCTAGCGGGCTCAGAGATGGTAGTGCGAACTGACAACAACCCGCTGGCTCATTTGGAAAACGCCAAATTGGGGGCTCTGGAACAGCGATGGGTGGCCCGGATGGCGAAGTACAATTATAAGATTATCTACAAAAGAGGGGCCGAGAATGTCCATGCAGACGCCCTCTCCAGGATTCGACATACAACTCCAGGACAAAATCGAAACGAAGAATTAGAAGGAGAGGAAATACCGTTCGCTCTCACTGCTGCCGTGCTCACAACTGACAATAAAACAATATCTTCCTCTGAGACCCCAAGGGGCATATTAGAACAATCCCGGGATAAGTGGATACAACAGCAACAAGAAGACGAAGAGGTTGGCCTTCTCAGGACATGGGTTGCCGCTGGGCAATTACCCACTGACTCTCAACGGCAAAATTTGACTCAACACCTGTTGCTTATGCTGCGACAATGGGAGAAGTTGGTTATCCGAAAGGGATTATTGTATCGTAAAATAACATCACAAACAACCTCAATGATGGTTTGGCAGGTGGTTACGCCAGGAGCCCAACTTCACGTACTGGCTCGGGAGGCTCACGAAAAAGGGGCCCATTTCGGAACAAAAAAAACTTTGCAATGGCTGCAACAGAAAGCTTACCACCCGCGCTTGCCGGCTGTTGTGGATGAAATTTGCTGGACCTGCCGCTTGTGTGAACTAGCCAAACCACCCGCTCAGTGAGCTGCAACACAGACTATCGTGACCTCAGCGCCCCTTGAGCTCCTGACGGTGGATTATCTGACCATTGGGCCCGCATTTCAGGGACACGAACACTGTCTCGTTATGGTAGATCATTTCACCAAGTTCGCTGTGGTCACCCCCACTCGGGATCAGACCGCAGAGTCAGCTGCCTCCGCAATTTGTAGAAACTTTATACAAGTATACGGCTGTCCTCAATGAATACATTCTGATCAGGGAGCATGTTTTTTGGGAAAAGTCATGGAAGAACTACATCACCTCTATGGAATTGACAAATCCCGGACCACACCGTATCACCCGCAAGGGAATGGGGCTTGTGAATGATTTAATCGGACATTGATTCAGATGTTGCGCACTCTGGAGAGTGACAAGAAGGCCCGATGGCCCGAATATGTTTCCGAATTAGTTTGGGTCTATAACAATAGGGTACATCGAGTGACTGGCTATATCCCCTATTCCCTGTTGTTTGGGCGAGAAGGTAAAGGAATCACCTTAGAGTTAGACCCCGAAGAGCCTCAGCCCTGGACTGGAGTGTCGTCTTGGGTCCGAAATCATCGCCATCGGCTGCAAACTCTTCACAGAATTGTACACACCAAGCTCCGGGACTGTGAGCACCCAGGGAAGGATACAACCCCGCCTCCTCACCTCCAAAGCGGGGACCGGGTGCTTGTACTAGATCAACGCCCTCAGAACAAACTGGAGCCGCATTGGGAAGAAAGTCCTTATCGGGTCTTACGCCGTATCCATCCGGACGGATCGGTGTACGACCCGAGGAGGATGAAACACTGCCCACTCGTGTTGTGCATCGTAATATGTTACGCCCATGTACTTCCTCCGACCCGAAGCAACCGGAGCCTATCCCGTCGACATCTGAACCGTCTTCCGTATGTTGGGACCCGGACGATGACAAAGATTGTCTCCCAGGACCCGGAGGCCCTCCACTCAGTAATGAATCATCTGACACAATCAGCCCGCCCGCACCAACCAGCCCACCGATGTCCACCACCCCAGACGACTCTACCCCAGTTGAACTTAGACGCTCCGAGCGGTCAACAGCCGGCAAACCCCATGAATGATATGAGCAAGATCAATTCATATGGCAACGAACATTGAAACCTCTACAGACTGATCTCAATAGACTAAGGCCCTCGCTGAAGGACTGGCGAGCTTACAGGGTGGAGGAGTGTGGGGAGGAGGACTCCCAGACAGTGAAAGGATAGGTACCCAGGGGACCGCCATCAGGGTTCATGAGGGAACGATGCTGGGAGGACAGTAAAATGAAAGACTTGACTGAAGTTGTCAGGGAAACAGGGGGCGGGGCAAGCTTAAAAGGAGCAGGGGGCGCGCTGAAGTGGTAGTTGACAGAGAGCAGGACAACAGACAGGAAGCCGTGTGAGACAGAGAGGACCGAGGGAGCAGATGGTGTGTTGTGGAGAGACCGACAGGGGCCTGTGGAAAGAAAGCTGTGGACTCACCGACTAGTGACACGTGAGAGACTTGCACCGGCGGCCTGTTATGAATGAGTCACCGAGGAGGAAAAAACTAAAAGCAAGCTAAGCCCAGAAAACCGGATTGCAGACCCCTGATCCTATCCACAACAACTAGCAGTAGCCATGGAGCGGTCAGGACACTGCCCCCCTGCCTTCTCCCACAGCTGCGGCCCTGTCATCACCGGCCCCGGGGGCGCCACTTCGCTACAGGCGACAGTAGAGGCCCCCTTCCGGTTTGCTAAGGGACCCTGAGCAGAGGTTGGTGAACGGTTATATTTAGAGACTGCGTCATAACTCCGCGGTGAGACAAGAGCCGCAAGGAGACGCCTGTTGCCCCCCATCGGCACCGTTTCTTCAGGGCATGTTGCGCCCCCCCGGCATCGTTTCTTCAGGGCCTGTTGCGCCCCACTGGCATCATTTCTTCAGGGCCTGTTGCACCCCACCGGCATCATTCCTTCAGAGCATGTTGCACCCCACTGGCATTGTTTCTTCAGGGCCTGTTGCGCCCCACCGGCATTGTTTCTTCAGGGCCTGTTGCGCTCCACCGGCATCATCTCTTCATGGCCTGTCGAGCCCAGTTCCTTCCCGGAATATCGAGGCATCAAGGCAGCCGCATCAGCGACCTCTACACGGCCACACTTGTGATCCTAACAGACCCCCTGGAAGGGGAAGGATAAGTACAATATAGGTGATAAGGACCCGTAGTTTGGTCATACGTGGCCTATAGCACCTGGGCAAACCACGTTAGTCACATTTATATTTGAAAGTGTTGTTAGGATTATTAAATCCCTGCGTGGACTGGTTATTGTTAACCCCTTTGGTTTGCTCAAGATAGCCCCAGCGGCTATAGTTTATAAAAGTTTATTCCACAAAACACACTCAGTCTCGTGTCTCGTCACTGCATCCTGCGAACCTGCTAGAACCCTACATAGGGACAGGTCGGTGATTTGGGCCTCCCTACCTAGAAGGGTACCCCCAAGTTAAGGACAGATAGGGCCCCCCTTTAGTCCTAGGGGCAGTGCAGGAGCCCAGTTTCCTCATCTCTTGTTTTCCCATGACATACCTGTGACAGGAACGGGGAATGGATACCTCCTGCACTCTCCTAAGGATGTGTCCTGATCTCCCTGACTTCCCAGGTTTTTTCAACCTGTCTCTGAGCAGGATACCTAAGCCCTCGCTTGCCCTGCACCTATCCATAAGTAGGGAATTGGCAAGTGAGGACACTGGTCCCACCGCTGCACTAACACAACACAAAAGGAAGGTATGACAGACAAGGTAAAGGGAAACAACACTTAGCTCTCAGCTGCAAAGCACTGCACAACAGGAATGAAACACCAGATACCCCGGACTGAGCTGACGAACAACTGCTCCCTGCAAGCTCCTCCTCTCAGCTTGGTCACTGCAGAATGAACTCTAACACTGAAGGTTAGCTGATACATCAGGTGACCTCTTGAAGGATGGTGGGAGTGGTCACCACCTGCATCAGCAAACTCGGCAGCAATGTAATTACACCAATGGCCACCGGGGGAAAAATTGACATTAACCCCCACATTAAAAGTTTTAATGTGAGAATCCAAATCTGCCATGGATCCAAAAATGGATCATGACACCATTTTGGATTTTAAAATCATTTTTTCAAGCTGTTGTTATAAAATATTCTAATTTACCGAGATAGTGACTTTTGGGTTTTTAATGGCTGTAAGCCATAATCATCAACATTAACAACTGAAATAAATTAACTTTTTGATGATATTCTAATTTTGTGAGATGCACATGTGTGTGTGTATATATATATATATATATATATATATATATACATACTGTAGGGGGATCACTTAAACAACACAATGTACTAGGATGTGTTCCCTTTATTTTTTTGAGCAGTATACAGTATATATATATATATATATATATATCTATCAGGGGCGGATATATCATTGGTGCAACCTGTGCGGCCGCACAGGGGCCCAAGAGGTAAAGGGACCCATTTCTACCTCCAAAGCAAGTGTAATTTTGCATTTTTAGGAGCTCTTGGTCTGGAAAGGGCCCGTATGTTGCTCTTGCACAGGAGCCCTTATCTGTCTGTGTCTGCCAGTGATATATATGTATATACCGTATACTGTATACTCGTCTATTAGCCGAGATTTTCAGCCCATTTTTTTGAGCTGAAAGTCCCCCTCTCGGCTTATACACGTGTCATATACCTGGGGGTCAGCGGGGGAGGGGGAGCTGGGATGTCAGAGATTATTATTATTATTATTTATTGTTATAGCACCATTTATTCCATGGCGCTTTACATGTAAGGAGGGGTATACATAATAAAAACAAGTACAATAGTGTTAAACAATACAAGTCATAACTGGTACAGGAGGAGAGAGGACCCTGCCCGCGAAGGCTCACAATCTACAAGGGATGGGTGAGAATACAGTAGGCGAGGGTAGAGCTGGTCATACAGCGGTTTGGTCGATCGGTGGTTACTGCAGGTTATAGGCTTGTCGGAAGAGGTGGGTCTTCAGGCTCTTTTTGAAGGTTTCGATGGTAGGTGAGAGTCTGATTCGTTGTGGTAGAGAGTTCCAGAGTAGGGGTGATGCGCGAGAGAAATCTTGTATGCGATTGTGGGAAGAGGAGATAAGAGGGGAGTAGAGAAGGAGATCTTGTGAGGATCGGAGGTTGCGTGCAGGAAAGTACCGGGAGACGAGGTCACAGATGTATGGAGGAGCCAGGTTGTGGATGGCTTTGCATGTCATGGTTAGGGCTTTGTACTGGAGTCTCTGGGAAATGGGGAGCCAGTGAAGGGATTGACAGAGGGGAGATTCTGGGGAAAAGCCGGGGGTATAGGTGGATTAGTCGGGCAGCAGAGTTTAGAATAGATTGGAGGGGTGTGAGAGTGTTCGAGAGGAGGCCACTGAGCAGGAGGTTGCAGTAGTCAAGGCGAGAGATGATGAGGGCATGGACTAGGGTTTTTGCAGATTTTTGGTTGAGGAATGAACGGATTCGTGAAATATTTTTGAGTTGAAGTCGGCAGGAAGTGGAAAGGGCTTGGATATGTGGTTTGAAGGAGAGATCAGCGTCAAGGATTACCCCGAGGCAGCGAGCTTGTGGGACTGGGGAGAGTGGGAAGCCATTTACTGTAATGGATAGGTTCGTTGGGGGGGTCATGTGAGATGGGGGAAAGATGAAGAATTCTGTTTTGTCCATGTTAAGTTTCAGAAATCTAGCGGAGAAGAAGGATGAAATAGTGGACAGACATTGAGGGATTCTGGTTAGTAGGGAGGTGATATCTGGTCCAGAGATGTAGATCTGTGTGTCATCAGCATAGAGATGATACTGAAAGCCATGAGATTCTATGAGCTGTCTCAGGCCAAAGGTGTAAATGGAGAAGAGCAGGGGTCCTAGGACTGAACCTTGTGGGACTCCGACAGATAGGGGGCGAGGTGAGGAGGTGGTGTGTGAGTGAGAGACGCGGAATATCCGGTCTGTTAGGTATGATGAGATCCAGGATAGGGCCAAGTCTGTGATGCCAAGGGATGAGAGGGTCTGTAAAAATAGGGAATGGTCCACTGTGTCAAAGGCAGCTGACAGGTCCAGGAGGGGGAGGACAGAATAGTGTCGCTTGCTGTTGGCGTTTAAGAGGTCATTGGTGACCATGGAGATCATACTTACCTGTCCTGCCGCGGTCTCTGTAGCCTCGTTTCTCCACTGTCTCCCTTCCTGTCTTCAGCGGTCACGTGGTACTGCTCATTACCACTCATGAATATGCGCATATTCGTGAGTGTAATGAGCGGTACCATGTGACCGCTGAAAACAGGAAGGGAGACGGTGGAGAAGCGAGGCTGCAGAGACCACGGCAGGATGGGTGAGTATAGCGATATTCACCTTTCCCCCGTCCATCGCTGCTCACTGCTGTCTCTGCTGCATCCTGTGTCAGTGACGTTTAGGCAGCAGAGGGCGCGGTGACGTGGTTAGTGCACGCCGCCCCTCTGCTGGCTGAACAGTCACTGACACAAGAAGCGGCAGACAGCGCCGATGGACCCAGAAGAGGTGAGTATGACATTTTTTTTTGCAGCATATGGGGGCATATTCTATGGAGCAGCATATGGGGGCATAGTCTATGGAGCAGCATTAGGGGGGCATAGTCTATGGGGCAGCATATGGGGGGCATAATCTATGGGGCTGCATATGGGGGCATAAACTGTGGAGCAGCATATAGGGGCATATTCTATGGAGCAGCAAATGGGGGCATATTCTATGGAGCAGCATATGGAGGCATAATCTATGGAGCAGCATATGGGGGCATAATCTATGGGTCAGCATATGGGGGCACATTCTATGGAGCAGCATATAGGGGCATAAACTATGGAGCAGCATATGGGGGGCATAAACTATGGAGCAGCATATGGGGGCATATTCTATGGAGCAGCATATGGGGGCATAGTCTATGGAGCAGCATATGGGGGCATAATCTATGGAGCAGCATATGGGGGCATATTCTATGGAGCAGCATATGGGGCATAAACTATGGAGCAGCATATGGGGGCATAGTCTATGGATTCCACCCTCGGCTTATACACGAGTCAATGTTTTCCCATTTTTTGTGGCAAAATTAGGGGGGCACATTCTATGGAGCAGCATATAGGGGCATAAACTATGGAGCAGCATATGGGGGCATAAACTATGGAGCAGCATATGGGGGCATATTCTATGGAGCAGCATATGGCGGCATAGTCTATGGAGCAGCATATGGGGGCATAATCTATGGAGCAGCATATGGGGGCACATTCAATGGAGCAGCATATGGGGGGCATAAACTATGGAGCAGCATATGGGGCATATTCTATGGAGCAGCATATGGGGGCACATTCTATGAAGCAGCATATGGGGGCATAAACTATGGAGCAGCATATGGGGGGCATAAACTATGGAGCATCATATGAGGGCATATTCTATGGAGCAGCATATGGGGGCATAGTCTATGGAGCAGCATATGGGGGCATAATCTATGGAGCAGCATATGGGGGCATAGTCTATGGAGCAGCATATGGGGGCATAATCTATGGAGCAGCATATGGAGGCATATTCTATGGAGCAGCATATGGGGGCATAAACTATGGAGCAGCATATGGAGGCATAGTCTATGGATTCCACCCTCGGCTTATAGACGAGTCAATAAGTTTTCCCATTTTTTGTGGCAAAATTAGGGGGGTCGGCTTATGGGGGCATATTCTATGGAGCAGCATATGGGGGCATAGTCTGTGGAGCAGAATATGGGGGCATATTCTATGGAGCAGCATATGGGGGCATAAACTATGGAGCAGCATATGGGGGCATAGTCTATGGATTCCACCCTCGGCTTATACACGAGTCAATAAGTTTTCCCATTTTTTGTGGCAAAATTAGGGGGTCGGCTTATACACGGGTCGGCTTATACTCGAGTATATACGATATACAGTCATGGCCAAAAGTATTGACACCCCTGCAATTCTGTCAGATAATACTCAGTTTCTTCCTGAAAATGATTGCAAACACAAATTCTTTGGTATTATTATCTTCATTTAATTTGTCTTAAATGAAAAAACACAAAAAGAATTGTCCTAAAGCCAAATTGGATATAATTCCACACCAGACATAGCAAAGAGGGTGGACAAAAGTATTGGCACTGTTTGAAAAATCATGTGATGCTTCTCTAATTTATGTAATTAACAGCACCTGTAACTTACCTGTGGCACCTAACAGGTGTTGGCAATAACTAAATCACACTTGCAGCCACTTAACATGGATTAAAGTTGACTCAACCTCTGTCCTGTGTCCTTGTGTGTACCACATTGAGCATGGAGAAAAGAAAGAAGACCAAAGAACTGTCTGAGGACTTGAGAAACCAAATTGTGAGGAAGCATGAGCAATTTCAAGGCTACAAGTCCATCTCCAAAGACCTGAATGTTCCTGTGTCTACCGTGCACAGTGTCATCAAGAAGTTTAAAGCCCATGGCACTGTGGCTAACCTCCCTAGATGTGGCCGGAAAAGAAAAATTGACCAAAGGTTTCAACGCAAGATTGTGCCGATGTTGGATAAAGAACCTCCAGTAACATCCAAACAAGTTCAAGCTGCCCTGCAGTCCGAGGGTACAACGATGTCAACCCATACTATCCGTCGGCGTCTGAATGAAAAGGGACTGTATGGTAGGAGACCCAGGAAGACTCCACTTCTTACCCTGAGACATAAAAAAGCCAGGCTGGAGTTTGCCAAAACTTACCTGAAAAAGCCTAAAACATTTTGGAAGAATATTCTCTGGTCAGATGAGACAAAAGTAGAGCTTTTAGGGCAAAAGCATCAACATAGAGTTTACAGGAGAAAAAAGAGGCATTCAAAGAAAAGTACACGGTCCCTACAGTCAAACATGGCGGAGGTTCCCTGATGTTTTGGGGTTGCTTTGCTGCCTCTGGCACTGGACTGCTTGACCGTGTGCATGGCATTATGAAGTCTGAAGACTACCAACAAATTTTGCAGCATAATGTAGGGTCCAGTGTGAGAAAGCTGGGTCTCCCTCAGAGGTCATGGGTCTTCCAGCAGGACAATGACCCAAAACACACTTCAAAAAGCACTAGAAAATGGTTTGAGAGAAAGCACTGGAGACTTCTAAGGTGGCCAGCAATGAGTCCAGACCTGAATTCCATAGAACACCTGTGGAGAGATCTAAAAATGGCAGTTTGGAGAAGGCACCCTTCAAATATCAGGGACCTGGAGTAGTTTGCCAAAGAAGGATGGTCTAAAATTCCAGCAGAGCATTGTAAGAAACTCATTGATGGTTACCGGAAGCGGTTGGTCGCAGTTATTTTGGCTAAAGGTTGTGCAACCAAGTATTAGGCTGAGGGTGCCAATACTTTTGTCCGGCCCATTTTTGGAGTTTTGTGTGAAATGATCAATGTTTTGCTTTTTGCTTCATTCTCTTTTGTGTTTTTTCATTTAAGACAAATTAAATGAAGATAATAATACCAAAGAATTTGTGTTTGCAATCATTTTCAGGAAGAAACTGAATATTATCTGACAGAATTGCAGGGGTGTCAATACTTTTGGCCATGACTGTATATATACACATCTCTTGCAAAAATTAAGAGACCACTTTCAAATATTCAGTTTGTCTGATTTTTCTCTTTATATGTATATTTTTGAGTAAAATGTAAATTGTTCTTTTAGACCACAAACTTCTGACAACATTTCTCCAAATTTCCACGTAATAAATTTTGTTTGTTTTTTCTGAAAAGGAGAAATGGTCAAAATAAAAAAAAAACACTGCTTTTAGACTTCAAATATTGCAAAGAAAACAAGTTTTTAATCATTTAGAAACAACAATACTAATGTTTTAACTCAGGAAGAGTTCAGAAATCAGTATTTTGTAGAGTAACCATGATTTTTAATCACAGCTTTCATGCGTCTTGGCATGCTTGCCACCAGTCTTTCACACTGCTTCTGGTGCAAAAATATACTGTATATACTCGAGTATAAGCCGAGATTTTGAGCCCATTTTTTAAGGCTGAAAGTCCCCCCCCCTTTCGGCTTATACGCAAGTCATATACCGGGGGTCTGCAGGGGAGGAGGAGCAGGGAAGTCAGAGACCATACTCACCCCTTCCTGGCACGTCTCTGCAGCCCCTACTTCTCCGTAGGTCTCCTGCGCCTGTGTCCAGGGTTACGTGGTACCGCTCATTATGCGCATATTCATGCCTTTAATGAGCGGTACCACGTGACTGCTGAACGCAGGAAAAAAATGACCAAGGGAGAAGCAGGGGCTGAAGAGAAGACCATACGCCAGGAGGGGGTGAGTATGACGGGGGCAGAGCAATATTCACCTGTCCCCGTTCCACCCCCGTGCACCGCTCTGTCTCTGGGTCCTCTGGCTGTGACGATCAGCAGAGGGCGCGATGATGTAGTCAGTGCGTGCCCTCTGCTGAACGTCACTGCAAAGACCTGGGAGACACAGCGGCACTCAGCGATGGATCGGGGACCAGTAAATATCGCCAGTGCCGGGGGCCTAAGCAAGCGGCAACACTGGCACCGGGCCCCCAGCGACGAGAGGTGAGTATGTCATTTTTTATTTTTAATTGCAGCAGCAATATATGGGGATATTTATGGAGCATCTTCTTGGGCCAGCATTAACCTTTGTGCAGCAGCATATGGGGGATATTTATGGAGCATCTTTTTGGGCCAACATTAACCCTTGTGCAGCAGCATATGGGGGGTATTTATGGAGCATCTTCTTGGGCCAGCATTAACCCTTGTGCAGCAGCATATCGGGGGTATTTATGGAGCATCTTCTCGGGCCAGCATTAACCCTTGTGTAGCATATGCTTTTTTTTTTATCTATGGAGCATCTTGTTGGGCCATCATTAACCCTTGTGCAGCAATATATGTTTTTTTTTCTATGGAGCATCTTGTTAGGCCACCATTAACCCTTGTGCAGCAATACATGCTTTTTTTTTTATCAATGGAGCATCTTCTTGGGCCACCATTAACCCTTGTGCAGCATTTTATGGGGGGTATTTATCTATGGAGCATCTTCTTGGGCCACCATTAACCCTTGTGCAGCATTTTATGGGGGTATTTATCTATGGAGCATCTTTTTGGACCACCATTAACCCTTGTGCAGCACCACCCGTGGCTTATACATGAGTCAATAAGTTTTCCCAGTTTTTTGTGGCAAAATTAGGGGGGGGCCGGCTTATACACAAGTATATCCAGTAAGCAGTTCTTCTTTGTTTCATGGCTTGTGACTATCCATCATCCTCTTGATTACATTCCAGAGGTTTTCAAAGGGGTTCAGGTCTGGAGAATGGGCTAGCCATTCTATGCGATTTTATTGAACGGGACACATGAATTGCTGGCTTTTATTCTACCTTTTACTTTTTCCGATTTTAAGAAAAATGCTTGTGTTGCCAATCACAAATCCGAATGTACCATATTCATACCGAATTTACGTTTGGCAATCGTTTTCCAAACATATTCGCTCATCTCTAATCTCTAGTAGCCAACACATTTTTTATACTGTATGGAGCATTATAAGGGCCCCATTATACTGCATGGACCGTTATATGGGCCCATTATACTGTATAGAGCATTATATGTGGACCATTATATACTGTATGGAGCGATATATGGGGATATCATACTGTATGGAGCAATATATGGGGCTATTATACTGTATTGCGGCCCATTATAGTGTATGGAGCATTATATGGGGCCCATTATTCTATATGGAAACCTGTCACAGCTGCAGTCGGTGGCCATTTTAAAGACAACACTGAATATGAAGCAGCAGGAGCACGCCGAGGAAGCACAGGAAGGTGAGAAGAATCTTCCCCACTCTATGATTGGGCAGGCTAATATACTATGGGCTGACATAGCGGCCCAGGATATGGTCATTATTAAAGTAGACCTAAGGGTCCAGGGTGGGTGCAACATAGAACCCCAGGACAGCACAACAAAGGGGCCCAGGATGGGAACATTATTAAAGTGGACATAGGGGCCCAGACTGAGGCAACATAGGGGCCTAGGATGGGGGCATTAAATAAAGTGTCCCAGGATGGGGACATCATTAAATAAAGAGGCCTAGGATGGGGACATTATTAAATAAAGAGGCTCAGGATGGGGACATTATTACTGGAAAGGGCACAGAATGGGGACAATATTACTGGAAGGGGCCCAGGTATACTGGAAGAGGCTAACAGGTACTTGCATGTAGATGTATGCTGGGCCCCTGGAGTCATTTCCCTTTGTGGGCCCCAGACACTCTAGTCTGACCCTGTCCACCATGTTGTAACGCAGCCTTCTGCTAATATGGACCGTACCATATGGTGGTGACGGATGTTGTGACATTCTCATAAAGTTTTTCCACATTTGGCCATGCTAACCCTGCCTTCTGAGGTGCTGGTGGTTCCCCAGCTGCATTGGTAATTTCATCCTCCACTGAACACCTGCTGACATTTTTGATTGCCATTAGTAATTTCTCTACAAGAATGTGCTTGTATTTACGCAGTTTGCAATCCCTCTCCAGTAACAGATGTAATGATGGTACGTTGACCTTGTAGCTGGGATCCATCAAGGTGACCAGGTACTGCTGCAGCATGTATTGGCTCATGTGTGCCAGCAACCCAGAGACAATAACAAGCTGTCCTTGGTGGGAGATACAGTTGTGTTCAAAAGTTTACATACCCCAGCAGAATTTTTGGTTTCTTGGCCTCTTTTTTAGAGAATATGAATGTTAACACCAAAACTTTTTCTCCACTCATGGTTAGTGGTTGTATGAAGCCATTTATTGTCAAACGACTGTGTTTTCTCTTTTTGAATCATAATGACAACCCAAAACATCGTCTGGGTACTCTGTATGCCCCCAGCCACTTTCCAGTGATGCCAGTGAGTTGATATGAGTGCCAACCTGTTGTGAAAATGGTTGTTCCTCCTCTCCTGCCTCCTTATCATCATCATCATCCTCCCCAACTGTCCCCTGCGTGTACAGTTGGGTACCTGGCCGAAGTTGGGACAGTAACCAACCCTCCAAGCCATGTTTGGACGGCAGGTCTGATAACAGTGTGAATTGTCTCTGCTCCTCCTCTAGCTCCTCTTCCTCTTGTGCCACCACCTCATCCATCATGGCTTGATTGTTTTGTCCACAGGCGTATAAGTGGTATAGTAACACCGATGATGGAGTCATCACCGATGGCATAATGGTGGAATATTCAAAGCAGCGCAACATGGTAAACACGTCCCGTATGAAGACCCACTCATTGGTGGTTAAGTGGTGTTTTGCAGTCCTACTCATCTTTGCATGCTGCAGCTGAAATTCCACTGTTGAATGCTGCTGCTCGCACAGTCTCTCCAGCGTGTGCATGGTGGTGTGGGACGACAGAAGTGACACTGCAGCGCAGACAGGCTAGCAGCAGCAGGGTGAAAACGCCAAAGTACCCACTCACTGCCACATCAGCTCCAACATGTGTGGGTGGTTTTTTAGGAAGCTCTGCACCACCAGGTTAACACATGCTAGCACATACTAGGCCCAGAGCTATTATGAGATTTTGTCTGTTATCGCACACCACCAGGCCGGGTAAGAGGTCACTGCCAATAACCACTCATATGTCTGCTGTTTGATCCAAGTCCACAACTCCTGATTTTTTTGTGATTTGACTCCTAAGCATAGGAGTTTAAGAACAGCCTGCTGTCGTTTCCCCCTGGCTGTGTTCAAGTTGTTGGTGCAAGTCTTCCTGTGACCAAATGAGGAGGTGGTGGAGGAAGAAGAGTAGGAGGAGGGAACCTGGACAGATAAATGTTCATCAATACTAGGTGGTGGTAGGACATGAAGTAGAACGCCTTATGCCTTTGCCCCAGCCACCTCTACATTTACCCAGTGGGCAGTTAGGGAGATGTAACATCGCTGGCCATGCTTACTGGTTCAAGTATAGGTGGTTATGTGGACCTTGCCACTGATGGCGTTTTGCAGTGCATACTTGATTTGGTCTGCAACATGCAGGGATAGCCCACCTGGAAAAGTAGTGGTGGCTGGGAACAACATACTGTGGGACAGTCACAGACATATTTTTTTTTTAAACTGTACCACTCCATCAGCCAGAATGGCAGCATTTCAAAGACACTAATTTTGAAATGCTGTTATTGAGAACTATGGTTCGTTGAGCCTAGGTTGGTATGTTGTTTTTCTCTCAAGGATTTGGAGTATGGAAAGCTTAACACTTTCATGGGATGGTGTGGAGATGCTCGGTAAGACTGGTGGTAGTTGTGATGCTGTCACATCCACTAAATGCAGGGAGGGAGGTGGACATGTTGAGCATGAGAGCGAGGAAGAGGCAGCAGAAGAGGGACTAGTAGGTTGCTCAGATCTGTCATGGTTTTTAAGATGTGTACTCCACTGCACCTCATGCTTGATATTCAGATGACTCGTCATACAGGTGGTGCTCAGGCTCAGAACATTTATGCCTCGCTCCAGGGTCTGAAGGCAGAGACTACAAACCACCTGTCGCTTGTCGGCAGAATATTCCCTGAAGAAATTCCACTACAGGGAGCTCTTTTGAGCTGTCTTTGGTGTGCTTATAGCTTATAGCAGCAACGCAGTGGGCAGCAGCAGCCAATGTATTGCCTAGACGCTGCCTGCTGTGTCTTTGCACCCTGCTCCCTCTTGCTGTGCTGTTTTGGCAGCGTGGCCCCCTTCTCTTCTTCCGAACTGTGCAGGTCACTAGGATGGTCTCCACTCCATATGGGGTTTAGGACTTCATCATCCCTTGCATCATCTTCCATTAGCTACTTAACCCTGCCCTACTTGCCAGTCTACACACTGCATAAAGTTGCTGTAGTTGGCAACTGAGATTTGTCATTATCTATCATGCTGATTTATTTATTTGCAGCAGTACTAGAAAAAAGACAGCGGTCCTGAAAACTTAGGTCTTTGGCCTAAAAACGGCATGTAGTTGGCTGATGCCAATTATTTATTTCCCACAGCTGATGTGATATATTTATTTACAAAAGTACTAGAAAACACACATCAGGCTTTAAAAAATATTTTTAGGACCTACAAATGGCAACGACACGGCTGATGCAATATATTGATTTGCAAAAGTACTAGAAAACAGATACTATCCCTTAAAAATTAGTTTTGCGACCTACAAATGGCTTTCAGAAGGCTGATGTGATGTATTGATTTGCAAAACTACTAGAAAACAGACATCAAGCCTAAAAACGTATGTTTAAGGTCTAGAAATGGCAACCACACAGCTGGTGAGATATACTGGTTTGCAAAAGTACTAGAAAACAGACTCTAGGCCATAAAAATTATTTTTGTGGCCTAGAAATGGGAATTTGAAAGCAGATTGTTGCGATATATTGATTTGTAAAAGTACTAGAATACACACATCAGGCCTGAAAAATTATATTGGGGAATACTAATAGCAATGAGATGACTGATGCCAATTATTTATTTCTCAGACTAATAGAAAACACACATCAGCTTCAAGGACAGTACTTCTGTAAGATGGTAACAAATAGACATTGTTGCAGTATCAGCATCCAGTCTCCAAAGGTCACTGTTTCTCTTTGAGTAGACTCTGGGGCAGACCTCATGCTGTTTTTGGAGAAGGAAGTGATAGCAGATTGCCATCCCGGAAGTTCAGAGTTCGCTGTGTGCTAGAAAGTGATCAGAGTACTGGAGAAAAGAGGACCTATTCTTGTGACTCCTGTTGGAGAGGAAGAAATACTTTAGGAGGACGACTACATTTGGATGCAGAGTAAGGCATCATCCTCCTCTAACCGAACAAGCTGAAATTACGCTCCATGTGACAAGTCCAGGATCCATTCCTCGACCTTCCAGCTCGGATGAATGGACTGTCTGCTGCCCTCTTCTACCATCAGGTTTTGTTCTGTAAGTCCTGAGCTCAGGCCCCACCTAAGGGATCCCAGTGGAAGTTTGTGTAAGGAGGAAGACCGGGCCTCGGGTACCTGTACCGAGCCGGGTGCGGAACCGTTGAGGCTGCCTCCCTTGTTGCCTGGGGGAAGGAATGAGGAGCAGGACCAAACTCATAACCCAGGTAGGAGGGCCAGATTAAAAAGCAAAGCGCGTGCAGCCACAAGCAGTTTGGCACGAACCAGCAGCAGCACGCAGCCACGTGAGCAGCGTGGTCCGTCCTCTGAGTACCTGTGCCGCGACAGGCTGCAGTGGTTGATCCCCGCCGCCTCCAATGGGACTACTTCTGAGAGTAGTGCTGTGCGCTCAGTAGCTGCCAGAGACAGGGGTGACGTGCGTTCAGTGACTGAGTACCAAGCACGTGCAGAGTAGGGAAGGCAGAGTACCAGACAGACTCTAGCGGCCTTCCCTGCCACTTGCTTCTTGCCCATTTACATTTGTCTCTGGGAGTGCCACGGCCTTGCTTGCTTTGGCCCCACGTGCTTATGGACTAGGGGCTCAGCGGAAGGCACCGGAGACCGACTGCTGCACCAGAAGACGGACCATCATTTAAAGGACCGTATTTGAGGACATCTCCCGGCCGCTGCCAGTTCTACAACAACCCTGTGGGATCATCTGCTGCAGATGAGCATACAGGACAGGAAAGGTTCCTTCATTGGACTGCTATTGCTTTACATTTGTTATCCCTATTATCCCTCCTTTAACCATTAACCTCCATGTGAGGAGTGAATACCTTGTTCTATTATATTGCACCTTGTTAACCCTTGCTCTGCCTCCTTTCTGTCACTGCATCTCGCACCTGCTAACACTTGGCGTAGTCGGCAGGATGCAGTCCACAA
The DNA here is from genome assembly GCF_039654945.1 of Dendrobates tinctorius. Classification (NCBI taxonomy): domain Eukaryota; kingdom Metazoa; phylum Chordata; class Amphibia; order Anura; family Dendrobatidae; genus Dendrobates; species Dendrobates tinctorius. Next base: position 44,327,223 of record NW_027361672.1, read on the forward strand.
TCACAGAGGTGGCAGACCAAGCAGCCGTGGGTGTCCCAAGGGCCAGCTTATCACTGGGGGCCATGCTCAGCAATCTCCCAGTTTACAGGGAGCAATTCACTGTTATGGGACTGGTCTGAGCGGGTTAAAGGCATGCTAAGGATGCACGTGACCCCCACTATGCAAGCGGAGAGTGCTGTGATGGCCCCTCTAGACGGGGAAGCCAGATGTTCTGTCATGTTCTGGCCCCCACACAAGCGGAACACTTTCAAAGTGTTACAGATCTTGGAGGAGATGCATGGGGACCCCACGAACATCAGTGAATTGCAGATGCGCTTGTTTTGCCGCATCCAAAGAGAGGGAGAGTCTGTGACTCAAAACATCAACGCGCTGCAGGAGAGCCACGCCACGATCGCTAAGCGGGATGATGTGGGTGTGGGGCCCCTGATGTCATTTTGAGGGACAAACTGGTGACAGGCCTCAGGGATGCGCTGCTTAAACAAGCCCTGCGGGAGCGCTTGTGAGTCAATCTGCGTGTGTCTTTTCTAGAAGTTGATGAGGAAGCGTGTGCATGTGAGCAAGAGCAGGGGATGGCAGCCTCGACTGGGAAGGTCCAAAGCGGGGAGGTACCCATTCCACTCGCAGCTGAACCAGGTTGGGTTGAAGAAATCTAGAAAGAAATCCAGGACATGAGAGAAGAGTGGTCTGGCTTGAGAAGAACCCCCTTGAAGGTGCCAAACTTTTCTGGAGGCAGAACTAACCCGAGCCCCATCCAGAAGTGGGGCAATCCCAAACAGGGAGACCTCCGATTTGTTTTAGATGCGGGGACACTGAACATTATGCCCGAGGATGTGCAAGACGAAGTAGGCCACTGACCCATCGGCCGTTAAACTAGTGGGCTCCATGGTTGGGGGACGCCGCCCGGAGTCTGAGCTGCCAAGAAGGAGAGAAGGAAGTCCCGCAAGTTTAGTTTCCCTGTGCCCCCTTGTATGGGCTGAAACGGATGGCCGAACTGTCCGTTGCTTTGTTGATACCAGTTCCCAAGTGACTACCATGCCGGGAAGTTTTCAGATGTCAATTTTCTGGGGCAATGCGGCCTGAATGGGGCCCAGTGATCAATTTGACAGTGGCCAACCAACTACCCATCCCAGTTGCAGGGTTGGTCTGGATGCAAATTACCGTGTGTGGCAAAGATGTGGGTGAAAAAGGAGTAGTGTTGACCATCGGAGACCCTGGCAATGGCCCTACAGTGATGTTAAGGATGAATGTAATGAAGGAACTCAGAACCATCCTAGTCAATGAGTCCCCAGATGCTTTTCTCAATCAATGGAGCCCCTGCACCCCCCGAAGAAAGGTGTTCCAGCAACTGATATGGGTAGCTCAGGCCCAAGAAATGTCGAGAGAAGGAAAAGTCCTGGGGAAGGTGGTTGTTCCGGCTGCTGCCCAGCTCGTTTTACCACCTGGCCAGACTGTGCTCACGCTGCCAATGTGAGCCTGTACACCCCTTGAAGGAGTGGAAGTCTAGATAGAACCCACCCTACTAGATCAACTGCCTTCAGGACTCCTCATGGCTTGGACATTAGCCACCATCCACGATGGTAATATAGTGGCGCTATGTGTTAACCTAGGGGAGGATGATCTCAAGCTCTCGCCCAAGAGTGAAGTGGCTCAAGTGCTGGGTATGCTGGAAGAACTGACATCACCAGAGGCCATTCAGTAAGCGGTGAAACAAGGAGATCCCTGGACTGTAGCCATCACCATGTCCTCAGAGCCTTCGTCCAGTATCATGAGAGAAGGGCGCTGGACCTTGGAACAGATGCAGGTTGAACTGATGGGACTCTCATCGCAACAGGTGCAACAAGTACAAGCTATGCTGGGGCAGTACCAAGATGCCTTTGCCCATCATGACGATGATTTCGGGTGCACCACAGCCATAACTCAGGAGATCCCCACAGGAAATGCTGCACCGGTTCGGGAGCTCTATCGACAGATCCCCCCGCAAATGTACCAGGAGGTGAAAGAAATGTTGGCACACATGCTGCAGAGTGGGGTCATACGGGAGAGTCAGAGCCCGTGGGCAGCCTTGGAAAGAGGATGGGACCCTGCATTTTTGTGTTGACTACAGGTGACTAAATGCCTGTACAGTTCGGGACTCTTATCCCCTACCAAGATTTGAGGAGTCATTGTTTGCCCTGGAAAAGTTAAGTACTTCTCGTCATTAGATCTGGCCAGTGGATATCAGCAAGTGCTCAAGGCTGAGCAGGACCAGCCGAAGACAGTGTTCATGCTGCCTATGGGGTTGTTCGAATTCAACCAGATGCCCTTCGATCTTACCAAAGTGCCTGGAACCTTTCAGCAGCTGATGGAACGGTGTTTGGGAGACCTGAACTTTGAAGCTAGCATAATTTATCTGTATGACATCATTGTCTATGCAGCCACTTTTGAGGAACATCGCCAGCGGCTGGAGCAGGTGTTGAGTTGGCTGCAGAAGCACTGCCTGAAAGTAAAGCCTCAGAAGTGCCACCTTTTCCGCAAGCAAATTGAATACCTCAGACAAGATGTATCTGCTGAGGGAGCTAAGACCTGCATATGAGAAGATAGCGGCAGTACAGGATTGGCCCACTCCTAAAACAGGGAAGGACGTGCAGGCCTTTATGGGGCTTAAGGGGTACTATCGATGGTTCATGAAAGACTTCACTCGCATTGTCAATCCACTGCTGGAGTTATTGAAAGGAGTGCCATAGGTGCAAAGAATCGGACCTTCCAGTGGGGGAATAGCCAGGAAGAAGCCTTAAGAGCCCTGCAGATGGCCATGACTGAAGCAACCATACTGGCCTATGCAGACTTCTCTCAACCCTTCATCCTTCACACCAATGGAAGTCTCCAGGGATTAGGGGCTGTATTGTCCCAGGTACAGGATGGAAAGGAACGAGAGATTGCCTATGCGAGTCGATCTCTCCACAACTCAAAATGAAACCCAGACAACTATAGTTCTTTTAAGCTGGAGTTACTGGCGTTAGTGTGGGCGATGACCGAGTTTGCTGAGAACCTGTCGGGATCCGAAGTCTTGATACGCACTGACAACAATCCTCTAGCCCACCTAGAAAATGCGAAACTGGGGGTCTTGGAGCAAAGATGGGTGGCCCATATGGCAAACTATCGATACAAAATCACATGCAGAAAAGGAGTTGAGAATACACATGCCAACACCCTGTCCAGAGTGACTCACGAGCAACCTGGCCGGGACAGAGATGATGAGTTGGAGGCAGAAAAGACCCCTGGGTTCCAGAATCTTGCCTGGATGTTGGTGTCAATGCGGGAACAGGTCGCAGAGGTGTCAAGAAAACACCTGTTGGGACGACCTCAAGATAACTGGGTGCAGCTTCAGCAAGAAGACAGGGAACTCGCTCAGTTGAGACAATGGGTGGTCCTAAAACAACTCCCCAACCAGAGTGAGTGAGATGCCCTGTCCTCGGGGATGCTGCAGATTCTCTGACAATGGGAGAGGCTTTATCTGGAAGATGGTTTGCTGTATTGGAAGGTGCAGTTGGTGCGAAAAATGGGCATCACCTGGCAAGTGGTGCTCCCTGAAAAAGTGATCAATGAGGTGGCCATGGAAGCTCATGTAAGAGGGGCTCACTTCGGTCTGGACAAGACGTTTCAGTGGTTGCAGAAGCTGGTCTATCATCCCTAGTTGAAGACTGCAGTGGAAGAGTTGCCTGTCGACAATATTGAAGCTATGAATTGGCTAAATCTCCAAAACAGAGAGCTCCTACGCAGAACATTGTGACATCCACTGCCTTGGAACTGTTAATGATCGATTACTTGACCATGGGTCCTGCTCATCTCGGATATGAACATTGTCTTGTGATGACCGATCATTTCACTAAGTTCGGTCTGATGACTCTGACCCGGGATCAGATGGCTGAGTCAGCTGCACAGGCGATCTGTCGAGATATCATCTGGGTGTATGGATGCCAGAAAAGGATCCATTCTGATCAAGGCGCCTGCTTTCAGGGTCGAGTGATGGAGGAGCTTCACCGCCTGTTCGGATTGAAAAGTCCAGGACGACACTTTACCATCCGCAGGGGAATGGAGCCTGTGAACATTTCAACCGGACTTTGATTCAAATGTTGAGAACATTGGAGGAACACAGAAAAGTCAGTTGGCCCGAGTATGTAGCTGAGTTGGTTTGGGTGTACAACAACCCGAGTGCCCAGTACAAGTGGATACACGTCATACACTCTGCGGTTAAGCCAAGAAAGACAAGAGATCACCGAGCTGGAGTAGGACCCAGAGGAGGACTACCCACGGAACGGGGTTGTCCACTTGAGTCCGTGAACATCAACATCACTTGCAGACTCTGCATCGACTAGTACAGATTAAAAACATATGTGACATGCACAAGTGTGAACAAGTCGGTAAGACAACGTTCACACCACGCACTAACTGAGACACAACAAGAAAACAGATTTGCAAAAATACTCTGCAGTAAAATATATGACAGTATTCAGCAAGTGCTGGATAACAAATACAGGGTATTTAGTCGATACGTTTTTTTGCAAAAAAATGTATACCAAGCTGCTTCACCGCGTCAAGGTAACCCGTATTGAAGCAGTCCCTATCTAATGTATTTAAAACCTGAACATCTGAACAGTGTCTAAAATGAACAGGATTCGGACAGGCGCTTCTTAGTATGGGCTTGTGGTGCAAGACAGCTCTTTTGTGCATGCCACACAAGAGAGGGGTGGGGTCTCTCAAACCATGCTAGGCAAGGAAAAAATGGATTAAAAACATATGTGACATGCACAAGTGTGAACAAGTCAGTAAGACAACGTTCACACCACCCACTAACTGAGACACAACAAGAAAACAGATTTGCAAAAATACTCTGCAGTAAAATATATGGCAGTAATCAGTAAGTGCTGGATAGCAAATACAGGGTATTTAGTCGATACTTTTTTTGCAAAAAAATGTATACCAAGCTGCTTCACCGCGTCAAGGTAACCCGTACTGAAGCAGTCCCTATCTAATGTATTTAAAACCTGAACATCTGAACAGTGTCTAAAATGAACAGGATTCGGACAGGCGCTTCTTAGTATCGACTAGTACAGACCAGGTTTTGGGAACTTGAGCACCATGAGGCAAAGCCCCTGTGAGGGACAGCTCTCAAGGCTGGGGACTGAGTATTGGTCCGAGACAAGCAACCTCGAGGCAAGTTAGAGCATCGATGGCAACACATTCCAGGTGAAATGCCGAATTGGAACTGATGGTCCTGTCTATGATGTCTAGCCTGAGGGAGAAGAAAGGGTTCCTACCCAAGTAGTCCACCGAAGCATGCTATGTCCTTGCTTATCATGAGATCTCGAAAGAGAAGGAAGAGTGCCAAGTGTTCCCGAAGTGTTCACTCCAGCGGCCTTCGATTGTAATGAAGAAGAAGAACCTGCCTTACCGTCTGATCTGGATGGTCCACCACCCACTGGCAGAGGGGAAGTGTGAGAAACCTGAAACTCCCGATATGGCTGCTCCACCGAACCTGGTCGCGTTCCCGTCCTCAACTGCCCAACCTGACTTGACTACCCAACCTGATTTACACCACACAGAATGAACGACAGCTGGAATACCTCCCAACCGTTATGAACAAGACCAATTTATTTGGCAGCGGATCATTCAAGAGATGGAGGAGAAGTGTAGACTACTAGCCCTTTTAGAAGAAAAGGTGCGTGGTCTGGAAGAAAGAATTGCAACTTTGAAACTTATCAAAGAAGATGAAGACTTCCTAGACAGAACAGCAGCATCTCTACTGGTCACAGAAGGTAATAAACAGAGAACAAGCACAGTCATAAGGTCACAATAAAACTGAAAAATTTATTAATGCATAAAATACATACAGACAGACAAATGCAAGTGGGGGCTAGAAGATGAAAGAGTTATTCAAACCGCATGTGCGAGGCCCAGGGTAGGTTAGTAGGAAGGCAGAAAAATGATGATATCATGGCATAGAAATCATATATGCACAGTGGCAAGGTGAAACTAAATCACAGGTACAAGGCATCACCAAATGGTGCAAATGACCGTCACGAAAGCCATATGTGCATAATAACACAGAGAAGCCTAACAGGAATGAAGATCAACGAGGCCTAGATATGCCCATAATATTCAGATGCATAAAGGACAAGTAGATGTATTTTGAAAAAAACCAAGAGTACAAGTACCTGTAAAAAGAGTAGCCGCCTTCCTCCACGTCCCACCCGCCCCGACGCGCGTTTCGGCGTGCCTTTATCAAGGGGCATAGAGTACTAGGCATAGACATGGTCCTTAAATATCCCTGGACCCGGAAGCCACCAATACCGTCGCGCGGCCATCCGGTGACGTCACGAACGCGAGGACGCGCTCATGCGGGCAACCGAGATCCGAGTCACGAGGGCCCCACGTGACCCGGAAGTCAGCGCACCGCTGAGCTGCGAGCCAGCGACGCGCGTCAGCAGGGGACAGGCGCATTGGAATGGGAGGTCAGGAGGCACCATAGCCAGTACTGGCAAAAGAATGGGCAAGCACCGGGAGCATATAAACCATATAAAGCCTACATCCACAAACATTGTGTATAGATAAAAGGTGCATATAATACTAAGAATAGAATTATAGAATATAGCACATTTAACAAAAGGGGAAAAAATAGGTATATTAATCCACAATATAGCCTTAAACAGGGCTGAAAATAGTTTCCATACAGGGTACCAAAACTATACCCAAAGATATATATACACAGTCAATGGAAATGAAAATAACAACCCCAAAATATACACAATGTAAAAGAAACAACCCAAAATATAGTAAATATAAGTGTACATGCATATGGGCAAAAGAACATATAAACAGATATACCAAGATATAATTATCATAGATGGCAATATATATATATCCAATTGTACATACAGTAAAGACATAGTATTGTCAAATAACAAAATATAAATACACAAAATTTTACAAAAAACAAAGATGCATGACACATGATCCATATGCATAACTATACACATATATATCCCCATACACAAGGGGGTTATTTTGACGGCTGTAGATGTAGAAGCAAAATCATGTCAGTGGCCGGCGTTGAGCGTCCATAGATATAACCAGGCACGGGGAACAGTGCTCAGGAACAAAACACCTAAAACATAACAAAAAACGTATTAAAACCATATAAAACAAATACATGCGGGAGAAGAACCAACACAGTGATACGGCGACTAAAGGAATGGCGAAAAGCTGAGGTTCTCATTAAGTCCTAGTGGTTGGACAGTATCAAGAGTCCAAATCCATCTACTCTCTAGCTGACCAAGACGTTTGGACAAATTTCCACCTCTGATATTGATGTCCAAGACATCAATTCCCCGTACACGCAAAAGATCACTGTTACATTGATGGAACAGCTTGAAGTGTTTAGGGATAGTTTTGAGGGTGGTTGTTTCATCGTGACTGCTGGCGGCCTGAATACCCAAAACGTGTTCTCTAATTCGGACTTTAAGTTGTCTAGTTGTCATACCCACATAGATTAAACCACATGGGCAAATGGCAAAATAGACAACGTATCTAGTGGTACACGTAATCCGTTTTTTTATTCTAAAACTTTTTGTACCGTCAGAACTGAAAAAATTATCACTAGAGTTGAGCGAAACGGGTCGAAAAATTTCAAAAGTCGCTGACTTTTGGCAAAGTCGGGTTTCATGAAACTAAACCCGACCCTAGGATGAGGTCGGCCACGAGGTCGGCGACTTACGCGCCAAAGTCGCGTTTCAAAAGTTTGTTTTGCGCTCTTTTTCAGCCAATCAGGATCCACGGACACTGTGGGCAACGTGATGACATAGGCACGGGTCACCACCATCTTTCAGAAGGGCATGCAAGTGATTGGCTTGCTTTGGTGGGCGTCACAGGGGGTATAAAAGGGCGTGCACGCCGACCGCCATCTTACTTCTGCCGATCTTAGCATAGGGAGAGGTTGCTGCTGATTCTGTAGGGAGAGTGTTAGGCAGGGAAGAAGAAAAAAATACTGCTTCTGCTGCTAGCGATTGTGCCTGTACAACACACCAGTCACTGTGTGTGCAGTGCAAGGGGAGGCTATATTGTGGTGTATCAGTGGTGTTGGTTTTTGGGCTGCCTTCTAAGGCTTCCTGACAGCTGCATTGCTGTTTACCCACTGCTCTGCAAACTGCTTTTTTAAAAGCAATCCCAATTTTTTTTTTTGTCCTGCTGAGGTACTGAGCTGCAAACTGCTTTTTTAAAAGCAATCCCAATTTTTTTTTTTTGTCCTGCTGAGGTACTGAGCGTGCATTTTTTCACACCATACAGCGGTGTACGCTCCTCACACAGTACCGTGTAACGGCTGTTATCACAGCCACAGTGAAGCTATCTGTGTCACTCTATGAGAATAAGTCGAGGACATGTTCCGTTCTTACAGACCTGCACTCTAGGGAGATTCCTACTCTGCCCAATTCTACATACACCTTGTAGTTTGTGATACACTAGCCAATTTCTGCCTGTGACATAGCGCTGTGATATTCAGTGGGCCTCACACAATCCAAAAGTGTCCAGTGTCCACAAGTGTCTGCAGAAATTCAAAATCTCACTTATCCTCTAGTCACTTTGGTCACAGCTGTGCCATCGAGCCTGTGACATAGCGCTCAGATATTCAGTAAGCCTCACACAATCCAAAAGTGTCCAGTGTCTGCAGAAATTCAAAATCTCACTTATCCTCTAGTCACTTTGGTCACAGCTTTGCCATCGAGCCTGTGACATAGCGCTCATATATTCAATGGGCCTCACACAATCCAAAAGTGTCCAGTGTCCACAAGTGTCTGCAGAAATTCAAAATCTCACTTATCCTCTAGTCACTTTGGTCACAGCTGTGCCATCGAGCCTGTGACATAGCGCTCAGATATTCAGTGGGCCTCACACAATCCAAAAGTGTCCAGTGTCCACTAGTGTGAGCAGAAATTCAAAATGTCACTTATCCTCTAGTCACTTTGGTCACAGCTGTGCCATCGAGCCTGTGACATAGCGCTCAGATATTCAGTGGGCCTCACACAATCCAAACGTGTCCAGTGTCCACAAGTGTCTGCAGAAATTCAAAATCTCACTTATCCTCTAGTCACTTTGGTCACAGCTGTGCCATCGAGCCTGTGACATAGCGCTCAGATATTCAGTGGGCCTCACACAATCCAAAAGTCTCCAGTGTCCACAAGTGTCTGCAGAAATTCAAAATCTCACTTATCCTCTAGTCACTTTGGTCACAGCTGTGCCATCGAGCCTGTGACATAGCGCTCAGATATTCAGTGGGCCTCACACAATCCAAAAGTGTCCAGTGTCCACAAGTGTTTGCAGAAATTCAAAATCTCACTTATCCTCTAGTCACTTTGGTCACAGCTGTGCCATCGAGCCTGTGACATAGCGCTCTGATATTCAGTGGGCCTCACACAATCCAAAAGTGTCCAGTGTCCACTAGTGTGAGCAGAAATTCAAAATCTCACTTATCCTCTAGTCACTTTGGTCACAGCTGTGCCATCGAGCCTGTGACATAGCGCTCAGATATTCAGTGGGCCTCACACAATCCAAAAGTGTTCAGTGTCCACAAGTGTCTGCAGAAATTCAAAATCTCACTTATCCTCTAGTCACTTTGGTCACAGCTGTGCCATCGAGCCTGTGACATAGCGCTCAGATATTCAGTGGGCCTCACACAATCCAAAAGTGTCCAGTGTCCACAAGTGTTTGCAGAAATTCAAAATCTCACTTATCCTCTAGTCACTTTGGTCACAGCTGTGCCATCGAGCCTGTGACATAGCGCTCAGATATTCAGTGGGCCTCACACAATCCAAAAGTGTCCAGTGTCCACTAGTGTGAGCAGAAATTCAAAATCTCACTTATCCTCTAGTCACTTTGGTCACAGCTGTGCCATCGAGCCTGTGACATAGCGCTCAGATATTCAGTGGGCCTCACACAATCCAAACGTGTCCAGTGTCCACAAGTGTCTGCAGAAATTCAAAATCTCACTTATCCTCTAGTCACTTTGGTCACAGCTGTGCCATCGAGCCTGTGACATAGCGCTCAGATATTCAGTGGGCCTCACACAATCCAAAAGTGTCCAGTGTCCACAAGTGTCTGCAGAAATTCAAAATCTCACTTATCCTCTAGTCACTTTGGTCACAGCTGTGCCATCGAGCCTGTGACATAGCGCTCAGATATTCAGTGGGCCTCACACAATCCAAAAGTGTCCAGTGTCCACAAGTGTGTGCAGAAATTCAAAATCTCACTTATCCTCTAGTCACTTTGGTCACAGCTAGAGTTGAGCGATACCGTCCGATACTTCAAAGTATCGGATCGCAATGGATCGGCCGATCTTAAAAAAAAGTATCGGTATCGCCGATTCCGATACCGGAAGTCCCATTCAAGTCTATGGGACTTCCGGTATCGGAATAAGAAAAATCCTGTTTTTCCCTTGTACAGCCTCTCTGGGGTCTGTACGGGCCTTTCGGGGGGCTGTGCCGGCCTGCCAGGGGGTCTGTGCAGGCTCCGGTGGTCTGTGCCGGCCTGCCGGGGGGCTGTGCAGGCTCCGGTGGGCTGTGCCGGCCTGCCGGGGGGCTGTGCCGGCCTGCCGGGGGGCTGTGCAGGCTCCGGGGGGCTGTGCCGGCCTGCCGGGGGGCTGTGCCGGCCTGCCGGGGGGCTGTGCAGGCTTCGGGGGTCTGTGCAGGCATCGTCCGATGGGACTACAAGTCCCATCGGGCGATGCCTGCTACCATGACAGTGATTGACACATTAGCCAATGATGGGACAGTAGTAGTCCCATCATCCGGCTAATGTGTTGAATGTAAAAAAAAAAAAAAAAATTACATGCTACATACATGCTACATACATACAACATGCATACTACATACATGCTACATTCATACTACATACTACATACATGCTACATTCATACTACATATATACTACATGCAACATACATACTACATATATACTACATGCATGCAACATGAATACTACATATATACTACATGCAACATACATACTACATATATACTACATGCATGCAACATGCATACTACATATACACTCACTGGCCACTTTATTAGGTACACCTGTCCAACTGTGTGTTAAGACTTAATTTCTAATCAGCCAATCACATGGCGGCAACTCAGTGCATTTAGGCATGTAGACATGGTCAAGACAATCTCCTGCAGTTCAAACCGAGCATCAGTATGGGGAAGAAAGGTGATTTGAGTGCCTTTGAATGTGGCATGATTGTTGGTGCCAGAAGGGCTGGTCTGAGTATTTCAGAAACTGCTGATCTACTGGGATTTTCACGCACAACCATCTCTAGGGTTTACAGAGAATGGTCCGAAAAAGAAAAAAAATCCAGTGAGCGGCAGTTCTGTGGCCGGAAATGCCATGTTGATGCCAGAGGTCAGAGGAGAATGGGCAGACTGGTTCGAGCTGATAGAAAGGCAACAGTGACTCAAATTGCCACCCGTTACAACCAAGGTAGGCAGAAGAGCATCTCTGAACGCACAGTGCGTCGAACTTTGAGGCAGATGGGCTACAGCAGCAGAAGACCACACTGGGTACCACTCCTCTCAGCTAAGAACAGGAAACTGAGGCTACAATTTGCACAAGCTCATCGAAATTGGACAGTAGAAGATTGGAAAAACGTTGCCTGGTCTGATGAGTCTCGATTTCTGCTGCGACATTCGGATGGTAGGGTCAGAATTTGGCGTAAACAACATGAAAGCATGGATCCATCCTGCCTTGTATCAACGGTTCAGGCTGGTGGTGGTGGTGTCATGGTGTGGGGAATTTTTTCTGGGCACTCTTTGGGCCCCTTGGTACCAATTGAGCATCGTTGCAACGCCACAGCCTACCTGAGTATTGTTGCTGACCATGTCCATCCCTTTATGACCACAATGTACCCAACATCTGATGGCTACTTTCAGCAGGATAATGCGCCATGTCATAAAGCTCGAATCATCTCAGATTGGTTTCTTGAACATGACAATGAGTTTACTGTACTCAAATGGCCTCCTCAGTCACCAGATCTCAATCCAATAGAGCATCTTTGGGATGTGGTGGAACGGGAGATTCGCATCAGGGATGTGCAGCCGACAAATCTGCGCCAACTGTGTGATGCCATCATGTCAATATGGTCCAAAATCTCTGAGGAATGCTTCCAGCACCTTGTTGAATCTCTGCCACGAAGAATTGAGGCAGTTCTGAAGGCAAAAGGGGGTCCAACCCGTTACTAGCATGGTGTACCTAATAAAGTGGCCAGTGAGTGTATACTACATGCATGCAACATGCATACTACATATATACTACATGCTACATACATACTACATATATACTACATACATACTGCATGCTACATACATACTACATGCTACATACATACCACATACATACTACATACATACTACATACATACTACGTGCATGCTACATACATACTACATGCTACATGCATACTACATATATACTACATGCATGCTACATACATACTACATGCTACATACATACTACATATATACTACATGCATGCTACATACATACTACATGCTACATACATACTACATATATACTACATGCATGCTACATACATACTACATGCTACATACATACTACATATATACTACATACATACTACATACATACTACATGCATGCTACATACATACTACATGCTACATACATACCACATACATACTACATACATACTACATGCTACATACATACAACATATATACTACATGCATGCTACATACATACTGCATGCTACATGCATGCTACATACATACTACATACATACTACATGCTACATACATACCACATATATACTACATACATACTACATACAATACATTCATACAATACATACATAGACATACAGTACATATAACATAGAGTAACATACTTACCAATACTTGTCACATTGTTCCCCGAAGCCATTGTCTTTTACGGAATAAATATTAACATAACAAACCACAAAAATACTCACCCACGATCCGAAGCAGTCCACGAGTGTGTCCCACGACGATCTTGGGTAGAGAACTGCAGCATACCTACCTTCCATCATTGGATTCCTGCAGCCCGTAGAGAACGGCAGCAACAGCTGATGCTGCAGTTCTCTACCCAAGATCGTCGTGGGACACACTCATGGACTGCTTCGGATCGTGGGTGAGTATTTTTGTGGTTTGTTATGTTAATATTTATTCCGTAAAAGACAATGGCTTCGGGGAACAATGTGACAAGTATTGGTAAGTATGTTACTCTATGTTATATGTACTGTATGTCTATGTATGTATTGTATGAATGTATTGTATGTAGTATGTATGTAGTATATATGTGGTATGTATGTAGCATGTAGTATGTATGTAGTATGTATGTAGCATGCATGTAGCATGCAGTATGTATGTAGCATGCATGTAGTATATATGTAGTATGTATGTAGCATGTAGTATGTATGTAGTATGTATGTGGTATGTATGTAGCATGTAGTATGTATGTAGCATGCATGTAGTATGTATGTAGTATGTATGTAGTATATATGTAGTATGTATGTAGCATGTAGTATGTATGTAGCATGCATTTAGTATATATGTAGTATGTATGTAGCATGTAGTATGTATGTAGCATGCATGTAGTATATATGTAGTATGTATGTAGCATGTAGTATGTATGTAGCATGCATGTAGTATATATGTAGTATGCATGTAGCATGTAGTATGTATGTAGCATGCATGTAGTATGTATGTAGTATGTATGTGGTATGTATGTAGCATGTAGTATGTATGTAGCATGCATGTAGTATGTATGTAGTATGCATGTAGTATATATGTAGTATGTATGTAGCATGTAGTATGTATGTAGCATGCATGTAGTATATATGTAGTATGTATGTATGTAGTATGTATGTAGTATATATGTAGCATGTAGTATGTATGTAGCATGCATGTAGTATATATGTGTTATGTATGTAGTATGTATGTATATATGTGATATGTATGTGGTATGTATGTAGTATGTATGTAGTATGTATGTAGTATGTATGTGGTATGTATGTAGTATGTATGTAGCATGTAGCATGTATGTAGCATGCATGTAGTATGTATGTAGTATTTTTTTTTTTTTTTTTTTAACATTTAACACATTAGCCGGATGATGGGACTACTACTGTCCCATCATTGGCTAATGTGTCAATCACTGTCATGGTAGCAGGCATCGCCTGATGGGACTTGTAGTCCCATCGGACGATGCTTGCACAGACCCCCGGACATCAGCACAGCCCCCCGGCAGGCCGGCACAGCCCCCCGGCAGGCCGGTACAGACCCCCACAGGGTGCACAGACCACCGGCAGGCCGGCACAGCCCCCCGGCAGGCCGGTACAGACCCCCACAGGGTGCACAGACCACCGGCAGGCCGGCACAGCCCCCCGGCAGGCCGGTACAGACCCCGGGCAGTCCACACAGCCCCCCGGCAGGCCGGCAGAGACCCCCGGAAGGCCCGAAATGACGGCGCATCATGATGCGCACACACCGCGCATCATGATGACGTCAGGCTGTCAATCAACTTTGAACTTCCGATTCCGACTTCCGATATTGAAAAAATATCGGAAGTCGGTATCGGAATTCCGATACAGCAAGCATCGGCCGATACCCGATACTTGCGGTATCGGAATGCTCAACACTAGTCACAGCTGTGCCATCGAGCCTGTGACATAGCGCTCAGATATTCAGTGGGCCTCACACAATCCAAAAGTGTCCAGTGTCCACTAGTGTGAGCAGAAATTCAAAATCTCCCCTGTCCTATAGACACCTTGTACCTTGTTTTACATTACTATATAGTTTGTTGGATTTTGTCTACATTTCTACCAAAAATGAGGAAGGCTGGTGGAAGAGGCCGTGGAATTGGGCGGGGGTTGGCAGCTGGTAATGATGGTGTTGGTGGTAGATCTGATGGTAGTGGCAAGGGCAAAATAGGACCGAATGCAGGAGGTGTTGAGCCCGCGTCATCGTCTGGCTCCATAAGGCTTCGAAGGCTTAGTTTTCTAGGAGTTGGCAAACCGCTTTTAAAGCCAGAGCATAAGGAAAAAGTTTTGTCTTACATTGCTGACTCAGCCTCCAGCTCTATCGCCTCCTCTTCTTCAGTTGTAAAAAGTAAAAGCACTGAGTCGTCATTGGAGGCTCATGTTCATGAACCACACCTTTCCTTGTGTCCTTCACTCCAACCAAGATTGAAGGATGACGCAGGCCATACTACTGATTACTCCATGGAGCTGTTTTCACATACCATGCCTGGATTATCAAGTCAAATGGTGAATTACCCAGGCCAAGATGAATCTGACATGGAGTGCACTGATGCACAGCCGCTGATGGATGATTCTGCTGGTACATTCACTCAGAGCACTACATTGTCCTCGCAGTGTACAGAGCCAGATTCTGACCCTGATGAGACTCAGGTGCCCCTTCCCGCACACTATACCACCATACACGGTGACACAGAGGAAGGTGCACATGACATTGAAGAGGAGGTGATGGATGACCCAGCTGTTGACCCAGATTGGTATCCATTGGGGGAAGAGGGTGCTGCTTCCAATAGCTCAGATGAGGAGCATCCACAGCAGACATCGACATCGCAACAGCTGTTATCTGGCAGGCCCGGAGCACTCCAAAGACAGGTTCCAAAAATCAAAAGAGTTGCTGGACAGCTTGTCCAGAGGGTCAAAAGATCACAGCGTGCTAGGCCGCAAAATGTCTGCCAAAGTAGGAAGAGTGCAGTGTGGCACTTTTTTGAACAAAATCCTCATGATCAGGCCAAGGTTATCTGTAAGAAATGCGCAAAGACCTTTAGCCGAGGGAAAAATCTGAAAAATTTGAATACCAGTTGCATGCTTAGACATTTAAACACCATGCACTTGCAAGCGTGGACACAACACCAAACCTCAAGTGCCACATGTGCAACTGATCACAGCGAAGGTAGTCAGCAACGCTACATTGTTTCCCCCACTGTAAGCCCACCGGTTAGCACAGCAGCAAATGTTGAGGTGTCGTTGCAAGGCCACAGCAGTCAGGGAATCCCACTGTTATATCAACGAAAGACTGATTCTAGGCCATCAGAAAGAACACCAACTCCATCACCATCATCAACCCTCTCTCAGTCCGCCCTGTCCACCGCTACTTCCACCATATGCAGCTCTCAAGTCCAGCTCACCCTCCCAGACACTATGAGTAGGTCAAGAAAGTACTCAGTCTCTCATCCGCGTACACTGGGTTTGAACGCCCACATTGCCAAACTAATCTCGTTTGAGATGATGCCCTTTCGGTTGGTGGAAAGCGCAGCTTTCCGCAAACTCATGGCCTATGCAGTACCATGCTATGACCTACCCAGTCGCCACTTCTTCTCTCGCAAAGCCATCCCAGCCCTCCACCATCATGTGAAAGACCGCATTGTCAATGCACTCAAGCAGTCAGTGAGCGGAAAGGTGCACCTCACAACTGATGCATGGTCTAGTCGGCATGGCCAGGGCCGTTACGTGTCCATCACTGCGCACTGGGTTAATGTGGTGGATTCAGGGTCCACAGGGGACAGCGGTGGTGGGACAGTGCTGCCTAGCCCACGGTATAGGAAACAGTTGGCTGTAGGCGTTCGACCCTCCTCCTCCTCCTCCTCCAGAAGCGAAAGCTCGTCCACAGAGCGCAGTCGTACGAGCACTCCATCTGCAGCTGCCACTGTTGCACACAAGGTGTCCCCCTATCGAGCAGCTAGTGGAAAGCGTCAGCAGGCTGTGTTGCAGATGATGTGTTTGGGCGACAGACACACCGCCGAGGTGCTGGCCAAGTACTTGAAGCAACAAACTGAGTCATGGCTGGGCAGTGTACATCTTGAGGCAGGCAAGGTAGTTAGTGATAACGGCCGTAATTTTGTGGCAGCCATAGCCCTTTCAAAACTCAGCCACATACCTTGCTTGGCTCACACCTTGAACCTGGTGGTGCAGTGCTTCCTCAAAAATTATCCGGAGTTAACAGCCCTGCTCCAGAAGGTGCGAAGACTGTGCGCGCACATCCGCCGGTCGCCTGTACACTCTGTTCGTATGCAGAAGCTGCAACGATTGCTCCACCTTCCCAACCACCGCTTCATTATCGACATTGCAACAAGGTGGAACTCCACCCTGCACATGGTGGAGCGGCTGTGCGAGCAGAGGCAGGCCATAATGCATTTGTGGGAGGATACACGGCCAGGCACTTTGAGAGCAGACATGGAGTTGACAGGTGTGCAGTGGTCGAAGCTGAAAGACCTCTGTAAAGTCCTTCAGTGTTTTGAGGAATGCACATGGCTGGTAAGCGCAGACGACGCCATCCTAAGCATGAGCATCCCACTTATGCGTCTGCTCATGCAAACTTTGACGCACCTTAAGGAGCAGGCTTCTGCAGCCAATGTTGATGAGGAGGAAGAGGAGGAGGGAATCCTTGATGACATTCAGCCATTGTCTGCTCAGGGACCTCTCCTGGATGAGGTGGAGGAAGAAGAGGAGGAGGAGGAGGAGGATGATGGGGATGATTACTTAGGGGAGGAGGATGCATCTCGTGGGGCAAGTGAAAATGTTGGCGTGGCAAGGTCTGGTACAGGGATTGTGCGTGACTGGAGGGATGTGGATTTGCCAGAAAGTGCTCCTCCAACCAGCACTCGCAGTGCATCATTGACACCGGGAACATTGGCCCACATGTCAGATTATGCCTTGCAGATCCTAAAAAGGGACCCCCGCATTGCCAAAATGATGAACGATGACGACTACTGGTTGGCCAGCATCCTGGATCCACGCTATAAAGGCAAATTACAAAACATCATGCCACAGGAGAACCTTGACCTAATATTGGCTAATAAACAAGCAACTCTGGTAAATCGGTTGCTTGAGGCATTCCCAGCACACAGCAGCGGTGATGGTTCTCACACGAGCCGTATGGGCCGGGGGCAGCTTGGCAGAGGTGTTCGTGGTGCACACAGCAGAAGTGGCATTGGAGACAGGGGTTTCATGACAATGTTGTGGACTGATTTTTCAAGTACCGCTCACACAACTGGTAATACTGCATCAATGGAAAGTGACAGGAGACAGCAGTTGTCAACTATGGTTAAAAATTACTTTTCCTCCCATATCGATGTTCTCCCACACAGGTCATTCCCCTTTGACTATTGGGCCGCTAAACTGGACACCTGGCCTGAATTGGCACAATATGCCTTACAGGAGCTCGCTTGCCCAGCTGCAAGTGTGCTATCGGAAAGAGTCTTCAGTGCAGCTGGATCAATCCTGACAGAAAAAAGGACCCGTCTGTCAACCCAAAATGTGGATGATCTAACCTTCATTAAAATGAACCACGCATGGGTTTCCAAGGATTTTGTCCCACCTTCCCCTGATGACACATAGGGTGACAGAAAAATGGCTTGCTTTGGTCCACCTCTTCCTGGGACTTGACCTATTTCACCTTTTTTCATCAGCTGAATGTCCAACATCAACATATGCCACTTTCTAAAACTCCCTAACTGTGCTGCCTCCCCCCCATGGCCGGGGTCACCACCTAGCGCACGACACCGTGCGAGTGCCGTTGCCCTGGACAGGTGGGTAGGCCGACTCTTGGGCGCGGGCACTGGCACATGGTCCCTCATAGTGCAATCAAGTGTCTCTGACGGTGGTGGTGCACACCCGCCATCAGACACACCGCCGTACTATGAGGGGCCCAGTGCCAGTACCGACGCCCACGAGTGGGCCCCCCTTGCTTGGGCAGGGCCCCAGCATTTGCAATCTTTACCTCTCCCTGCTCCTCGGGTGTGTAGTCTGGGCCGTCAAATCCATACTGTGCCTGACACCGTTTGAGCCTGCCTCCTGATGTATAGACATATATTTTGAATGTGTACGCTATCCATACATGTTATCCGGGGATGCGGTACCCTTTCTCACCTTTGTGCAATCACGTGCAATCCATACTGGGCCTAACACCGTCTGAGCCTGCCTCCTGATGTATAGACATATATTTTGAATGTGTACGCTATCCATACATGTTATCTGGGGATACGGTACCCTTTCTAACCTTTGTGCAATCACGTGCAATCCATACTGGGCCTAACACCGTCTGAGCCTGCCTCCTGATGTATAGACATATATTTTGAATGTGTACGCTATCCATACATGTTATCTGGGGATACGGTACCCTTTCTAACCTTTGTGCAATCACGTGCAATCCATACTGGGCCTAACACCGTCTGAGCCTGCCTCCTGATGTATAGACATATATTTTGAATGTGTACGCTATCCATACATGTTATCTGGGGATACGGTACCCTTTCTAACCTTTGTGCAATCACGTGCAATCCATACTGGGCCTAACACCGTCTGAGCCTGCCTCCTGATGTATAGACATATATTTTGAATGTGTACGCTATCCATACATGTTATCTGGGGATACGGTACCCTTTCTCACCTTTGTGCAATCACGTGTAATCCATACTGGGCGTGAGAACGGCTGGCGAGCTGTTAAGCAAGCTACAGCACCTGTGGTTTGCACACGTAAGTTTTTCATTTTTTCAGGAATGACGGTTAGGCCTAATTCCGGAACTGCGGTTGACCTGCACTTACTGGGAAATCATTGTTTGCGGGTAATAATTGTAATCAGTGATCCCCATCACTAACGCTGTTCAGCGGGTTATCTGCACCTGTAAGCGACAAACGCTGGCCTTTTCAGTGTAGCGCACATGCAGCCACGGACATGTAAGGGCATGACACACCAGTTATTGGCCAATCTCATGTGCCAGAGCCTCACGTGTCCCTCTAGTAAGCCGGACTCGGACCGCGGGGCATGACGGAGTCTCGTTTGTTAATGGAATTAAGCTTGCAATGTGTGCATCTGTTCTGTAGCTGGCATGGTTGAGGTTTCCCAGGTGGAGTCGAATTTAACAGTAGGCTCCACTCCTGGTGGTGCCCTTCTGGACATTCCTTTAAGGTTCAGCTTTGCAACCATACTGCCCACGTAAAACAAACACTTTGCCTTCATGAACGCTGTTTGGAGGGTCATGACTCGTGGGAATAACGCCGCCCAATCAGTTAACCTGCTAGAGAGATCGTTCGTTGCTCCCAAGCATGACATCACACTCCCTAGGAAGAAGGTAATGCCACTGTGGCGACCGTACTCCTGGGGGTGACACAAGTGCACTGATGCCCAGCCACTGCTCGGTGAATCTGCTGGTACATTGACCCAGACCACTACATTCCCCTCGCACGCTACACGGCCTGAATCTGACCCTGATGAAACTCAGGTTACCCTTCCCATATACAGTTCCATCTTACACGGTGACAAAGAGAAAGCTGCAGATGAAAGTGCAGGTTCGGCCCACCCGCCATCAGACACACCACCGTACTATCAGGGGCCCTGTGCCAGTGCCGTCGCCAACGAGTGGGCCCCCCCTGCTTGCTCAGGATCACAGCACTTGCAAAGTTGAAATATTGTGCAGTGAGATGGAAGATGGGGACGACGAGGAGTCCAGACAAGTACAGGGATTCCCTAGCGAGGAGACTTATTTGATTGTTTTCAATGTTGGGACAGCAATTTTTGGGGAGCGCTATACTCTGGAGAATGATAGATGGGGCCCACCATACACTGGAACATTCCAAAGGTGGACATCAGACACTGGAGCAGCATTTACAGGGCCCATTATACACAAGAGCATTAGAAATGGGGCCCATTATGTTTGGAGCATTATTTGGGCCCATAAGACAGTGGAGCTTCATCCATGGGGACCAACATATACTGTAGCATTATGTGGAGCTCATCATATACTGTTTCAAACATTATATGGGACCAATGATTCTGTATGGAGAAATAGATGGGCCTCGTCATGAGATGTAAAAAGTGAAGTATTTTTCATTGTACTATACCGCTATTTCTCTGCCGTATCGGAGCATGATGAGTTGTGGTATGTGTTAAAGGGGCGCTCTTTCGCCCAGGGCACATGAAAACCTGGAGCCAGCCCTCCCCCCCACAACTGTAGCCAAATAACCCCCATTTTTCAGTGCGTAACTTGTATTATGAAGTTAATTAAGGTTGACAAGCTTAAGTAAGAAGAATTGATGCTTTTGGCATTCAAATGGGCACTGTTGGTGTGTTTCCTGTCCTCCTCTCACTGCCGACTTTTATTCCCCATTGACTTACATTGGGTTTCGTGTTTCGGGACGACCCCGACTTTTCCCTATAATCGGACGATCTTGCTCGACCCGACTTTTGGAAAAGTCGGGTTTCACGAAACGAAACGCAACCCTAAAAAACCAAAAGTCGCTCAACTCTAATTATCACATCTATCAACGTTAGGGCAAGCCACACAGCGGCCACAAGGAAAACAACCACCGGCCGGCCTATGCTAACCTGTTCCTGGGGCTGTGGGAAAGGGACCTCTTCCAGTCGGACCGGATGGTGTCGATAGACCGTGTCCCATCCTGTTCGTCTGGCAAGGCACGGCCATCGATCTTGCGCAATTTATTGAATGCCTCAACAGTAGTGAATTGAATATCTCCTTGACCTATGAATGGGATAGTACTAAAATTAATTTTTTGGATGTGTCTATCTTTAAAGACATGAGTGGCAATGTTAATACGGACATCTTCCGTAAGCCAACTTCTACTAACACACTATTACACGCTTCATCCTGCCACCCACACCATATGATAGCATCCATACCAATAGGCCAGTTCCTTCGCTTGAGAAGGTTGTGTTCGTCGGACTTGGAGTTTGAAAGGCGGGTGGAGGAATTAAGGCTACGCTTCCTGGAGCGTGGGTATAGTAGGCGGATTATTAAGAAGGCCTATCATAGGGCCAAGTATTCTAATCGTAACCATCTTCTATATCAAAAACAGGTTAGGTCATCTGAGGGTGAGAATCTATGTAGATTCATCACTACGTATCATCCATGCTCAGATCGTGTTCGGGCCGCATTAACAAGGGCATGGCCCATTTTACAAGTAGATCCCATAATTAAGAAATTTCTGCCTCAACGTCCAATGATCACTTTTAGACGTGCTAAGAACCTACGTGATCTCCTGACTAGGAGTCATCACGTGGGGTCACAGCCACAAACGTTTTTGGATACCGCTTCTTTTAGGGGTGGTTGTTTTCCTTGTGGCCGCTGTGTGGCTTGCCCTAACGTTGATAGATGTGACAATTTTTTCAGTTCTGACGGTACAAAAAATTTTAGAATCAAAAAACGGATTATGTGTACCACTAGATACGTTGTCTATTTTGCCATTTGCCCATGTGGTTTAATCTATGTGGGTATGACAACTAGACAACTTAAAGTCCGAATTAGAGAACACGTTTTGGGTATTCAGGCCGCCAGCGGTCACGATGAAACAACCACCCTCAAAACTATCCCTAAACACTTCAAGCTGTTCCATCAATGTATCAGTGATCTTTTGCGTGTACGGGGAATTGATGTCTTGGACATCAATATCAGAGGTGGAAAGTTGTCCAAACGTCTTGGTCAGCTAGAGAGTAGATGGATTTGGACTCTTGATACTGTCCAACCACTAGGACTTAATGAGAACCTCAGCTTTTTGCCATTCCTTTAGTCGCCGTATCACTGTGTTGGTTTTTCTCCCGCATGTATTTGTTTTATATGGTTTTAATACGTTTTTTGTTATGTTTTAGGTGTTTTGTTCCTGAGCACTGTTCCCCGTGCCTGGTTATATCTATGGACGCTCAACGCCGGCCACTGACATGATATTGCTTCTACATCTACAGCCGTCTAAATAACCCCCTTGTGTATGGGGATATATATGTTTATAGTTATGCATATGGATCATGTGTCATGCATCTTTGTTTTTTGTAAAATTTTGTGTATTTATATTTTGTTATTTGACAATACTATGTCTTTACTGTATGTACAATTGCATATATATATATATATTGCCATCTATGATAATTATATCTTGGTATATCTGTTTATATGTTCTTTTGCCCATATGCATGTACACTTATATTTACTATATTTTGGGTTGTTTCTTTTACATTGTTGATATCTTGGGGTTGTTATTTTCATTTCCATTGACTGTGTATATATATCTTTGGGTATAGTTTTGGTACCCTGTATGGAAACTATTTTCAGCCCTGTTTAAGGCTATATTGTGGATTAATATACCTATTTTTTTCCCCTTTTGTTAAATGTGCTATATTCTATAATTCTATTCTTAGTATTATATGCACCTTTTATCTATACACAATGTTTGTGGATGTAGGCTTTATATGGTTTATATGCTCCCGGTGCTTGCCCATTCTTTTGCCAGTACTGGCTATGGTGCCTCCTGACCTCCCATTCCAATGCGCCTGTCCCCTGCTGACGCGCGTTGCTGGCTCGCAGCTCAGCGGTGCGCCGACTTCCGGGTCACGTGGGGCCCGCGTGACTCGGATCTCGGTTGCCCGCATGAGCGCGTCCTCGCGTTCGTGACGTCACCGGATGGCCGCGCGGCGGTAATGGTGGCTTCCGGGTCTGGGGATATTTAAGGACCATGTCTATACCTAGTACTCTATGCCCCTTGATAAAGGCACGCCGAAACGCGCGTCGGGGCGGGTGGGACGTGGAGGAAGGCGGTTACTCTTTTTACAGGTACTTGTACTCTTGGTTTTTTTCAAAATACATCTACTTGTCCTTTATGCATCTGAATATTATGGGCATATCTAGGCCTCGTTGATCTTCATTCCTGTTAGGCTTCTCTGTGTTATTATGCACATATGGCTTTCGTGCCGGTCATTTGCACCATTTGGTGATGCCTTGTACTTGTGATTTATTTTCACCTTGCCACTGTGCATATATGATTTCTATGCCATGATATCATCATTTTTCTGCCTTCCTACCAACCTACCCTGGGCCTGGCACATGCGGTTTGAATAACCCTTTCATCTTCTAGCCCCCACTTGCATTTGTCTGTCTGTATGTATTTTATGCATTAATAAATTTTTCAGTTTTATTGTGACCTTATGACTGTGCTTGTTCTCTGTTTATTATCTTAATATTACAGTTGGTCTTCCCTGTCTGCACTTATTGTGGGTGTGAAATTCTAGTATTTTCTATTTATTATTATTATATACCCACTATGATCATTGGATTTTGCTTATGGTCACAGAAGGTGAAGAAAGTGTCAGAGAACCTCCAAAAACAGACGAGTGGAAGCATGTGACCAAAAGAATCAAGAAGACCATGAAGACATCACCAACCACACAACTGAGAAACTGATACCAAGGCCTTGTGGAGGACGAAGATGGCACACCTAAGGATGAGGCACTACATGCAAGCAAAGAAGAAAAGGGCACACAGCAACACCCATAAATGACAAAAAAAGGTACAGCCAAGAAGCGAAGAGTGGAAGTGGTGGGAGACTCACTACTGAGAGGCACAGAAGCATCCATCTGCAGACAGGACATAACTGCAAGAGAAGTATGCTGCCTTCCAGGTGCGAAGATCAAGGATGTGACCGATAGGATACCAAAGCTTACCAGTTCCAAGGACGTCCACCCATTTCTTCTGATACATGTTGGCACCAATGACATGGCAAGAATGGACCTACCGACAATCTGCAAGGACTTTGACGAGTTGAGGAAGAAAGTAAAGGAACTGGGTGCACAGGTAGTTTTTCTTCTATCCTTCCAGTAGACGGGCATGGCACCAGGAGATTGAACAGGATCCCTGATGTGAACAACTGGCTAAGATGATGGTGCAGACAACAAGGATTCGGATTCCTGGACCATGGTATGAATTACTTGTATGACGAACTCCTCACCAGAGACGGACTACACCTCATCAAACCTGGGAAACACACATTCGCCAGAAGAATCACTTCACTCATCAGGAGGTCGTTAAAGTAGAAGAAGAGGGGACGGGAAGAAAAACGTTAGACAAGAACATGAAGCCAGAAAATATACTGGAGAAGGATATCAGGTGCGGCAAAAAAGACACAAGACAACATAGTTCAAAGGGAGGTAAGAAAATTTCTAAAACAATCCACAGGGAGGAAATTGGAACAAAACAAAATCATCTAAACTGCATGCTCGTAAATGCCAGAAGCTGAAATATCTACAGGTAACTATGATATAGTGGGAATAACCGAGACATGGTTAGATGAAAGCTATGACTGGGCTGTTAACTTACAGGGTTACAGTCTATTTAGAAAGGATTGTAAAAATCGGAGAGGAGGAGGGGTTTGTCTTTATGTAAAGTCTTGTCTAAAGTCCTCTTTAAGGGAGGATATTAGCTAAGGGAATGAGGATGTCAAGTCCATATGGGTCGAAATACTGTACATAGAGGGAAAAATAGCAACAAAATTCTTATTGGGGTCTGTTACAAACCCCAAATAGAACAGAAATCATGGAAAGTCTACTACTAAGGCAGAAAGATGAAGCTGCAACCCAAAATGAGCACCTTGTTATGAGGACTTTAACTACCTGCATATTAACTGGGAAACAGACCTGTGAAACCCATAACGACAACAGGTTTCTCCTAATAACCAAGAAAAATTATCTTTCACAATTTGTGCAGAATCCAACCAGAGGAGCAGCACTTTTAGACCTAATACTATCCAATAGACTTGACAGAATAACAAATCTGCAGGTCGTCGGGCATCTAAGAAATAGCGACCGCAATACTGTGCAGTTTCACTTGTCTTAAGCAAGGAACACTTGTCAGGGAGTCACAAAAACACTGTACTTTAGGAAGGCAAAGTTTGACCAGCTAGAGATGCCTTTAATCTGGTTGACTGGGACAATGTCCTCAGAAATAAGAATACAGATTATAAATGGGAAATGTTTAAGAACATCCTTAATAGGCACTGTAAGCGGTTTATACCTTGTGGGACAAGAAATAGGAAAAACCTAATGTGGCTAAGCAAAGAAGTAAGAGAGGCAATTAACAGTAAAAAGAAAGCATTTAAATTACTAAAGCAGGATGGCACTGTTGAAGCTCTAAAAAACTATAGGGAGAAATATACTTTATCTAAAAAACTAATTAAAGCTGCAAAAAAGCAAACAGAGAAGCACATTGCTAAGGAGAGTAAGACTAATCCCAAACTGTTTTTCAACTATGTCAATAGTAAAAGAATCATAAGTGAAAGTGTAGGCCCCTTAAAACATTGTGAGGAAAGAATTGTTGTAGATGACAAGGAAAAAGCTAATATATTAAACACCTTCTTCTCCACGGTATTCACGGTGGAAAATGAAATGCTAGGTGAAATGCCAAGAGACAAAGAAAACCCTATATTAAGGGTCACCAATGTAACCCAAGAAGAGGTGTGAAACCGACTAAATAAGATTAAAATAGATAAATCTCCGGGTCCAGATGACATACACCCACGAGTACTAAGAGAACTAAGTAATGTAATAGACAAACCATTATTTCTTTTTTTAGGGACTCTATAGCAAAGGGGTCTGTTCCATAGGACTGGCGCATAGCAAAGGTGGTACAAATATTCAAAAAGGGCTCTAAAAATGAACCTGGAAATTATAGGCCAGTAAGTCTAACCTCTATTGTTGGTAAAATATGTGAAGGGTTTCTGAGGGATGTTATTCTGGATTATCTCAATGAGAATAACTGTTTAACTCCATATCAGCATAGGTTTATGAGGAATCGCTCCTGTCAAACCAATATAATCAGTTTTTATGAAGAGGCAAGCTATACACAAGACCAAGGTGAGTCATTGAACGTGGTATATCTTGATTTTCCTAAAGCGTTTGATACCGTGTCACACAAGAGGTTGGTACACAAAATGAGAATGCTGGGTCTGGGGGAAAATGTGTCTAAATGGGTAAGTAACTGGCTTAGTGATAGAAAGCAGAGGGTGGTTATAAATGGTATATTCTCTAACTGGGTCGATGTGACCAGTGGGGTACCGCAGGGGTCAGTGTTGGGACCTATTCTCTTCAACATATTTACTAACAATCTGGTAGAAGGTTTACACAGTAAACTATCGATATTTGCAGATGATAAAAAAACTATGTAAAGCAGTCAATAAAAAAGAAGATAGTATTCTGCTACAGATAGATCTGGATAAGTTGGAAACTTGGGCTGAAAGTGGGCAGATGTGGTTTAACATTGATAAATGTAAGGTTATACAAATGGGAAGAAGGAATCAATATCACCTGTTGTGAATTCCCTTGCTCGCACTTCTGAGCCAAAGCTCCCTCTAGTGGTTACTGGGAGTAGTGGAGCTGGCCAGGTTGATGGAAGTTTGCCACCTGACGACGATAATTGGGAATATGGGATTACTGGCTGAGAGCATATAAGTGAGCAGGCCTCCCTTAGTGGTTGCTGTTGATTTCCCCCTTGTGCATTTGGAGTTCTTTTGTCTACTGCCTGATCAGCATGGTTCAGTTAAGTGATTCTTTTGCTAATCCTTTGCATCTAATCTGGTTGTGCCTTTTTTTTGCTTTCTGCTTTGTTGTGAGGGTTCAGCGTACTCCCTGCTGGGGGCAGTGCTGGGCCTGCTCCATATGCTACAGCTTGTGTCAGTTTGTTCAATCCCCTGTTATATTAGTATCTTTTGCTTTGCTTCCAGTTCACACCAGAGTGCTGATCTAGCGGGGGTGAGGTCGTGTGGCCTCCGTTTTTTTGTATATCAGATGTGTTGGAATTTTTGGGTTTTTGCATGATTGCAGACAGTATCTTTTCTGTCCTGTCCTACCTAGACAGCTTGGGCCCCACCATTTTCTCAGTCTATTTTCTGCCTATGTTTGTGTCTCATCTTGTCTCACCGACAATATATGTTTGGGGGCTATCTATTCCTTTGGGGATCTGCTCCGGGGCAGTTTAGATTTCACCTTTCTGGCTCTAGGCTTAGTTAGTTCTCCGGCTGTGATGAGGCGTCTAGGGCAGGGTTCCCCAACTCCAGTCCTCAAGGCCCACCAACAGATCATATTTTCAGGATTTCCTTTGTATTGCACAGGTGATGCAATTATCACCTGAGCGATACTAAGGAAATCCTGAAAACATGACCTATTGGTGGGCCTTGAGGACTGGAGTTGGGGAACCCTGGTCTAGGGCATCGTACCAACGCTCCACGGCTACTGCTAGTTGTGTTGATAGGATCAGGGGTCTGCAATCCGCTTAGTTACCAAACCCTATGGTTTCCTGGTGGCTTAGCCTGTTCCTGCCATCCTCCTCGGTGACCCATTCATAACAATCACCATTACACACTGAACGGGAAATCACTGGGTAAATCTGACATGGAGAAGGACTTGGGGATCCTAGTTAATGATAAACTACTTACCTGGATCAGCCATTGCCAGGCAGCGACTGCCAAGGCAAACAGGATCATGGAGTGCATTAATAGAGGTCTGGATACACATGATGAGAGCATTATACTGCCTCTGTACAAATCCCTGGTTAGGCCGCACATGGAGTACTGTTGTACAGTTTTGGGCACCGGTGCTCAGGAAGGATATAATGGAACTAAAGCGAGTACAAAGGAGGGAAACATAATGAATAAAGGGGATGAGGGAACTAAAATACCCACAGAGACTAGAAAAACTAGGATTATTTAGTCTAGAAAAAAGACAACTGAGGGGCGATCTAATAACCATGTATGAGTATATAAGGGCATACAAATATCTCTCTGAGGCTCTGTTTATACCAAGGAAGATGACGATCACAAGGGGGCATACTCTGTGTCCGGAGGAGAGAAGGTTTTTCCACCAACAAAGTAGAGGATTCTTTACTGTAAGGGCAGTGAGAATCTGGAATTCCTTGCCTGAGATGATGGTGATGGGGAACTCAGTTAAGAGGTTCAAGAGAGGCCTGGATGTCTTCCTGGAGCATAACAATATTGTATCTTACAGTGATTAGGTTCTTTAGAAGGACATAGATCTGGGGATTTATTCTGACGGAATATAGGCTGAACTGGATGGACAAATGTCTTTTTCAGGCTTGCTAACTATGTTAGGAGTGTCAATGCCTGCTGCAACAACTCTCGCCCATGGAATGGCGAGCTAAAGGAGAAGGGGGGTGTAAAGAGGAACACTAGGCCGCAGGTACCTATACCAAGCCGGGTCCGGAACTGTTGAGGCTGCTTCCCTTGTTGCCTGGGGGAAGGAATGAGGAGCCGGACCAACTTCATGACCTGGGTAGGAGGGGCAGCTTAAAAAGCATAGTGTGTGCAGCCGCAGGCAGCTTGGCACGAACCAGCAGCAGCGCACAGCCAGGTGAGCAGCGTGGTCCGTCCTCTGAGTACCTGTGCCACGACAGGCACCTCCAGTGGGACCGCTGTGGAGAGAAGTGCCGTGCGTTCAGTAGCTGCCAGAGACAGGGGTAATGTGCGCTCAGTGACTGTGAGTACTGCGCACGTGCAGAGGACAGAAGGCTAAGTACCGGACAGACTTTTGCGGCCTTCCCTGCCACTTGCTTCCCGCCCATTTACATTTGACTCTGGGAGTGCCACGGCCTTGCTTGCTTCGGCCGCACGTGCTTATGGACTAGGGGCTCAGTGGAAGGTACCGGAGACCGACCGCTGCCTCCAGAAGACGGACCATTGTTTAAAGGACCCCATCTGAGGACATGTCCCCGGCCGCTGCTGGATCTATAACCCCCCTGTGGGATCATCTGCTGCAGAGGAGCATACAAGACACGATAAGTTCCTTCACTGGACTGCTATTGCTTTACATTTGTTATTCCTATTATCCCTCCTTTAACCATTAACCTCCCTGTGAGGAGTGAATACCTTGTTCTATTAAATTGTTACTTCTTGTTAACCCTTGCTCTGCCTCCTGTTTGTCATTGCATCCCGCAACCTACTAACACGTGCACACAGACTTTAGATAGAGTTTGACGCCAAACATAGATTCTCAGTTAAGGGGTTTTTACACATAGCGATATCGCTATAACGTCACCGATTTTGTGATGTTATAGCGATATCGCTAGCGACATCTCTATGTGTGATACTTACCTCCGACCGGCTCCCCCGCTGTTCATCGCTGATCACGCGAGAATGTCCGGCTCCATTTCTCGTCGGGCGCTTCCTGCTGGGCTTCCTGCTGGCGCCGACGAGCGATGCGTGGAGGCGGGCGGGAGGACGTCAGGATCGCTGTGTGTGAAAGGTGAGTATCGTGCGCTGCATCGGTGCTGCATCGCTGTGAGGTCTGCCTGTGTGACAGTTCACTAGCGATCATTTAGCGATGCACCAGCGATCCTGACCGGGTTGGATCACTGGTGCATCGCTAAATGTAAAGGGGCCTTTAGAGACATTGTTTGCTATTAGGACTGTGTGAACCAATGCTAAACACTCACATCAATAAGGGGAACTTTTGTACAGATAGCTTAACAGAATTGTAATCTTAGAGAAATGTTAAGTTCGTGAATCTTTGTGCTGCACCACGGCAGGGGTTGCCTCTCACACCAATCTAACTACAATTTTGTCTTTGGGTAACTCCCAGTTAAGCCCCCGTTACACACCGCGATATCGCTAGCAATATCGCTGTAAGGTCACCGATTTTGTGACATTGCAGCGATATTGCTAGCGATATCGCTGCATGTGATACTTACCTCCGACCGGCTCCCCCGCTGCTCATCGTTGGTCGTGCGAGACGGTCCTGGATCATTTCTCGTCGGCCACTTCCTGCTGGGCTTCCTGTGGCGCCGACGAGCGAGGCGTGGACGCGGGCGGGAGGACGTCAGGATCGGCGCGTCTGACAGATAAATAGCGACCCCCGACCCCTGAGATGTCGCTGGTGAGATCTGCCTGTGTGGCAGCTCACTAGCGACCACTTAGCGATGCACCAGCGATCCATATCGTTGTCGGGATCGCTGGTGCATCGCTATGTGTAACGGTACCCTTACTGCATTAGGTCAAGCAACTTATAGTGTATCTAATAGAATGTCCTGGGCCTATCGGTCCTGCAGTGCAGGAGTCATAGCCGACCCAGGCTAGGTGTGTGTAAAATTTAACTGTGTTTTTTTTTTTTGCATTGTCAGGATAACTCAGGTTACGTTGGTAGCAAACAGTATTTCTATGACAAATTGGCTGGTTGTGTTCTTTGTCCTGGGTCCGCTGTATTCTGGGAGCGACCACGCCGGTACACAGTTTACTACTTGGTGTAGTCGGCAGGATACAACTATCGCCATGGACAGGAACACGGAGAGAAACAATCCCTTACTGCTAGTGGCATCAGCTCAAATGCTGAACCAGCCTGCCACAACCTTGGTTTCAATGGGGTACCTTTCAGCCATGGCACTATTGCAGCATTTGGTAAAATATGATGGTAAAACTTGACATTGCAAGACTGGATGGAAAGGGTGCAGAGTGTTATTAAAATGTGAAACTTAGCCCCAGAGTTGTGAGCAGAAATAGCACTGAATGCCCTAGAATGCAACGCCAGATGGAAAGTAATGGTAAAAGGGACACCTTAGATAAAAATCTTTGTGCTGCTTGAAGGAATCCATGGGGGGGGGGGGGGATGGGGGGCGTGAAAAAGTGACTCAACTGCAAAGTCTCTTTTTCAACTCACCACAACGGCAAGGTGAGACTCTAATGCAATATTCCAATACCTTGCAAGAAACAATGAATGAAGTACTGCGGCAGGATCCTGAGGCTATAGGAGCTTTTCAGGAGATGGATGGGCTGTTGCGGGATCAGTTCACACCTGGGTTAGCGAACAAATTCCTATGGGACAAGTTGCAAGAGATGATCAGGATGATGGCTGACCTGACATTTTACGATGCCTACCTTGCTGCAGTAGACAGGGAGGAGGAGTCCACGCCTGTGATTGAGAAAATAGTCAGTAGCGCTCAAGTGATGGGAAGCTGGATGGGGTCCAAAGACTGGGAGACTCTGAAGGATGTGAATCATACAGTGGAAAAAGATTTTTCGGAGGTGCATCCCTTTTATAGTTGGAATACCAAAAAGACCTTGATTCTGTTGATTCCAGGTGGTGTTCCAGAGTAACAGAATTACACTTGCGTGTTTAAAATTAAATTTATTCTAAAAATATTTTTATGTGCTCATGCACTAACAGCATAAAAAACTTTTTAAAAACTTTTAAAAAGCACAGTGCATTTCTGTTCTGAATGAGCATTCCTCAGGTGCATGTCAAAGTCAATGGCATCATTGTATCCTGCCAACTAAGCCACATTGTAGACCGTGTATTAGCATGGTCTCTCCCAGAATACAGCGATCTGAATAGAGAGTTGGCCAATCATGTATCCACAATGTTACCAGATGTGGCATAATTCATGGCATGGAGAGGTCCAGCCCAACATATACTGAGAGTTCAGACGGGGGCGTGGTTTACATGTGCACGGCGTGCATGTCAACAGACAGGAAGCATGCGTTCCACTGGTGATGCTGACGTTATAACTGAATGAAAAAAGTGCTGGGAAACATGTCAAAAGGGTATTTACATATCTTGGCAGTCATTTTGAAGCTTGTGGTGTAATAAAGGAGACACTAGTCGAATCATAGTGAGCCAAGAGGACAAAACCCATAGAAATTTCTTTGGACCGAAATGTCTGTTATATTGTACAATTTCTGGACTGCCATTAAAAAATTTCAAAGTTTTCATCCACTTGAGTGCCAAGATTCCTTGCTGAATAGTTGTATGATTTTGGAACCTATAGGAGCATCTATAACAGGAGTGCCATGATTTTTTCTTGAAGCTTTTAGAAAAACGCCTCCTCCAGTTGTTCCGTGGGCGTGGTCAAAGTTCCCACACGTATACCAGTGATGATTGCACCAAAGAGAGAACAACTACTGATTTTACCAGTGGGGACCTATGGGAGGCTGAATGAACTGCAGATGCTGATTGAACTAATATTCGAAGAGGGGTTCCAGACAAGACCATTGGTGGCCCGTGCACAAACAACTGTAAAAGATGGCTATGAGCCCATCCGTTGCATTAACATGCTGGATAGTGTAGTCACTATACTCGGGGTACACTGCTGGCTGAAGTCTATGTGCCTGATGGAGAAATACTCTGAAGAACAGGGTTCAACCTCCGGCCCAATTGGAAATCAGCCTTTACTTATTCACTTGGAGTGGACAGGAAGGCCAGGAAAGAAAACCCGACTGCTGAGTGGAACGGTCAAATCATAATGGATTGGGAGGAGGTGGATTGGAAGACCCTTACCCTTGTCCAGCAGAGGCTTCTGGAAGATACCTTATCAGAATTTCAGAAGGCCTTCGCCCGTCATGGGGAAGATTTTGGATGCTGTTCTATCATTGAGCATGAGATTTCAATTGGGAATTCTCTTCCAATCTGAATCTCTGC
The DNA here is from genome assembly GCF_039654945.1 of Dendrobates tinctorius. NCBI lineage: Eukaryota > Metazoa > Chordata > Amphibia > Anura > Dendrobatidae > Dendrobates > Dendrobates tinctorius. The sequence goes on from NW_027361672.1 coordinate 44,360,511, forward strand.
ACTGCACCACTTCAAGAGACACCTCTTGCACCCATCTAATTACAACCTTGTCCTTGAGTAACTCCCAGTTACGGCATTAGGTGAAAAGACAGGTCAGGCAACTTATAGTGTATGCGATAGGAAGTCTTGGGCCTATCAGTTGTGCAGCGCAAGGTGTATGTGGAATTTAAATGTGTTTCTTTCTTGCATTGTCAGGGTAACTCAGGTTCAGTTGTTAGTAAAAAGTAGTTCCATGGGACTTCCAGTTCCGGTGTGCACACTAGCGGTCGCATGTAAGTGCAGCTCCATGCCTCCCCACTTTGCCTCGGAGATACCCGCATCCTTATCCAACCAATTAGAGTGAAATCCCATTGGCATCACTTCAAAGGCCCTCCTAATTATATGGAGAGGTTCATTACTAAAACAACTAGACAACGATCTAGAAAACCACAGAGAAACACCAGCATACCAAGAGGCAAGATGATGCTCGACACGCTGAAGAGCAGGAAGACCACCAAAATCTTTCAGCAAACAACAGTTGCATAAGAACTAGAGTTGAGCGATACCGTCCGATACTTCAAAGTATCGTATCGGATGGTATCGGCCGATCTTTAAAAAAAGTATCGGTATCGCCGATTCCGATACCGGAAGTCCCATTCAAGTCTATGGGACTTCCGGTATCGGAATAAGAAAAACCCTTTCCTGCCCTTGTACAGCCTCTCTGGGGTCTGTACGGGCCTTTCGGGGGGCTGTGCCGGCCTTCCAGGGGGTCTGTGCAGGCTCCGGTGGTCTGTGCCGGCCTGCCGGTGGTCTGTGCAGGCTCCGGGGGGCTGTGCCGGCCTGCCGGGGGGCTGTGCCGGCCTGCCGGTGGTCTGTGCAGGCTCCGGGGGTCTGTGCAGGCATCGTCCGATGGGACTACAAGTCCCATCGGGCGATGCCTGCTACCATGACAGTGATTGACACATTAGCCAATGATGGGACAGTAGTAGTCCCATCATCCGGCTAATGTGTTAAATGTAAAAAAAAAAAAAAAAAAAAAAAATTACATGCTACATACATACAACATGCATGCTACATACATACTACATTCATACTACATACTACATACATGCTACATTCATACTACATAAATACTACATGCAACATACATACTACATATATACTACATGCATGCTACATACATACTACATGCTACATACATACCATATACATACTACATGCATGCTACATACATACTACATGCATGCTACATACATACTACATGCTACATACATACTACATATATACTACATGCATGCTACATACATACTACATGCTACATACATACTACATACATACTACATGCATGCTACATACATACTACATGCATGCTACATACATACTACATGCTACATACATACCACATACATACTACATATATACTACATGCATGCTACATACATACTGCATGCTACATGCATGCTACATACATACTACATGCTACATACATACCACATATATACTACATACATACAATACATTCATACAATACATACATAGACATACAGTACATATAACATAGAGTAACATACTTACCAATACTTGTCACATTGTTCCCCGAAGCCATTGTCTTTTCCGGAATAAATATTAACATAACAAACCACAAAAATACTCACCCACGATCCGAAGCAGTCCACGAGTGTGTCCCACGACGATCTTGGGTAGAGAACTGCAGCATCAGCTGTTGCTGCCGTTCTCTACGGGCTGCAGGAATCCAATGACGGAAGGTAGGTATCCTTCCGCACTGTATTCCTCCGCCACTTAAAAAAAAAAAAAGTCCCTAGTCTCACTTTATGCCATTGCTGCGTGGGAAATTCCCACACAGCAATGGCATAAAGTGAGACTAGGGACTTTTTTTTTTTTTAAGTGGCGGAGGAATACAGTGCGGAAGGATACCTACCTTCCGTCATTGGATTCCTGCAGCCCGTAGAGAACGGCAGCATCATCTGATGCTGCAGTTCTCTACCCAAGATCGTCGTGGGACACACTCGTGGACTGCTTCGGATCGTGGGTGAGTATTTTTGTGGTTTGTTATGTTAATATTTATTCCGGAAAAGACAATGGCTTCGGGGAACAATGTGACAAGTATTGGTAAGTATGTTACTCTATGTTATATGTACTGTATGTCTATGTATGTATTGTATGAATGTATTGTATGTATGTAGTATATATGTGGTATGTATGTAGCATGTAGTATGTATGTAGTATGTATGTAGCATGCATGTAGCATGTAGTATGTATGTAGCATGCATGTAGTATATATGTAGTATGTATGTAGCATGCATGTAGTATATATGTAGTATGTATGTAGCATGTATGTAGTATGTATGTGGTATGTATGTAGCATGTAGTATGTATGTAGCATGCATGTAGTATATATGTAGTATGTATGTAGCATGTAGTATGTATGTAGTATGTATGTAGTATGTATGTGGTATGTATGTGGCATGTAGTATGTATGTAGCATGCATGTAGTATGTATGTAGCATGCATGTAGTATGTATGTAGTATGTAGCATGTATGTAGTATGTATGTGGTATGTATGTAGCATGTAGTATGTATGTAGCATGCATGTAGTATATATGTAGTATGTAGTATGTATGTAGTATGTATGTGGTATGTATGTAGCATGCATGTAGCATGCATGTAGCATGCATGTAGTATGTATGTAGTATGTATGTAGTATGTATGTAGCATGTATGTAGTATGTATGTGGTATGTATGTAGCATGCATGTAGCATGCATGTAGTATGTATGTAGTATGTATGTAGCATGCATGTAGTATGTATGTAGCATGCATGTAGTATGTATGTAGTATGTATGTAGCATGCAGTATGTATGTAGCATGTATGTAGTATGTATGTTGTATATATGTAGTATGTATGTAGTATATATGTAGTATGTATGTAGCATGTAGTATGTATGTAGCATGTAGTATGTATGTAGCATGTAGTATGTATGTAGCATGTAGTATGTATGTAGCATGCATGTAGTATGTATGTAGCATGTATGTAGTATGTATGTAGTATATATGTAGTATGTATGTAGCATGTAGTATGTATGTAGTATTTTTTTTTTTTTTTTTTAACATTTAACACATTAGCCGGATGATGGGACTACTACTGTCCCATCATTGGCTAATGTGTCAATCACTGTCATGGTAGCAGGCATCGCCCGATGGGACTTGTAGTCCCATCGGACGATGCTTGCACAGACCCGCGGACATCAGCACAGCCCCCCGGCAGGCCGGCACAGCCCCCCGGCAGGCCGGTACAGACCCCCACAGGGTGCACAGACCACCGGCAGGCCGGCACAGCCCCCCGGCAGGCCGGTACAGACCCCCACAGGGTGCACAGACCACCGGCAGGCCGGCACAGCCCCCCGGCAGGCCGGTACAGACCCCCACAGGGTGCACAGACCACCGGCAGGCCGGCACAGCCCCCCGGCAGGCCGGTACAGACCCCGGGCAGTCCACACAGCCCCCCGGCAGGCCGGCACAGCCCCCCAGCAGGCCGGCAGAGACCCCCGGAAGGCCCGAAATGACGGCGCATCATGATGCGCACACACCGCGCATCATGATGACGTCAGTCTGTCAATCAACTTTGAACTTCCGATTCCGGTGCCGAATTCCGATATTGAAAAAATATCGGAAGTCGGTATCGGAATTCCGATACAGCAAGTATCGGCCGATACCCGATATTTGCGGTATCGGAATGCTCAACACTAATAAGAACAAGTTAAGGAGAGGTATTCTTACCTAATATCTGTGTGTGCTGTAAGACTCTGGCTGCTGAGGTAGCTAAACTGCTTGCTCCGGAGATAGCCACAGTCACCACTACACTGCAACAAATGCACAGTGATATCACGCAATAAAATGAGGATAGATAAAGCTGAAGGTAGAATCAGCAACATATTAGATATGCTGGATAGGACCAACACAAATATTCTGAAAGCAAATTAGGTGATCCATAGACTGGCTAATAACGTTGAAGATCTAGTAAATAGATCATGGAGAAGCAATCTGATGATCATTGGTTTACCAGAATCTATTACCTCTATCCAGCTTACTAATATATGGACAATAGACTTACCAAGAGCTCTGGGCATTAATGTGTAGGAGGGAGAGTCCCCGCTGTGTAACCGGGTTGGAACCAAGGGGACTGTCACCAAGGTTCCTATAGGGAGACTGTTTCCGGGGGACACAATTAGAGGAATGGCCGGAGAGAGTTCTAGAAGGAATGGGGGCAGAGTCAATATAAAAGGAGCTGAGGACGCCAACAGGGGGCACTTGATCATCGGGTCCTCGGCTGAAGAGAAGGGCTGAGCCATCCTAGAGAAAATGTGAGCTGAATTCTCTGGCCTCACCCTGGCCCAAATACATCAGGTAGAAGCACTCCTGGGCCAGTACCAAGAAGTATTCGCCAATCATGAGGATGATTTCGGGTGCACCATGGCCATCACACAGGGCATCCCCACTGAAGGAACGGCCCCGATCAGAGAGCGATACCGACAGATACCCCCGCAACTATACCAAGAGGTAAAGACACGGCTGGGCCAAATGCTGCGGAAAGGAGTCCTTGGGCAGCTCCCATTGTGTTAGTCCGAAAGGACGGCACCTTACGGTTCTGTGTAGACTATCGAAAGTTGAACGCCTGTACCATAAAAGACTCGTACCCACTGCCCCATATAGAGGAGTCCCTATCAGCCCTGGGGAAAGTAACATACTTTTCTACCCTAGATCTGGCCAGCGGGTACTGGCAGGTGCCAATGTCGAAGGAAGACCGCGCCAAGACCGCGTTCATCTTACCTATGGGACTATTCGTTCGGGCTAGCCAACGCCCCCAGGACCTTACAATGGCTAATGGAGCAGTGGTGTCTGGGAGATCTCAACTTCGAGGCCACGTTGATATACCTAGACGACATCATCTACACGGCCACGTTTGAAGACCACCTGCAGCGGTTGGGGCAAGTGCTCAGTCGGCTGCAAAAGTACGGGTTGAAGGTAAATCCCCAGAAATGCCACCTGTTCCATACACAAAATGAATACCTCGGACATACCATCTCCGCCTAAGGCGTTAGACCGTCCGTGGAAAAAGTCGCCGCAATACAGGGGTGGCCTACTCCCGAGATGGTAAAAGATGTACGAGCCTTCCTGGGGTTGGCTGGATATTACCATCGCTTCGTAAAGAACTTCGCCCGACGGGCCCAAGCCCTGAAAGACCTGCTGAAGGGAGCCCCTGCCGGAGCTAATAGTTGGAATATTCAGTGGCGGGAACCACAGGAAAAGGCCTTCCAAGGTCTCAAAACCACACTCTCAGAAGCCCCAGTGTTAGCCTACGCCGATTTTTCGCAACCGTTCATACTGCACACCGACGGGAGCCTACACGGGCTGGGAGCTGTATTGTCACAAATTCAAGACGGACGGAAAAGAGTGAATGCTTACAGAAATCGATCACTCCACGATTCCGAACGTAATCCAGACAACTGCAGCTCCTTTAAGCTCGAGCTTCTTGCGATGGTGTGGGCCATGATGGAGCGGTTCGCGGAGTACCTGGCAGGCTCTGAGGTAGTGGTCCGGACTGACAACAACCCACTGGCCCACCTTGACAATGCCAAATTGGGGGCCCTAGAACAACGGTGGGTGGCCTGAATGGCCAAATTCAAATATAAAATCATCTACAAACGGGGAGCGGAGAATGTGCATGCCAATGCACTCTCCAGGATTCGACGTATGACTCTTGGGCGAAGCCGAGACGACGAGCTTGAAGGAGATGAAAAAGCACTCGCTTTAGCCCCCACCGGGATCACAGCTGTGACCCGAGAACAATCCCATGTAGGACTCACTAGGGGCCTATTAGAACAATCCTGGGATAAATGGATCCAACAACAACAGGAAGATGGAGTGATTGGCCCCCTACGTTAATGGGTGGCCATGGGCCGGCTACCCAGCGACACCCAAAGACAGACACTGACTCGGGACACTTTGCTAATGCTATGTCAGTGGGAGAGGCTGGTGATCAAAGGAGGACTATTGTACCGAAAGGCAGTGCTGCGTATAACATCAGCGACAGCTTGGCAGGTAGTAATACCGGGAGCCCAGCTCACTGAATTTGCTCAGGAGGCTCATGAAAAAGGGGCTCATTTTTGGGCACAAAAGACTTTCCAGTGGCTACAACAAATGGCCTACCACCCCTGCTTGCAGGCCACAGTGGAAGAAGTTTGCCGTGCGTGCCGCCTATGTGAGTTAACTAAACCACCAGAACAACAGGCTCCAGTACAAACAATAGTAACGGCAGCAGCCCTAGAACTCTTGATAGACTATTTAACCATTGGCCCCGCACACCAGGGGTATGAACATTGTCTACTTATGGTAGACCATTTTACCAAATTCGCCATGGTGACCCCTACCCAAGATCAAAATGCGGAATCAGCAGCCTACGCGATTTGTAAGAACTTTATCCAAGTATACAGCTGCCCCAATGGATCCATTCAGACCAGGGTGCGTGCTTTCTGGGAAAAGTAATGGAAGAATTATACCGCCTATATGGTATGGATAAATCCTGGACCACTCCATACCACCTGCAAGGAAATGGGGCTTGCGAGAGCTTTAATCGGACATTTATCCAAATGCTACGCACCCTGGAAAGTGACCGAAAAGCCCGCTGGCCCGAATACGTCGCGAAATGGTCTGGGTTTATAACATCCGGGTACACTGAGTCACCGGCTACACCACGTACTCGCTGCTATTTGGCTGGGAAAATCAAAGGAATCACTGAGGTGGAGTTAAACCCGGAGGAGGAACAACCGTGGACAGGAGTCTCCTCGTGGGTCCGGAATCATTGGTATTGGCTGCAAGCCTTGCACCGAATCGTCCATACAAAACTTCAGGACATGGAACACCCAGGGAAGACCCCGTCCCAACCCACCGAATTCCAAGCAGGAGATCGTGTACTCATACGAGATCAGCGCCCCCAAAATAAATTGGGACACAGCTGGGAATAGAGTCCCTATTGAGTACTGCCTAATAAGCCCAGATGGACCAGTGTACGAAATACAATCTGAAAAAGAAGGGGACCACCCTACCCGTACCTTACACCGTAATATGTTACGACCCTGTACTTCCATGGACCCTGCCGACCCAAGGCCCCTCCTCAGGTCTACGAACCGCTGCCAGCAGTATGGAATGAGGATGATGAGGAAGACCTTCCGGCAGTACAAGTGGCCACTGCAGAAACCGGTACCCCAGCAATCCCAGTTAATCCACCATCTTCCACCACCCCAGAGGACTCCATCACAGTCGAACCACGTCGCACCGAGCGGTCCACAGCTGGCAAACCCCCCGAATGCTACGAACAGGACCAGTTCGTATGGCAGAAAAGACTTTTACATCAAAAAGCAGGCCCAGGCCCCTCAGAGCCCTCGCCCGGGGACTGGCGAGCACACAAGATGGGGGAGTGTAGGAGGGAAAGTTCCCGCTGTGTAACCGGGCCGGAACCAAGGGGTCTGTCACCAAGGTTCCTCGGGAGACTGTTTCCGGGGGACACAATTAGAGGACGGGCCGGAGAGAGTTCTAGAAGGAGTGGGAGCGGAGCCGATATAAAAGGAGCTGAGGACGCCAGCAGGGGGCACTTGACAGAGTGGGAGAGAAGGAGCAGGAAGACTGGAGGGCGCCAGAGAGCCAGAGCTAGGAGACGACTAGAGGGACTTGAAAAAGACTCACCACGGACAGGAAGGAGACAGCACCAAGCCGACCAGCAGAGGGACCCCGACTGCACTTCCCGCGGCCGTCACTGCCCGACTCCAGCCCGCGTTTGCAGTCTACTGGCTGCCGCCCGCGGCCGCTGTCCAGATCCTACCTGCGGTTGCGACTTGCCCGCTGCCACCTGCGGCCGCTGTCCAGATCCTACCCGCGGTTGCGGCTTGCCCGCTGCCACCTGCAGCCGCTGCCCAGATCCAGAGTTGCAGCCGCTGCTGCCCAAATCCAGCCCGCGGTTGTGACCTGCCGGTCGTCACAAGCAGCCACCCGTGTCTGACTCGTCCGCGGCTGCGGCGTCCACTGCTACCCGTGGCCGCCGCTGTCCGGCCCCAGCCCGTGGCTGCAGCCCACACGTCTCAGGCCCCGGCTGTCACCATCCCGCCTCTGCGGGGAGGCGCAACACAGAGGAAATCTACAGGGGCCAGTTGTGCCCACACTTCATCTGGGCGTAGGAACACTAGAAACCTGCATCACATCCTCATCGGCTGGGCCCAGCGGCTGAGACATCGAAGAGATACAGACCACCACTCTGCCAGACGTCAGAGGAGGATAAGCGACACGTAGTTGATAACCTGTAGTTTCTGGACCCGTAGTCGGCCACACCGCGGCCCCATAGTTACCGGTTCCGACCGGGTATTCGTGTTCGAGTTACCTGTGTATTATTGTCCTGATCCCAGCGAGGATAACTGTTGTTAGCTTTTCCGTTACTCAAGATAGCCCTTATAGATACAAATATATACAGTATATAAAATTTACATTATAAGTTCACTCCGACTCCTGTCTTGTCACTGCATCCTGCGTACCAGCGATACCTACATTTGCATGAAAGTACAATGGGCTCACAGAGTAGGCCCACCACAAACACCTCCATAGGAATCTTCTGCTTATAAGCCCAGGCCTATTATTGCAAAATACCTGAACTATGGGATCAAAGTGGACATCTTACAAAGGTACAGAAAATCCTCTCCACCTGTGGTGCTAAAAGGACAGAGTGGTAATTTTCAGTGACTACTTGGTGGAAGTAACAAAGAAAAGATGCGCCTTTAGTGGAATATGCACTGAACTAGTAAAGAAGAAAATCAACTTCTCGTTACAATTTCCGGCGAATCTTAAACTGTTTTCACCTGGAGGAGTAACATAAAAATTGTCAGAACCAGAAGAAGTGTCAGACTTTGTTAAAGACATAGAATATCTTTGCAAGGAAAACAGCAAAGGGTCACCAACAAAAAGTCTGAGTATTGTCGGGATTTATTCTGATATTCCCCCTTTGCTTGATTAACACTATTTCTCCAAAGGATAAAAATATCATACTATGCAAATGATTGAGAAATCTTATGCCGCTATGAGAAAAGAAATTTTGGGTGTTAATATATAATTGTGGTGGACAGGGACATGAAGATGAAGAAGATAGGAGGGAGAGTAGTGGGAAAGGGGGGGAAATAAAAGGGTGAAAGAGTCCAAGTTAAAAATATTATGAAAAATATACTTGTTACAAATTGCTCTTGTGGAAACTATAATAGATCGAAAATTATTTTTTTTAAATAGTACATATTCTGACTAAGGAGGAGGTATAGAGATAGAGAGGTTTTTTTTTTAATTGGTACAGGTTGAAATTATATTTTTATATATTTAATTGACCAAAAAGTAGGGAAGTAGACAGACGTCCCACAGGTGTGCAAAAAAGTGAAGTCAACACTACAGATAATGACTCTGTCTATAATGAAATTATCTAAGTTGGAGAGAGTTGTTTTGTTTCTTTTTCTCTGTTTTAACACTGGTTATCTTCACACCCTATGAATCTTATAATGACTTGATTACTGCATTATGAAGCTAATTACTTAGAATGTCAAAGGGCTACAATGAGCTCATAAGACAATGGTGGTGCTAAGACATTTGAAAAAACTCAAAGTAGATATAACATTACTACAGGAAACGCATCTGCAAGACTTTATCAGAATGAACAAAATGTGGGTAATAGTATATGATTCCCAAGCAGTTAACAAAAAGCAGAGTTATACACCTAATAGACAAGCAAACTGTAAAATCAAATAACTACAAAAAGACAATGCTGGTAGATTATTGAAGGTAACTTTGGACAGCCCAGGTGGCCTTAATACTGTGTCAGACTGAAGAACATTGAGCCCACCGGAGGATTCTCCAGTTCTCTGGTGGGCCAGTCCAACCCTGCCTTTATAATATCTATGTAGACTGTGAGCCCTTGCGGGCAGGGTCCTCTCTCCTTCTGTACTTATGTGTGTCTTGTATTGCTCATGTTTATTGTACTTGTCTATATTTGCCCCTTTTCACATGTAAAGCGCCATGAAATAAATGGCGCTATAAAAATGTATAATAATAATAATAATAATAATAATCTATGTTCCGAATAAATCTAATAGATCTTGCTTTCAGAGGCTATAAAAAATAATGCTAGAGGAAACAGAAGAAAAAATCATAATCGGAGGAGATCTGAACACAATCCTAAACGTAGTAGAGGACAGGAAATGCGGGAAAAATGCAGGTAACATAGAGAGAACACGATAAGGTATTGGCCCCCATGCTAGAAAACAAAAATCTTAAATATGCCCAGCGTACCACTTACCCCATGGGTAGGGAATTTACACATTTTTAGCATGTTCATAATAGTTGGTCTAGAATTGATCATTTTTTGGCTTCAGAAGACTTTTTATACAAAATCAGTCATGTCGTTAGTAAAGATCTACTGTAGTTATCTCAGACAATGCTGTGGTAATGGTAACTTTGATTGATATTTTTCCAAAAGCTTCAGATATTATTTGGAGATTCTCAAGTTTTCTGGCCCAAGATGAATACTTTCAAAAACTACTGAAGGAACAGTGGTTGGATTATAATCTAGATAACAGGGATCATATAGAAAATTTTCATCTCTTTTGGGATAGAGCAAAGACAGTGATTAAAGGCTGTATCATTGGATGCATAAAATCTCTCAAACCTAAGGCTACACTAGCATATAATGAAGTTATATACAAAATATATGACTGCCTCAAACCTGATTAAAAGGGCAAAATGGATTAAGGCTGAAACAAAATGTGATTAATGGATAGAAAGAGTGAAAGGAAATAAAAAACATCTAAATTTTTACATGGCAATTAGGCCAGGTCGTTGCTACAACATTTATTGGCAGCATAAAAGATAATGCAGGAACCCTACGAAAAAATCCAAAAATGTTTAACAATATTCTACACCAATACTACAATGAACTGTAAAGACAAGAAACTATGGCAGAGGAAAAAGCAAAAAAAATCCTGGATACAGTATTCCTTCCATCAATTTCAGATAGTGAGATAGAAAGCTTGAATACCCTAATAATTAATGAAGAAATAATAGTGACAATAAAAAACTTGAAAAACAACAAGGCCCCGGGCCCAGACAGGCTGCTGGGAGAGTTCTACAAAATTTTGGTTGAGGAAATAACAACCTCATTAAGAGAAGTTTTTAAAGGGAAATTTTCACTGCTCCCAGACGTATATGACCTATTAATATGGGCATACAGGTAATAGAAATGTTACACTAATCGTACCTGTATGCCTCATATTAACAGTCTTGTTGTTGAGAGATGTCATATTCTTTACGTATTCTAATGATTTTTTCCAGGCTCCGGGGCTTGACTGTGAAGGCTTTGGAAGTGTCCAAAGCCTAAAACTTGTTGATTGGCTGCGCAGCAAACCCAAACATTTTGATGGACTTCTGGGAAAAAAGTCTATGTTCAGGGTCCATGCACGGACGCTAGAAGTCCGTAACTTTACAGTTCAGGTTCGCTCATCACTAGTTAGAGTATATTTGAAAATAAAGTATTTCATTATTCTGACAATGGTTCTTGCAGTTTATTTTAGGGAAGGTAAATCGCAGCAGAATTTTTTAAAAAAAATCTATATTATTAAAAGATTTTTATCATTGTTTGAAGTGTGAATCTCTATTGTTAGATCTCGGGGATGACCACTGCAATTAATGGGATTACTATCTACATAAAATTCATTTTATATAGCTGGACAGGTGGTTTATACCCAACCAAAGTCTTATGATAGTAGAAAAAAGCAGCTGCAAAGTTCTGCAGTAACACAAGTATTGTTTCTGCTTAATTAAAATTTTGATTTAAAATTAAGTGAGACATTTCAAAATAAGCTTAATAAAAGTGATTTCACATTTTATGGCACTACATTGCTATTTAGCTTTATTAACAAGTAACAACAATGGGAGAAAATGGGACATGGGACTCACGGAGGTATTGGCTTATGGCCTACCACTAATTACCGTATAACTCTGACACCCTCGAAAACCCCAAAAATAGATGCTTAGAAGTGCAAAGATGTGACTTCCTAACATCTTTGGTAGTGGTCTGGGGTGAATTAACTTACGGTAAATAGAATCAGACATGGCACATCCAGAATATAATAATATCAGTCTTGTGAAAATGATTGGAATATAATTGCGAAATGTAGAAGGTGAATGTACATTGTTAGTTTCTTCACTAGACAGGAGTCTTTTTAAAGAAAACTTTGGCTGCAAATTTAATTGTTATATAGGATCTGATTTGTCAGTGTCTTAAATACTGCAATTTTTTCACATTCCATTTTTCTGACATAGGGGCCATTTTGTCTCTAATGGCCATTCAAGTGAGCATTTCTCAAAATCAATGGGAAAATAATTGAGATTGAGCAGTAGGGCAATTAAGGGAAGCTTTCTTGAGCACAAGTGGAATCAGTTGTGCCATATATTTAAGAGTAACAGCTCTAATCCAAGGAAATAAATTTTACTGACAGTGAAAATGCTGCTAAAAGCTTATGCTTACAGTCCTGAGGCACACATAATACACTACCAATCTCTGAGGAGGTCATTCCACTAGACATCCCTGTCATACCGTAGTCTAAGGCATCTCAATTAACTAATATTCACAGTATGCAAATCAAAGCCATTCATTTGGCGTTAACATCCTTTCTATCCAAAAGACAATCTCACATCTCCATTATATTTCTAGATCATTTTGAGGTCATTATTGTGTTATGCATGTAGCACAGATTGTTTAACATGCCCAAGAAATAACATTCAGCTTGCATGTGTTACATTCTAGCCTCGCTTCTATCATTATTCTTTTTGTTAGTCTCATGGTAATCTGATGCTTATTACATTTGTGTACAGGTAGCTATAACTAAGGGTCCATTTACTCTGACCAACCAGCAGCACAATATGAACAACTGATGTTTAATAGCCTATTTACACAGGCAGACCATATGGGGTATAGGAATGATAATTTCCTCTCACATATTCATATTTTTATCCATATTGTTTAGACCTTTTACTTGAGCGGTAATATGTGTGCTCCACGTTGAGGCACAAGATGTGACAAGCCATGCGGTGCTCCGTGATTTAACTCAGATGGTAGTGTGCTTCCCTGTGTAACAGATGACGCATGTCTATGACTTGCTTCTGACGTTTACCTTGGAGACTTTTCAGGATCCATTCGCAGTTGGCCGGTATGCGTCCCACGGTGGAACACATTTTGCACACAGGAAATCATACATTTAACCAAGCAGCAGTTATCTTAAATATAATGGGGGCAAACATCATCACACGTAGCTGACCCAATGATTGGTTAAATGGGGAATAAAAAGAAGGACTTATGGCCCTCTCTCATACCCTCTTGAGAAAGCAGCTGGTGAAAAGCACGTTGGTGTACGGGCATCCATTTGGTTTCACATACCCTCTTGAGAAAGCAGCTGGCTAAACATGCATTGATGTACAGTCATCCATTTGGTTTCTAGGTAACTACATCTTATGAATTATAAATATGAATGTGTCTATACTTGTTTTATTGCTATAGATATAGGGACACAGTGTTTGCTCCCTCTGGTGTTATTGTAATGGCTTTCTCTGATATTTATCCTATTTGTTATATTGGCACTGAACCACAGGATTATCATTTCATACCCATACACATTTTTTATTATGTTATTATATATGTTTTTAAGAATATTTTTCAATAAAGTTATTAAATTTTATTTCATGTTGGTGTGGCATAACTCCCTGTAGGAATATACAGTATATATGCATTTTGGTGTGTCCACACCTGCTGACATACTCTAGCTTGGTACATAGGTAGTTGTAGTAATTTATGTGCCTAAAGCACAGTAACAGATTCTTCAATGCACATAGGGTGCGAATCTTCTCGGCAGTGCGAGTTCTGCTTATACAAGATGACGCACTGCCAAGAACAATAGTCTTCTCTGCTACACAAGAACGATAATCTTTTATTCTGCACAAAAGATAATTTAACCTGATGAACGAGCAATTTACTCTTTCAACAGGAGATGGGCAGCCTGTTTACGCCGAAAAAGCATCATTTTTTAAACAGGACTCACTCTGCTGAAAACAATAGAAGCCTATGCTCACTGAACGATCTATTATAGAAAATTTAAAGACTGATGTTTATGCTGGCAATCATCATAATAGAGAATCCTAACCGTAACATGCATATATACAGAAAACTAATATTGTATAAAGGAATAACACACCAAGAGTAGCTTTTTGTACCTGTTCTTGGTGCTCTATTTATTTATGCAATATCAATTTTCTAATGAAATAAGGAGTAATGTAAGCTTGCTCCTTTAGAATAAGCACCCACCCACAATCTCTTCTTCGCAACATAAATTTGAGGTTGATCAACCTAACTTTTGTCTAACCTGCATATAACAATGCGCAGCATAAACAGGTACACCCCTTTTGAAAAGTAAGATACATTTCACTCAATATCTCACTAAACACAAGAGCATGTTCCAAAATGTTGACATATTTAAGCTTCATAGAAAAATACTTAACACATACAATGAAAGTAAGGTTGTTAAGTTCAGTTATGAAATGAGCCATTTCTTAATAATTTTGACCTCCTGAATTCTATTCTGACAATGAAAATTTTTAGTTGGCTCTTGTTTATAAGATAGGAAAGAGTTTTCCTTTTACTGATACATACAATTAATGCATAAAAGTTTCAATACTTTGAAACATTACTATTTTTGCAAATTTAAAAATGCAGAATATTTTGTTATGCCAATTTTCTGATATTTATTTCAAAGAAACTTAGCAACAATGCAAATGACTAAAACATGCCTACACAGTTTTGCAAATTATAAACAGTTACCGAAATTGCTCTACAAATTTTGTTTCTCATTCAGTGACAACTATTTCTTGCTTGTCTCTTGTACAGCTGCATTGGATCATCTCTTGCAATTGTCTAACAGTAATCTGCAAGCATTGATGAATTCCATTTTCTTTGATATCTTTTCTCCATAGCCGCAATATCTTGGTGAAATCTCTCACCGTTCTCGTCTCTCACTTCTCTGCAGTTTGGTGGAAAATAGTCTAAATGCTAATGTAAGAAATTAATCTTTGAGGACACATTACAGCCAAGATCATTATATGTCTTGAGTACATTTTCCACCAACTCTTCATAGCTACAGTATATGCTCGTGAGTTTCCCAAAAAATTAGTTACCAACAATAGGAATGCTACCCATAAAGCCTGCAACAAATGAAGCTCATCTTGAATAAGCTTTACGAATATGAGGTCCAATACAGACTCCTTCCTTTATTTTTGCTTCACACAAACCTTAGAAATGTATCAATGAGGTGCTTGATTGCATTTGCACTTTTATCCATTGCCTTTACAGAGTTCTTCATTAGGCCCGACTTGATATGCAATGGTGGTAACAAAATCTTATGTGGGCCAACAAGTGCTGGATGAAGGGCATTTATACTCACTGACTGAAGTGAATGTCGGAGAAGTCAGTCTGATTTATTTTAGTGATATCCTTATGTACGAATATCGCACTCACTCAGAAAGCAGCCATACTTTGTGCATCCACGCTGGAGACCAAGTAAGAGGGCAACCACATTTAAGTCATGACAGAGGAGCCACAAATGTTGGTCAAAATTCAGATACCACAACAGCTGTCTCATGTTGTAATAGGTTTCTTTCATTACTTGTTGAGCATTAGGGTGCTTGAGCACAATGCTCAAGTCCCTGTCCCACATGTTTTTCGGATATCAGACAGCCAATCAACATGCGAGGATTGCCAGTCAAACACAGTAATGCAGTAGCTATGTTGACTACTGGCATTACTGTGGTTGGCCTGCCACATCGGGTCATCGGGTCTAAGACCCGGGGACCCGATGCTCAGCCCACTGACCTCTGAAATCAGAGCATAAAATTAATATTCACTGCTTTCCGAGCCCATCTATTGACGCCAAGAGATGTGCGGGGGAAGCAGTGAATATTCATTAAGCATTTACACCTGCTGAACTGGCGAATGAATTAATTCAAACCAAATAAACACACACAAAAGTCCTTTATTTAAAAAAACACTCCCTGACAATTCCTCTCAGCTACCCATTTATTAGATAGTAAAGGTCCTGCGCAGGTCTGACATAGTCCACAGCACCACAATCACCACTCCGCTGTCTGCAGCATATGAAGCCTCATTCACAGAATGGCGCTTAATATTCTGTAACAGTTGCTGTCGGTTCTCCTGCTGAGAGTAGCATGAGAGCTAGACGCTGTCATGAGCGGTGACGTCAGGAAGGTTATTGCCGATCACAGATGTTGTGTTACAATATGGGAAACAGCATCTGTGATGGGCAGTAACCTTACTGACGTCATCGCCGATCACAGACACTGCCAGCTATTGCAGAGCACTGCAAGATCTGGCAGTGAGTGTTGGTGTGATAGCCTATGAAGCACCATTCTCTGAACATGGATCCATATGCTAGAATTTTGGACAGGGCTAGCCATGGGACATCAATGTGGATAACAATGGATCCATTGGAATATAACGGACAGACATAGGATTTCTTTGGGTGAAAGAAAGTATGTTTTTTTGTTAAAATAAAGGACTTTTCTGTGTGAGCGTGTGTGTTTGTTTATTTATTTTTACTTACAGGGTTAGTAATGGGGGTGTCTGAGTTACAGTAAGTCAATTACTAATCCCAGGGCTTGATGTCAGTGCCAGCTGCTGACAGCAACCCCTAATGAGGGGACATCAGGGCAATTGGGAAGAGTTGAGACAGGGCACTAGAATTGATGCATCTAATGTGATGTGCCAGTCCTGGGGCAGCTGAGGGCTGACATTTTTAGGCTGGGAAAGAGCCAATTGTGGCCAGGTGTCAATGCATGCACAGATTGACAGAGTCCCAGAGTGGTGACGTCATCAGATGGCTCCAGGACTCTGACGTCTTGTGTGTGCATGGTAAACCCAGAGGATGCATCAGGATCATGGCTTAGGAAAGTATATTGTGTTTTTAATTTTTATTAAAGCTTGTGGGGGCATCATAAACAATGGATGACGCAAAAACAGTGGGTGGTGGCTCATACATTATAAGGACTACTGTGGTTGCCCTTATAACGTATAAATAGTTTTGGGACTAATACAGTGACCATTATACAGTTTAGTAGCTAATGTATGGCCCATTATACAGCATAGGAGTAAATGCAGTGGCCATTATACAGTTTGGGGACTATAGTGGGGGCAATCACACAGTGTGTGTTCTACTGTGGGGGCCCCTTATTCAGTGTGGATGTCTCTTTTACATTGTAAGGACAGCTGTAGGGGTCCTAATAAAGTGTGAGAGCCATTACACTCACTGGCCACTTTATTAGGTACACCATGCTAGTAAGGGGTTGGACCCCCTTTTGCCTTCAGAACTGCCTCAATTCTTCGTGGCAGAGATTCAACAAGGTGCTGGAAGCATTCCTCAGAGATTTTGGACCATATTGACATGATGGCATCACACAGTTGGCGCAGATTTGTCGGCTGCACATCCCTGATGCGAATCTCCCGTTCCACCACATCCCAAAGATGCTCTATTGGATTGAGATCTGGTGACTGAGGAGGCCATTTGAGTACAGTAAACTCATTGTCATGTTCAAGAAACCAATCTGAGATGATTCGAGCTTTATGACATGGCGCATTATCCTGCTGAAAGTAGCCATCAGATGTTGGGTACATTGTGGTCATAAAGGGATGGACATGGTCAGCAACAATACTCAGGTAGGCTGTGGCGTTGCAACGATGCTCAATTGGTACCAAGGGGCCCAAAGAGTGCCCAGAAAAAATTCCCCACACCATGACACCACCACCACCAGCCTGAACCGTTGATACAAGGCAGGATGGATCCATGCTTTCATGTTGTTTACGCCAAATTCTGACCCTACCATCCGAATGTCGCAGCAGAAATCGAGACTCATCAGACCAGGCAACGTTTTTCCAATCTTCTACTGTCCAATTTCGATGAGCTTGTGCAAATTGTAGCCTCAGTTTCCTGTTCTTAGCTGAGAGGAGTGGTACCCAGTGTGGTCTTCTGCTGCTGTAGCCCATCTGCCTCAAAGTTCGACGCACTGTGCGTTCAGAGATGCTCTTCTGCCTACCTTGGTTGTAACGGGTGGCAATTTGAGTCACTGTTGCCTTTCTATCAGCTCGAACCAGTCTGCCCATTCTCCTCTGACCTCTGGCATCAACATGGCATTTCCGGCCACAGAACTGCCGCTCACTGGATTTTTTTTCTTTTTCGGACCATTCTCTGTAAACCCTAGAGATGGTTGTGCGTGAAAATCCCAGTAGATCAGCAGTTTCTGAAATTCTCAGACCAGCCCTTCTGGCACCAACAATCATGCCACGTTCAAAGGCACTCAAATCACCTTTCTTCCCCATACTGATGCTCGGTTTGAACTGCAGGAGATTGTCTTGACCATGTCTACATGCCTAAATGCACTGAGTTGCCGCCATGTGATTGGCTGATTAGAAATTAAGTCTTAACACACAGTTGGACAGGTGTACCTAATAAAGTGGCCAGTGAGTGTATATAGCATGGGAGTTAATGTGGGGGCCATCATATAGTCTGCAGCTTACTTTGGGGACCATCAAACAGTTTGAGGTCTAGTGTGGAGACTACTATGGAGGCTATTATACGATGTGGGAGGCATTGTACAGTGTGGGCGCTTCTGGGGGGGTCATTATACTGTGTTTTGGGTGAGCAGTGGGGACATCATACTATGTAGAGAGAAGATGTGCGATATCATACTGTGTATAAGGGGGCTGTGGGCCCATGATGCATATATCGTGGCACTGTGGGCCAACCATACTGTGTATTGAGGAGCTGTACATTGGGGGGCTCACTGGACATTATTAAATGTTAAGTGGGCACTTAATAGGCATTATTGTTATAGGGGTACTCAGCCTACTGTGGCTGTCAATAGGGAAAATGTGGACATTGCTTTCTAGGGCATTTGTATAGGGCATTAATATTTTATTAATTAATTACATCATCTTCTCCTCTAGGTCTGTGTTTGTGTGGGCTGCTGTGCGGGACTTGTGCGGGACTTATAGCCCAAAAGGTACACACAGTGAGCTTCTCTTGTTAATGCCTCTCCTGTATAAAGCTGGACTTCCACATTTAAGTGCCGAGTGCATTCCCACCTTTATGATTGTAGAACTTCTACCCTTTAGTGCTGTGTGGGTGCTCATTTTTAATATCACTGGACTGCCTCATTAAATGCTGTGTGCTTACTCAGATACTTTCTGCTGGACTCCTACGTTTAGTGCCTTGTGCACACCTGCATTATATTACTGTTGGAATGGTTATATTTGCGGTCGCTCCCCGATCTTCAGTTACTCTGGACATTTCTATATTGAGCAGTGTTTTCGTTACAATTGCAGAAAGTGCTCTGCTAGTTTTGCTTTACTTGCATCATTCCATATTGTGCTGTGTTTTCATTACTATTGCAGGAAGTGCCCTGAAAGCTTACACTTGTTAAATATACTTATTTGCATCAACTTTGGTCTCAGTGTCATATTATCGCACGCAATCAGATTCCGTAGTATCTATATAATTTTTACAGGATACTTAGGCCATTTAAGGAATCTACTGGGATAATGCTGACTGAGACAAAGTTGGATCAGTTGTTCTCTATGATCCACTCTTTACGGGGATAAAAAGGCTCTGCAAAACAAGTTTGCTAACTGGAAGGTCCATTTTGGACAGGCACTTCAGGATTGAGTAATCAAGTAATCAGATAACAGCACGGGCGCCTCCACCCCTGGGGCAGCTACTGCCAACTAGTCTTCCCAATTACCACCATTTACGTTCAGTGGAGACTGCTACAAATTTCGTGGGTTTGTGAATCAATGTCTTTTGTATTTTGGTGTGCATGCTGACCACTTCCTTACTGATCGATCCATAGTTTTATGTATAATCATGTTACTTACTTCCCGAGCTCTCGCGTGAGCAAATCTGCTTATGGAGACTCGTGACCCTCGTTTGAATAACCTTGACGATTTTCTTGCTGCAATGTCTATGATGTTTGATGACCCTAATCGTCGCACTACAGCTGAGACCGCCTTGTTATCTTTATGTTAGGGTAAGCATTCTGTCATTGAATACGCTACTGAGTTTAGATGGCTAGCAGTGGATACGATTTGGGACTGTTATGCCCAATTACCCATTTTTAAGAGGGGATTGTCTAGTGCGATGAAAGAGGAGTTAGCTCATGCAGATGCTCCGCAAGAGGCACTTTTATACTACAATGTGTACGCATTGAGATACGAATTACTGAGTATAGACAGGAGAGATTTGCAGCCTCTAAACATGCCTCTAACTCTTCCTTTTCTCCTAATGAACCTACCGGCAAATCGTCTTGGGAGGCTGAACCAATTCCCATGCAGGTGGATGCTTTACAGCGGCGTGAGAGTAATGAGCGCAGAGAGCATCGTTTTCGGGAAAGTCTATGTTTTTACTGCGGGCAATCAGATCACTTCCTTATCAACTGTCCCAAGCGGCCTTGCAAGGTACTGGCCACAGTAGTGGAATTTGAGAATCAGAATCTGAATCTGTTACGTTGGATTCTCATTTTTCTGTGAATGCCATATTTCATTCTCTGTCTGTGACCGCCTCTCCTAAAACACAGAGGAATAAAGAGACACATTGCTCCCATCCTCTTATGATCCGGTTGTCGGGACAATGAATTCCCTGAGCAGCTATGGTGGATTCAGGGGCAGGAGGTAATTTTATGGACTTATCCTTTGCCAAGGAACATGGCATTCAGACTCAGCAGAAGGTAACTTTGGAAATGGTGGATGGTTCCCCTCTAGTTTCTTAACCAGTAGATCAGGAAACTGTACCTCTGGAAGTCTCCATTGAACCAGATCATCAGGAATTGCTATCCTTTATGTTGATCTCCTCACCACATTTCATTTTAATTTTAGGAATTCCATGGCTGCAGTCGCAAAATCCTATCATCAACTGGGAGATATAGGAGATCAATTTCCCCTCAAGAGAAACACCAGTAACAAGCCAGGCAACTCCTCAGGACACAGAAAGTACCACTGAGGTATCTTTATTACCATCTATTTATAATGAGTTTTTGGATATTTGTGAGAAGAAAATGGCAGACCAGCTTTCTCCTCATAGACCTTGTTATTGTCCCATTGAACTGCTTCCGGGGGCAGCTATTTCAACCAAGAATGTCTACCCACTAGCAGCTCCGGAGCTGCAGGCTTTGAATACATTGATGAGAATTTGGCTAAGGGTTTCATTCACCCTCCTCATCACCTGCAGGAGCACCCATCTTTTTCGCTAAAAAGAAGGATGGAGCTCTCAGACCTTGTATTGATTATCGGGAGCTCAATAAGGTAACCATCCGGAATCGCTGTCCTTTACCATTGATTCCTGAACTGCTGGAAAGAGTACGAAATGCTAAAGTCTTCTCTAAGTTGGATCTTCGAGGAGCATATAATTTGATTTGGATCCGCTCTGGAGATGAATGGAAGACTGCATTTAGATGTTGGTATGGGCATTTTCGAATATCTGGTGATGACTTTCGGTCTCTGTAATGCTCCGGCAACCTTCCAACTTCTGGCGAATTATATTTTTAGAGATCTGTTAGACCATATTGTCGTGATCTATCTGGACGATATTTTGATTTTTTCTGATTCATTGCAGGAACATCAGGAGCATGTTAAAACCGTCCTGAGACATCTGAAAGAGAATCATTTCTACATTAAGCCTGAGAAATGTGAATTCCATCGCACAGAGATTCAATTTCTGGGGTATGTCATCTCACCGCATGGGCTTAACATGGAGGCAAGTAAGATCCAGGCTATTCTTGATTGGCCCGCACCTAAAAATGTCAAGGAGGTACAGTGTTTCATTGGATTCACACATTTTTATACACGATTTATTCGTAATTTCTCTGAGTTTGTTCGACCCATTACACAGCTAACCAAGTAGGAAAAGACTTTCTTGTGGTCCTCACAGGGTCTGGAAGCCTTTGATTGTCTTAAGCCCTGGTTTACTTCTGCACCTTTACTGATTCACCCTAACCCAGCATATCCTTTCTTTGTGGAAGTGGACACTTTGGACAATGCTCTGGAGCCATCCTGTCACAAAGAACGGGAGACAAGGGTCTGTTACATCCATGTGCTTTTTTTTCGTTCCACTGCAGAGAATAACTATCATGTGGGAGATAAAGAGCTTCTAGCCATTATCGCTGCATTTAAGGAATGGAGGCACTATCTGCAGGGGGCAGCACAAGTTATTGTGCACATGGATCATCGCAATCTGGAAGTTCTTAGATCTGCTAGATATCTTTCTCTACGGCAGGCTTGTTGGAGACTATTTTTTAACCAATTTAATTTTATCATTTAGTATCGCCCAGGGTCACGTAATGGGAAAGCGGATGCTTTGTCCCAAATCCATGCCATGGATTCCGTACCTGGGACCCCATACTAGACCATCTTGTCTGATGCCAACTTTGTTGGAGTCATTCAGAATAAGGACTTATGGAAGACCATTAAGGAGGCCTATGACGCAGACCCATTTCTCGCCAACCTGACTGCTGATGTGAACTTAGTTCTCAAAAACGGCATGTGGATCCGGGATCAACGTTTATACATTCCAGAGGCCATAAAGCTGCAGGTCCTCAAGTCTGTCCATGACTCCAAGTTGGTTGGTCATTGGGGGGTACAGAAGACACAAAAGTTACTCATCTGTTTTTTTTGGTGGCCTACCTGTTTGAAAGACGTGAAGAGCTACGTTCTCTCTTGTGAGGTATGTGCACGCTTTAAGACTCCTCGCGTATCACCTAATGGATTGCTACAACCACTACCCATCCCCTCTCGCCCTTGGGGGTCTATTTTGATGAACTTTATAGCAGAATTTCCCACCTCTGGAGGAAAGAATTATATTCTAGTGGTTATAGATCACCTTACTAAAGATGCCCACTTCATCCCTTGTACTTGTTAGGAACGGCGGAACGCACTAAATAAAAATAATAATAAAGTGCGTTCGCCGCTCGGGGTCCACCGTGCAATAGGTAGGAGCAATATGGCGGAAATCCGCACAGGGTTAAATTTCACCCAGGTGCGCAGAGCAATCTCAGTTAATTCAAAGAGATGCCAAATAAGTACAAACACAAAAGACTGAGCCTGTTGAGGTCACAGTACTCAGTAAAAACACACACACGGTATCAGGTCACAGGAGTAGCCCAAGATGGTGGCACTACGTCCATCTAGACCTACCGTATGCGGAGCGTCACAACTGTGGATGCAAAGGGGCTGCTACTGCAGCACGGCATGGACACTGCCGTTAAATGACAAGGCTAAGGCGCAAGCGCAATGTCGGACGCTAGCAGCTGTGGATGTTGCAGCAGGGGAGCACTGGTGCTGATTCTAACTCAGTCCCTAACCACATACGTAATATCAGAGGGAAGGGGTTTTTTAAAGAGTCATTCACCAGAATCATACATCCGTCCTCATACACACAGCAGCAAGTAAGTCTATACTAGCGCATGGCGGAACAGCCATGCGCGCCTTTTATAGCAGCCGGGACTTTCCGCAAGCTTCCAGATCTCTGAGATGGACCAATGAGATCTGGAGCGGGACCTGAGCACATGACTCCCGATCTCCAATGGGAGATCGTCCCATGAGCATGCTCAGTAGGAGGACTGAAGGACTTAGCCTCAGGAGAGATTTGCTGCAAGGCAATCTCCTCTGCAATCTCCTCTGCAGTAGATAAACAGCCGGAGACTGCAGAATGTGAGGGTCTGGATCCCTGAAGAGTAAACGCAGAAATCCGACGCCTAACAGTACTGGTCTTCCCTCTGCCAAGGAGACGGTAGATCTGGTCATCCAGAATGTGTTCCAGCTGCACGGAATTCCAAACGAAATCATCTCCGATCGGGGAGTGCAGTTTTATGTCCAGGTTCTGGAAGGGATTCTGTTCTGCGCTTGGTGTTAATGTATGACTGTCTTCTGCATATCATCCTTGGACTAATGGGCAGATGGAGCAGACTAATCAGACTCTGGAACAGTATCTTTGATGTTATATCAGCCATTCGCAGGATTACTGGTTGGAGTTGCTTCCGCTAGCGGAATTTTGTTACAACAACTCTGAGTTCATCTACTAAGGTAACACCCTTCTTTGCCATCCTGGGTTATCATCTCAGTATTCTTCACAGATCCCTGGTCGATGCACCGGTGCCTGCAGTTCACAAGAGGTTGGCGGCAATGAAACAGAATCTGGAAACCTTGAAGGAATCACTACTGCACAGCCGAGATATGAAAGATTTGCCGATAGGTTTCGGAGGCCTGCACCTATGTTCAAGGTAGGGGACTCCATGTGGTTATCCACAAAAAAATTTGAGATTGAACGTTCCATCAAAGAAACTGGGACAAAAATTAATCGGCCCGTTCAAGATCTCTGGGATCGTGAGTTCCGTTGCCTGTCGTCTGAAGTTACCAAGGACCTTGAAGGTACATCCTGTGCTTCATGTCTTCCTATTAAATCCAGTGTCTCCAAATACTTTTCAGGGTCGTATTACACCTCCTCCTCAGCCTGTGTTGGTTGATGGACAAGAACAATTTGTTGTGGAGAAAATTCTGGACTCTAGGATCCCCAGGAATCAACTGCAGTACCTCATCAAGTGGCAAGGATATCCATCTGAGAAAAACTCTTGGGAGCCGGTGAGCAATATCTGTGCTCTCCAAAAGATTACACTATTCCATCAGAAATATCCTGAAAAGTCAGGCCCTGGATCGTCCTGAGGCCGCTTCTGAGGTGGGAGTAATGTAAGGATTCCAGACTTTCCTTTGTGCCTGTTTGCACTGATCCAAGATGGAGTCTTGTATCTCATCCTGCCATGGAACTTCCTGTCTTCCTGATTATTTAAGTCCGGGTCACGTGCTCCTCTTTGCCTGAGTATTTTGTTGCTGTTGGCTTATAAGCTCCTGCAGTTCTGCTGGTGGATTCCTTGCTGCTGCTGCTGCTTGTTACTCGGTGCTCTGCCTCTTCTCGTTCTTCTGCCTCCAGTCCTCTGGGCGTCTTCGTGATGTTGTCTGTGTTTAACTACTGTCTGGACTTCTAGTTGGAGCTATTCACCCCTGGAACTGCTGTGGCCTGAAGGAATTCTGACATCTTCTCCTCTAGGTCTGTGTTTGTGTGGGCTGCTGTGCGGGACTTGTGCGGGACTTACAGCCCAAAAGGTACATATAGTGAGCTTCTCTTGTTAATGCCTCTCCTGTATAAAGCTGGACTTCCACGTTTAAGTGCCGAGTGCATTCCTACCTTTATGATTGCTGGACTTCTACACTTTAGTGCTGTGTGGGTGCTCATTTTTAATATCACTGGACTGCCTCATTAAATGCGGTGTGCTTACAGAGCGCCCCCCAGGGCCGTGGGGATACTCGGTACAGGGCCGGTTCTTAAGGGATTTGTTACAGCAGCAGTGACCTGGTCCATGGCCCTGGGCACCCAATGAAAATGATGACAAAAGGGGAATAAAGTTTATAAGATATAGTTCGTGATGCCACATGTGGTATTCGGCAAGGAATAGCCAATGCTGCTTAAAGAGACTGCTGGGGCTGATGCTAATGCAGCAGAGTTGGAACAGCTCTCCACAGGTAGAGCTAAGTCCCAGGGCACTTATGTTAAAGATAGTGGTGATGGTTGTAGTGCAGAGGGGATGGTGCAGTAAATAACTCTGAGGACACAGCAGGGTGCAGTCTTCACACTTTTACTCACGGTTTGTGGTGCAGTCCAGAGCACGGATTACAGATGGTAATGGAGATCCGGACAGCCTGGAAGCAATTTGGGATCCACCTAACCAGATGGTATTGGAGGCCTCCTTACTGCGCTGTTCTCTGAGGTCCTTGCTGCCTGAAGCTATGCTCAGTCCTCTGTTCCTTACTGTCCTATAGTCCTTGCCTGTATGGCAGGCAGCTTGAGCCTTTTACAGGTGTCACTCCCTTGTGGTGGCTCCGGCTCAGGTATGCTGCCGTGCCTTCAGGTGTGTGATGGGGCCAGGAGGCCTGCAGTCTCCTGCCTGTGGATTTGACTGCTGGAACTGCTGTACCCATGCAGCCACGGACGCCGGTGTCCGGTATCAAGCGCTTTTCCCTGGGGTGAGCTTGATCACAGCTCCAATCCCCAGGCTTTCCTAAACTTCCACTTTACTCTCTCTTAACTCTGCTCTTGGGACAAGCTCCTCACAGCTCCTGTCCCCTGTACAGACTCTCTCAGACTCACTAACCCTGCCTCCAGGCCAGAACTAATAAGGAAGCTTTGCTGAAACCAGGTTTTGAGCTCCCCCTTCTTGTCTGGTGTCAGGAAAGGTGTTGTATACTGGTGTTATCTGGCTAGGGAAACCCTCCTTGCTTCCAGGCATCACATCACCCCCTGTGAGGGAGGCAATGCCACTGTGGCACTGTACTCCCGGACTGAGGAAACATAGCAGAATAACAAGTGAACAATTATAATAATTTACAAGATTCAAAAAAAAAATTTAAATTACTAATGATGGGCAAGCAATAAAATGCTCGGGTACTTGTTGCTCAGGTCGAGCAAATTGGAATACTCGGGTACTCGGACAGAACAATGAGCCCAATGTAAGTCTATGGGAGACCCGAGCATTTTTACCACGTTCCGGGGTCCTTTTATGGTGTAAAAACGTCTGAAAAAGATGGAACACTGCTGAAATGACATGGGGATATCATGGGGATCGCCCTTGGAAGCATTCCTGACTACTAGTTCATAGCTTTAAACAATGTTGTCAGAGTTTCATGCCATTTTTACCGGTGCACAAAAAAACATACCAAAATTAAACCAAAACGGATTTTGCTGGGAATTATGTTAAGTTACATCCTTTCCAGGTTAATGACTTGTATATAAAGCAAAATAATGAACCCCAGACCAAAATGTTCCTCCACCACCTGGGCTATGTTCAGACGCAGTGTTTTTGAAGCGTTTTTCAACTTTAACATTGCTTTCAACCAATACAAATGCATTCACTGGGAAATGTCATTGTAACATTTAACAACCCTAGCTGGCCATGTGGTGTGTGACACATAAGCAGACACATCTTGTTTCATTTATGAAGGAGGGACTCTTCAAGCCACAGAGCCTATTTTTACCGGGGCATTAGGTGGCATTAATCTTCTTAAAGGGCCATTATAAAACAATGGGTCTCCTAAATTGTTATTGCCTATGCAGTGAGTGGATGGGCTGCCAAGAAGTATGACACACCCCAATACCCCTTTCAGGAGATGTCCAGGAGGGCTTCCATAAAAAAAGTTGCATTGAATGCAAGGCCTGCCCAGCTACCAAGTCATATGCACCCCAGTATGCCTTTGAAAACAGGTACTGGATGGGTCCAGGAAAATCCACTTCACATTTTTTTTTCATTTTGTACTCCCATTCTGTTTTCTTATGCATTGACTGCAAGGCCTGCCCTGCTACCAAGTCATATGCACCCCAATAAGCCTTTGAACCCAGGTACTGGATGACCCCAGGAAAATCCACTTCACATTATTAATTTGGTACTCCCATTATGTTTTCTTATGCAATGACTGCAAGGCCTGCCCTGCTACCAAGTCATATGCACCCCAATAACCCTAATCCCGGTTAGAAGAAACATGGAGGAGGGCCTCTTAACAAAAAATGTCCCATTAAAAAGGAGCGGGACTCCTAGACTTGGAAGACCCATACAGTTAGTGTGTTGGCTGTCAAACATTTTCCCTGTGGGGTACACCTCAACCTTTCTCAGAACAAGTATTTTACGCACAGCATAACCACCCACCCTTGTTAATAATTCAACACTGGCTGTAGCTGCAAGGAAAAAGTAAACCCTTTTAATCTAGTGGCGCTGGATGATGAGACTTGGAGGAAGACCTGATTAAAAACTAGGCCCAATTTCTAGGAGCGGGTCTCATAGACTTGAAATGGCCATACACTGAGTATATGGGCTGTCAAACATTTCCCCTGTGGGGTACAACTTAACCTTTTTCAGAACAAGTATTTTAAGCACAGCATAACCAGCCACCCTTTTTAATAATTCAACACTGGCTGTAGCTGCACGGAACACGTAAACCCTTTTAATCAAGTGGCGCTGGATGATGAGACTTTGCTCTCTTCACAATAAGTAGTAACCAGGGGGATGCAACTGAATTTCGTAACCTGATTCTTTTTCTGTAACAAATCAACTCTATTTAATTCATCAACCCTATTCTTCTGAAGTTTTAATAGATTTTTGGGGTAACCTCTGTCAGAAAATTTTTGAATCATGCTACTTCTTCTGTGATTCAACATCACTCTCAATACATTTAACTCTCATTAGTTGACTGAAAGGGATGGCTTCTATCATCTTTTTAGGATGTTGACTATTGAAAGATAACAGATTGCTTTTATCTGTCACTTTAGTATATAACTGAGTGGTGAAACCACCATCCACAAGCCTCACATGTATTACCAAGTTTTTAACACTAAGGTTCGGATACGGCTTTAAAGAAGGCTACTGCTTGTGACATAACGCAATTTTATTACAAAGTACAAAATTAAAGGAATTGTATGATTGGATAGTATGATTGAGTACACTTTGGTATATTTTAAGATACAAAGGTTAAGTACATATAAAGATTCAATACATATAATGATTAGGTATATATATAAAGATTAACTACATACAGTATACTCACATCATCAGTCACCAAGAGGCTTTTAAACATCATCCGTCTGGAATATCAGAGAAGCAACACCAAGACAGAGACCCCTGGAAGATTCACAACACTGCACGGGCATCCCCACTTATGCAGGTATCAACACTGTACATGTGTACAGGTATACAGTTTTTGCTTCTGTCTAAGTCATGTTTCTCTGGCCTTATACAATAAATTACACTAATGTGTAACTTGCTTCACTCAACCCATCCAGTGGCCGGCCTTCAAGGTTGGATGAAACAGACAACATGGCATCATCAGACAATGGGTTGCAAACCCTAACAATATAAAAGCCACATGGGTTTAGATAAAACCAACACAGACAGAGGTTAAGTAAACCTTAATGTTTTACAATAACAAACATAGCTGTAACTGTTAATGTTTGATCAGAAATACAGCTATGTAATATACAGAATTCATTCTATATATTTCAATATGGACTCAAAATAGCCATTTTTATATTTGCACTACAATCCACCCTTGGCTATTTTGAGCCAAACATTATTTATACAAGGTACCATATAAGTGTACACTGTATACAACAGCACAAAGCAATGCATGCACAAAGTATAGCAAAAATTCATATTGTATATGAAGTTCTGGGTCATATTTTCTTCTTGTATGTCTTCATCTTGAATAGATAAACCTATCAGCTTTGTCCATAACTGTAAAGGGGTTGGTACTTCCACCAGACAAGTTTCTAATATATTGGTAGCAGTAGTAGTCTTTGTCACACCAAAATGACTAGTGTTCATCAGCTAAGCCAAGTAAATCCATAGATTCTCTTTGGTTTTCCAGAAAAGTCTATTTTCCATGGTTGGTCTCTTGGATTTTCATCTGAAGATCTCTTGGGTAGTGGCAGAAGTTGAAAGGACCATGACACACTGGCTGCAACGATGCACCATTTCCAGATTCTGATCTAAAGGGAAAAATATATATATATTATTCTCTGAGATAACACCTGTCAGTTGGGACGTGTTCCCACTTCTGTTGCTCGGGTTTCAAAACTATCAGCACATTCTCTCCTTCACGAACAATTACTTTAGCAGGTTCTGGAGGACCTTTGTCCCCCAGATTTTTACACCATCATTGATAGGATGTGAGGATCCAAATCCTTTATCAAATCTAACCTGATGGGCAATCCTCTGGTCTGTGCTCATTGGTAAGCAGCTATTTCTCCATATTTCTGGTGTGCCCACTGAGTCAATCTGAGCAGTCCCTCAGTGGCATCAGTCTTTGAACTG
This sequence comes from Dendrobates tinctorius, assembly GCF_039654945.1. Classification (NCBI taxonomy): domain Eukaryota; kingdom Metazoa; phylum Chordata; class Amphibia; order Anura; family Dendrobatidae; genus Dendrobates; species Dendrobates tinctorius. The sequence continues at coordinate 44,390,593 of NW_027361672.1, forward strand.
GATTCAGCGACTGATATTTTGGAAGGTTCCTCTGCTAATAAGTTGAAGAGTCTTTCCAGTGTACCTGAAGCACAATAAGCATCAACATTAAACACAGTCACTTTAATTCTTTGTACAATTGTCCAGATATCTTGATACAACTATTTCTCCACACACAGGATTGTTCCATTCAGTAGTAGTAGGCACAAGCACAGGGTCTCCTACTAATTCTGTAACCTTGCACCCACTGAATTGTTTTGGATTTACATAAATAAACTGGCCTCCACTCTTGAATCTACCAAAACTTTATCATGTTGGCTGTTTTTATTGTTCAGTTAATCACCAAATCTACATGGGGGTGTCTATCCATTTGTGGAGTAAAGGCCCTTTTACATTTAGCGATGCACCAGCGATCCGACCAGCGATCCGACCCGGTCAGGATCGCTGGTGCATCGCTAAATGATCGCTAGTGAGCTTTCATACAGAAAGACCTCACAGCGATGCAGCAGCGACGCAGCGCACGATACTTACCATTCACACACAGCGATCCTGCGTCCTCCCGCCCGCCTCCACGCGTCGCTCGTCGTCACAGCAGGAAGTCTCAGCAGGAAGCGCCCGACGAGAAATGGAGCCGGACATTCTCGCGCGATCAGCGATGGACAGCGGGGGAGCCGGTCGCTGGTAAGTATCACACATAGCGATATCGCTAGCAATATCGCTATAACATCACAAAACCAGTGACGTTTTAGCGATATTGCTAGCGATATCGCTTAGTGTAAAACCCCCTTAAGGCCAGCAAGTCAATAACTCTTATCTTGTTCCCCCCATTGATCCTCCATTTTAGATGATAACATCTTGGAAGGCTCAAATGATAACCTCTTCGTATGGGCTCTGAATTCCTGTATCAAGGATTTCATTTCAGCATAAAGATCCTCAATCCCCTGTGCTGTGGGCTTTGATGAAGATGAAGAGGGAATGGGCCCTCTCCCCGTGTCCTGTCTCGCCCCTGCTGTGGAGATTCAGAATCTTTACTGTAACCTCTCTATTATGTGAAATATCCGGCTTTTTATTAATTCCTCTCTTTTGATACAGTTTCCATATCTCTCCAGTACCAATCCCATATATTCTATCCCTGTGGACGCCATCCTTTATTAAGGCGCTAAACATATATTTCCGGGTAATACGGGGTCTAGGATTGTAATGACTTTTGTCACTGTAATGCTGCTCTTCAGAGGGAAAATTACCTTTTTATTTGGGACCCCAGTCTCCCAGATCCCTTAACTCTTGAATTGCCTCCAATGTATTAGCGATTGTTTTCCCTGTCTGATTTACCATAAATGTCATCATGACGTGTTTATAAGCTGGAGGGGCATGTCTAATGATGCGATTTCTAACAGACACACTTACACCAACTTGCATATAATCATTATAGGTGTTTGCTGAAATAGCATTTTTCATTACCTCCTCCTTCAACCTCTGAGCACAATCTTTTAACGTAAACCATGGTTTTTCATTGGGCGGCCAGTCCGCCTCAGATGGGTATTTATGCCGCAATGCCATAACCACAACATCAAGCATACTACACACCACATGTGGTTGCTGGATCATCAAGGTACGGAATGCCTCCTTCACTACAGGCTCATGACTGAGCTGGACAAATTTTGGGCCATCCACAGCGTCTACCTGTACTTCATGAGCCCCCATCTCCGAAGCCCAAGCTACCAGGGATTCATTTGACTTTTGAGAAAAGCGATCATGAAGGTCATTAAGCTCCTGCTGACTGTAATCCTCTATCGCATTCTCATTCCGTTTACCTGTCGCTGTCTCTACAATCCGTCTCTGATATATAGGATGAATTTTCACTGGGTTAAGAGGAGGAGCAATTTCCCTTTTTCCATGGAAATATTCATCCTCAGACTCAGGATCGGTGATGTTTTCGGAGTCAGTTGAATCCCACACATCACCATCCCACTGATCAGGATTCCACTTTATCCCTGCTTTGACTATGGCCAAAGCTACTTTCTTTTTATTCACCTTGCCTTTCCTCCTTCTGTTCTTATACTCTGCTACACGTACGGCAGCCTTTTCCGCAACATTTTGATAACCATCACATTTACCCATTAATATCTTATTCTGACATTGTGCTATAACCAATGCATTCTGGGCTTCACACAACTGTTTTTCTAAATCCTGTACATTTGTTAACATACATATTCTTTCCTTATGCTGTTTTCTATATGCAGACAATAATATCCATCCATGCCTACCAACAGCGCTCAACTCTTTACCTTTCTCAACTTTCACTTTCTCTAAGCATGCAGCCACATCAGCAGGTTCAGCGTCCTTCAGACATCTGTCCCATGCTTCAACCAAACCAGCACTGTGCGACCACTTGGTTGCCAAAATATGATAGGGAGCCTGTTCCCAGCCTGGAATCTCAATAGATTCACCCACAGCCACCTTTTTCTTAAAGACAGGCATGTTTTACGCATTATCACAGTATCACACAGAGTCCTGTTAATATTAAAAACTTCTGAGCCTTCTGCGTATCCTGCCGACTACGCCAATTTATGTATTGCCAACTGTTTAGCAATAACGTTCGGATATGGCTTTAAAGAAGGCACCACCTGGATATGACACAATTTTATTATACAATGATCAATCCAAATGACAAAACACCAAATTAATGGAATGTATGACAATGATATCGAAATAGAAAATAGTATGATATTGCGTATACTTATATGTTCAAACTACACATATTTTAGTACATATAATTACATCAGAAAGAAGAAGAGAAAGAGTCTTCACTAGGGGCATTTACATCTGTCCGGAAATACTTCAGCTGGAGGAGCGGTCAGCGAAGACAGAATGCTTCTTAGGATTTACACTGTGAAGAGCGTCCTCTTACACAGGTCAACAAAGCTCCTGCCTCTTCTGACTGCCTCCCCGGCTTTTATATGCTTTAAAAGGTTTACACAATATAATATTGTGTAAATATGAAAATACACAAGTTAGTTGTCTGATGTTCCAATCACGACAGTGGCCAGCTATCATGGATAAATAACATCAAACAAGACTTGCCTCTTCGGACTATTTACTCCTGCCCTGATATTTACATATGATAAGAGTAATTCATACACCAAAACAAAGTTTCCAACAACATGCTATGATCAGAGCCCTAGCACAATATATATACATTTCAGACTACAGTTAAAGAGATCTTTAAGATTGGATACACTATAATGGGTTTCAGATTGCCAACTAAACTCCCCAGCCATATTTCTATAGCCTTATGTACAATAATGTGCAATTGTCTATATGCCTAGTCCACTTTTAACCCCCATATGACACAAATATCAGGTGATGCCTGGTCAATATACTCACACCATTCACTGCTCTTAAAATTCAAGTAAGTCAACAGTGCACATAAAGGTTAATTCTTACTGTTTCAACAAGCATTGTCTTTTAATACACTCAACACTAAGGCTAAATTTCACTAGCCATTGCGGGTCTGACCTCATGAACCCTGGTTTCCAAGAACTGGATATGGGGCCTTCAAATGCTGACATTACAGGTTAATTTCAATATGGAGTAATCAATATATTACAATATGTAGGCTATAAGATATCCATATTTTTATTAGCACCACATCACATCAACATTTAGAAACTGTATATTGGTCCTTGAATGGACCAAAGTAAATTTAATTGTGTCATCAATAGTGTTCATATAATGATGAAACTCTGAGAGCACCAATTCAGTCCCAGTCCACAGAGGAAGATATTGTCTATGTACCTCCACCACGCAGCAACATAGCTGAAGTGGTGGGATACATAGACGAAATCCTCCTCAAGAACACTCATTACCAGATTAGCATAAGTTGGTGCCATGTTTGCGCCCATGGCGACGTCACGTAATTGAAGGTAATAATCATCACCATATAGAAAGTAGTTTTTTGTCAAGACCAATTTCAATAACTGTAAAATGAATTCTTTAGCATCCATAGAGAGATTAGTACTCATTAGCTTTTTACACACTGCATTCAACCCCCGATAATGGTCAATAGATGTGTATAAAGAGGTCACATCAAACGAGGCTATGATAACCTCACCTGAAATTTTAATTTGATTGATTTTCCCCAAAAAATCAATAGTATCTCCTAACAAAAGAATCAGTGTCACTAGCAATAGGATTAAGCAAGCAATAGGATTAAGCACTTTATCCAGATATGCACCAATATTGGACAAAATAGAGTTACAGCCCGAGACTATGGGTCTGCCTGGAGGATCTACGAGAGACTTATGGATTTTCGGAAAAGTGTATATTACCGGAGTAGTAGGATGTTCAATTAACAAAAAATCACATAAATCCTTATCAATAAAACGTTTTTTCAAAGCTGCATCTAAAATGTTCTTAATTTCTCTTTCAATTTCAAATTTAGTATCAAATGGTAGTCTCTCGTATACCTCCAGGTCCCCCAATTGTCTCTCAATCTCTTTGGTATATTTATGCTTGTCCATAATTACCACTGCACCGCCCTTGTCTGCACTCTTTATAATAATTTCTTCACCTGGTCATATTGGGGCACTTAAAAATCTTATGCTTCTTTTTTAAGACCTCAATATCTCTGTTTACTGCGGTTATGAATGCTTCAATCACAGGTGAATTGTTTGGTGGTACAAAACTACTTTTATTCCTTAATGATGTCGCTTTTAAATTTAATTCGCTATCCGGAACTGATACCAGCCGATACTGAAAAATATCGTATCGGAATGGATCGGCAGATCTAAAAAAGTATCGGGTATCGCCGATTCCGATACCGGAAGTCCCATTCAAGTCTATGGGACTTCCGGTATCGGAATAAGAAAAACCGTTTTCTGTCCTTGTACAGCCTCTCGGGGGGGTGTACGGACCTTCCGGGGGTCTGTGCCGACCTTCCGGGGGTCTGTGCCGACTGCCCGGGGGTCTGTACCGGCCTGCTGGGGGTCTGTGCCGGCTGCCGGGGGTCTGTGCCGACTGCCCGGGGGTCTGTGCCGACTGCCGGGGGTCTGTACCGGCCTGCCGGTGGTCTGTGCCGACTGTCCTGGGGTCTGTGCAGGCTGCGGGGGTCTGTGCAGGCATCGTCCGATGGGACTACAAGTCCCATCGGGCTATGCCTGCTACCATGACGGTGATTGACACATTAGCCAATGATGGGACAGTAGTAGTCCCATCATCCTGCTAATGTGTTGAATGTAAAAAAAACAAAACATACTACATACATACTACATACATACTACATATATACATACTACATACATACTACATATATACATACTACATATATACATACTACATACATACTACATACATACATACTACATACATACTACATACATACTACATATATACATACTACATACATACTACCTATATACATACTACATACATACTACCTACAGTGCCTACAAGTAGTATTCAACCCCCTGCAGATTTAGCAGGTTTGATAAGATGCAAATAAGTTAGAGCCTTCAAACTTCACACAAGAGCAGGATTTATTAACAGATGCATAAATCTTACAAACCAAAAAGTTATGTTGCTCAGTTAAATTTTAATAAATTTTAAACATAAAAGTGTGGGTCAATTATTATTCAACCCCTGGGTTTAATATTTTGTGGAATAACCCTTGTTTGCAATTACAGCTAATAATCGTCTTTTATAAGACCTGATCAGGCCGGCACAGGTCTCTGGAGTTATCTTGGCCCACTCCTCCATGCAGATCTTCTCCAAGTTATCTAGGTTCTTTGGGTGTCTCATGTGGACTTTAATCTTGAGCTCCTTCCACAAGGTTTCAATTGGGTTAAGGTCAGGAGACTGACTAGGCCACTCCAACACCTTGATTTTTTCCCTCTTGAACCAGGCCTTGGTTTTCTTGGCTGTGTGCTTTGGGTCGTTGTCTTGTTGGAAGATGAAATGACGACCCATCTTAAGATCCTTGATGGAGGAGCGGAGGTTCTTGGCCAAAATCTCCAGGTAGGCCATGCTATCCATCTTCCTATGGATGCGGACCAGATGGCCAGGCCCCTTGGCTGAGAAACAGCCCCACAGCATGATGCTGCCACCACCATGCTTGACTGTAGGGATGGTATTCTTGGGGTCGTATACAGTGCCATCCAGTCTCCAAACGTCACGTGTGTGGTTGGCACCAAAGATCTCGATCTTGGTCTCATCAGACCAGAGAACCTTGAACCAGTCTGTCTCAGAGTCCTCCAAGTGATCATGAGCAAACTGTAGACGAGCCTTGACATGACGCTTTGAAAGTAAAGGTACCTTACGGGCTCGTCTGGAACGGAGACCATTGCGGTGGAGTACGTTACTTATGGTATTGACTGAAACCAATGTCCCCACTGCCATGAGATCTTCCCGGAGCTCCTTCCTTGTTGTCCTTGGGTTAGCCTTGACTCTTCGGACAAGCCTGGCCTCGGCACGGGAGGAAACTTTCAAAGGCTGTCCAGGCCGTGGAAGGCTAACAGTAGTTCCATAAGCCTTCCACTTCCGGATGATGCTCCCAACAGTGGAGAGAGGTAGGCCCAACTCCTTGGAAAGGGTTTTGTACCCCTTGCCAGCCTTGTGACCCTCCACGATCTTGTCTCTGATGGCCTTGGAATGCTCCTTTGTCTTTCCCATGTTGACCATGTATGAGTGCTGTTCACAAGTTTGGGGAGGGTCTTAAATAGTCAGAAAAGGCTGGAAAAAGAGATAATTAATCCAAACATGTGAAGCTCATTGTTCTTTGTGCCAGAAATACTTCTTAATACTTAGGGGAACCAAACAGAATTCTGGTGGTTTGAGGGGTTGAATAATAAATGACCCTCTGAATAAACTTTTCACAATTTAAAAAAAAATTAAACAAAGAAATAACATTCTTTTTTACTGCAGTGCATTTCACACTTCCAGGCTGATCTACAGTCCAAATGTCACAATGCCAAGTTAATTCCGAATGTGTAAACCTGCTAAATCTGCAGGGGGTTGAATACTACTTGTAGGCACTGTATATACATACTACATACATACTACCTATATACATACTACATACATACTACATACATACATACTACATACATACTACATATATACATACTACATACATACTACATACATACATACTACATATAAAAATACTACATACTACATATATACATACTACATACATACTACATACATACTACATATATGCATACTACATACATACTACATATATACATACTACATACATACTACATATATACATACTACATACATACTACATACATACTACATATATACATACTACATACATACTACATACATACATACTACATACATACTACATATATACATACTACATACATACATACTACATACATATATACATACTACATACATAATACATATATACATACTACATACATACTACATACAAACTACATATATACATACTACATATATACATACTACATACATACTACATATATACATACTACATACATATTACATATATACTACATACATACTACATATATACATACTACATACATACTACATACATACTACATATATACATACTACATACATACTACATACATACTACATATATACATACCACATACATACTACATATATATATATATATATATATATATATATACACACTACATACATACTACATACATACTACATATATACATACTACATACATACTACATATATACATACTACATACATATATATATATACACACTACATACATACTACATACATGCCACATACTACATATATACATACTACATACATACTACATACATACTACATATATACATACTACATACATACATACTACATACATACTACATATATACATACTACATACATATTACATATATACTACATACATACTACATATATACATACTACATACATACTACATATATACATACTACATACATACTACACACATACTACATATATACATACTACATACATACTACATATATACATACTACATACATACTACATATATACATACCACATACATACTACACATATATATATATATACTACATACATACTACATACATACTACATATATACATACTACATACATACTACATATATACATACTACATATATATATACTACATACATACTACATATATATATATATACTACATACATACTACATATATATATACTACATACATACTACATATATATATATACTACATACATACCACATACTACATATATACATACTACATACATACCACATACTACATATATACATACTACATACATACTACATACATACTACATATATACATACTACATACATACTACATATATACATACTACATACATACTACATATATACATACTACATACATACTACATATATATATATACTACATACATACTACATATATATATATATATACTACATACATACTACATATATATATATATATACTACATACATACTACATACATACTACATATATATATATACTACATACATACTACATATATATATATATATACACTACATACATACTACATACATACCACATACTACATATATACATACTACATACATACTACATACATACTACATATATACATACTACATACATACTACATATATACATACTACATACATACTACATACATACTACATATATACATACTACATATATATATATATACTACATACATACTACATATATATATATACTACATACTACATATATATATATACTACATACATACTACATATATATATATACTACATACATACTACATATATATATATATACTACATACATACTACATATATATATATACACACTACATACATACTACATACATACCACATACTACATATATACATACTACATACATACTACATACATACTACATATATACATACTACATATATACATACTACATACATATCACATACATACTACATATATACATACTACATACATATCACATACATACTACATATATACATACTACATACATACATACTACATATATACATACTACATACATACTACATATATACATACTACATACATACATACTACATACATACTACATACATACTACATATATACATACTACATACATACTACATATATACATACTACATACATACTACTTATATACATACTACATACATATTACATATATACTACATACATACTATATACATACATACTACATACATACTACATATATATATACTACCTACATACTACATACATACTACACTCACTGGCCACTTTATTAGGTACACCATGCTAGTAAGGGGTTGGACCCCCTTTTGCCTTCAGAACTGCCTCAATTCTTCGTGGCAGAGATTCAACAAGGTGCTGGAAGCATTCCTCAGAGATTTTGGACCATATTGACATGATGGCATCACACAGTTGGCGCAGATTTGTCGGCTGCACATCCCTGATGCGAATCTCCCGTTCCACCACATCCCAAAGATGCTCTATTGGATTGAGATCTGGTGACTGAGGAGGCCATTTGAGTACAGTAAACTCATTGTCATGTTCAAGAAACCAATCTGAGATGATTTGAGCTTTATGACATGGCGCATTATCCTGCTGAAAGTAGCCATCAGATGTTGGGTACATTGTGGTCATAAAGGGATGGACATGGTCAGCAACAATACTCAGGTAGGCTGTGGCGTTGCAACGATGCTCAATTGGTACCAAGGGGCCCAAAGAGTGCCCAGAAAAAATTCCCCACACCATGACACCACCACCACCAGCCTGAACCATTGATACAAGGCAGGATGGATCCATGCTTTCATGTTGTTTACGCCAAATTCTGACCCTACCATCCGAATGTCGCAGCAGAAATCGAGACTCATCAGACCAGGCAACGTTTTTCCAATCTTCTACTGTCCAATTTCGATGAGCTTGTGCAAATTGTAGCCTCAGTTTCCTGTTCTTAGCTGAGAGGAGTGGTACCCAGTGTGGTCTTCTGCTGCTGTAGCCCATCTGCCTCAAAGTTCGACGCACTGTGCGTTCAGAGATGCTCTTCTGCCTACCTTGGTTGTAACGGGTGGCAATTTGAGTCACTGTTGCCTTTCTATCAGCTCGAACCAGTCTGCCCATTCTCCTCTGACCTCTGGCATCAACATGGCATTTCCGGCCACAGAACTGCCGCTCACTGGATTTTTTTTCTTTTTCGGACCATTCTCTGTAAACCCTAGAGATGGTTGTGCGTGAAAATCCCAGTAGATCAGCAGTTTCTGAAATTCTCAGACCAGCCCTTCTGGCACCAACAATCATGCCACGTTCAAAGGCACTCAAATCACCTTTCTTCCCCATACTGATGCTCGGTTTGAACTGCAGGAGATTGTCTTGACCATGTCTACATGCCTAAATGCACTGAGTTGCCGCCATGTGATTGGCTGATTAGAAATTAAGTCTTAACACACAGTTGGACAGGTGTACCTAATAAAGTGGCCAGTGAGTGTACATATATACATACTACATACATACTACATACATACTACATATATACATACTACATACATACATACTACATACATACTACATACATACATACTACATATATACATACTACATACATACTACATATATACATACTACATACATACTACATATATACATACTACATACAATCTACATACATGCTACATATATACATACTACATACATACTACATATATACATACTATATACATACATACTACATATATACATACTACATACATATTACATATATACTACATACATACTACATATATACATACTACATACATACTACATATATACATACTACATACATACTACATATATACATACTACATACATACTACATACATACTACATATATACATACTACATACTACATACATACTACATATATACATACTACATACATACTACATATATACATACTACATACATACTACATACATACTACATATATACATACTACATATATACATACTACATACATACTACATACATACCACATACATACTACATATATACATACTACATATATACTACATACATACATATCACATACATACTACATATATACATACTACATACATACATACTACATATATACATACTACATACATACTACATATATACATACTACATACATATTACATATATACTACATACATACTACATATATACATACTACATACATACTACATACATACTACATATATACATACTACATACATACTACATATATACATACTACATACATACTACATACATACTACATATATACATACTACATACATACTACATACATACTACATACATACTACATACATACTACATATATACATACTACATACATACTACATATATACATACTACATACATACTACATATATACATACCACATACATACCTCATACATACTACATATATACATACTACATACATACTACATACATACTACATATATACATACTACATACATACTACATATATACATACTACATACATACTACATACATGCTACATATATACATATTACATACATACTACATATATACATACTACATACATACATACTACATACATACTACATATATACCTACTACATACATATTACATATATGCTACATACATACTACATACATACTACATACATACTACATATATACATACTACATACATACTACATATATACATACCACATACATACCACATACATACTACATATATACATACTACATACATACTACATATATACATACTACATACATACTACATATATACATACTACATACATACTACATATATACATACTACATACATATTACATATATACTACATACATACTACATATATACATACTACATACTTACTACATACATACTACATATATACATACTACATACATACTACATATATACATACTACATACATACTACATATATACATACTACATACATACTACATACATACTACATATATACATACTACATACATACTACATATATACATACTACATACATACTACATATATACATACCACATACATACCACATATATACATACTACATACATACTACATATATACATACTACATACATACTACATATATACATACTACATACATACTACATATATACATACTACATACATACTACATATATACATACTACATACATATATACATATTACATACATACTACATATATACATACTACATATATACATACTACATACATACTACATATATACATACTACATACATACTACATACATACTACATACATACTACATACATACTACATACATACTACATATATACATACTACATACATACTACATACATATATATATATACTATATACATACTACATACATACCACATACTACATATATACATACTACATACATACTACATACATACTACATATATACATACTACATACATACTACATATATACATACTACATACATACTACATATATACATACTACATACATACATACTACATACATACTACATATATACATACTACATACATACTACATACATACCACATACATACTACATATATACATACTACATACATACTACATACATACTACATATATACATACATACTACATACATACTACATACATACTACATACATACTACATATATACATACTACATATATACATACTACATATATACATACTACATACATACTACATATATACATACTACATACATACTACATACATACTACATATATACATACTACATACATACTACATACATACTACATATATACATACTACATACATACTACATATATACATACTACATACATACTACATATATACATACTACATACATACTACATATATACATACTACATACATACTACATATATACATACTACATATATACATACTACATACATACTACATACATGCTACATATATACATACTACATACATACTACATATATACATACTACATACATACTACATATATACATACTACATACATACTACATATATACATACTACATACATACTACATATATACATACTACATACATATTACATATATACTACATACATACTACATATATACATACTACATACATACTACATACATACTACATATATACATACTACATACATACTACATACATACTACATATATACATACCACATACATACCACATACATACTACATACATACTACATATACACATACTACATACATACTACATATATACATACTACATACATGCTACATATATACATATTACATACATACTACATATATACATACTACATACATACATACTACATATATACATACTACATACATACTACATATATACATACTACATACATATTACATATATACTACATACATACTACATATATACATACTACATACATACTACATACATACTACATATATACATACTACATACATACTACATATATACATACTACATACATACTACATACATACTACATATATACATACTACATACATACTACATACATACTACATATATACATACTACATACATACTACATATATACATGCCACATACATACTACATACATACTACATATATACATACTACATACATACTACATATATACATACTACATACATACATACTACATACATACTACATACATACTACATATATACATACTACATACATACATACTACATACATACATACTACATACATACTACATACATACTACATATATACATACTACATACATACTACATATATACATACTACATACATACTACATATATACATACTACATACATACTACTTATATACATACTACATACATATTACATATATACTACATACATACTACATATATACTACATACATACTACATACATACATACTACATACATACTACATATATACATACTACATACATACTACATATATACATACTACATACATACTACATATATACATACTACATACATACTACATATATACATACTACATACATACTACATATATACATACTACATACATACTACTTATATACATACTACATACATATTACATATATACTACATACATACTACATATATACTACATACATACTACATACATACATACTACATACATCTATACATACTACATACATACTACATACATACTACATTCATACAACATACATATATACTACATACATACAACATACATACTACATACAACATACATACATAGTACATACATACATACATGCTACATATATACTACATTCATACAACATACATATATACTACATACATACAACATGCTACAGACATACAACATACATACTACATACAATACATTCATACAATACATACATATAGACATACAGTACATACCACATAGAGTACATACTCACCATTACTTGTCACTTTGATCCCCGAAGCCAGTGTCATCTAAGGAAAAATATGAAAATAACAAACCACCAAATACTCCCTGATCCACAGAAATCTACGAGTGAGTGTCCCACACCGATCTTCCGTGGAGAGCAGCAGCAGCAGCTGATGCGACCGCTCTCTACAGGGATCAGGAATCCAGTGTCGGGAGGTAGGTATTCTTCCGCACTGTATTCCTCCACCACTGTAAAAAAATAGTCACTGGTCTCACTTTATGGCAAATGCTGCGTGGGAACTTTTTCACACAGCAATGCCAAAAGTGAGACTAGGGACTATTTTTTTACAGTGGTGGAGGAATACAGTGCGGAAGGATACCTACCTCCTGACACTGGATTCCTTGAGCCCCTAGAGAGCGGTCGCATCAGCTGATGCTGCTGCTCTCCACGGGAGATCGACGTGGGACACGCGTGGATTTCTGCGGATCAGGGAGTATATGGCTTGTTTGTTATTTTCATATTTTTCCTTATGACACTGGCTTCGGGGAACAATGTGACAAGTATTGGTGAGTATGTACTCTATGTTGTATGTACTGTATGTCTATGTATGTATTGTATGAAAGTATTGTATGTAGTATGTATGTATTGTATGAATGCATGTATGTTGTATGTCTGTAGCATGTTGTATGTATGTAGCATGTATGTAGTATATATGTATGTTGTATGAATGTAGTATATATGTAGCATGTATGTAGTATCTATGTATGTTGCATGAATGTAGTATATACAGTATGTAGCATGTATGTAGTATGTATGTATGTATGTTGTATGAATGTAGTATATATGAAGCAAGTATGTAGTATGTATGTATGTTGTATGAATGTAGTATATATGTAGTATGTATGTATGCTGTATGAATGTAGTATATATGAAGCATATATGTAGTATGTATGTAGTATATATGTAGTATATATGTAGTATGTATGTAGCATGTACTGTATATAGTATGTATGTAGTATGTATATATGTAGCATGTATGTAGTATATATGTAATATGTATATAGTATGTATGTAGTATGTATATATGTAGCATGTATGTAGTGTGTATGTTGTATGTATGTGGTATGTATGTAGTATGAATGTAATATATATGTAGTATGTATGTAGTATGTATATATGTAGTATGTATGTAGCATGTATGTAGTATGTATGTAGTATGTATGTATGCTGTATGAATGTAGTATGTATGTAGTATGTATATATGTAGTATGTATGTAGTATGTATGTAGTATATATGTATGCTGTATGAATGTAGTATATATGTGGTATGTAAATAGTATGTATGTAGTATGTATATATGTAGCATGTATGTAGTATGTATGTATGTTGTATGAATGTAGTATATATGTATGTAGTATATATGTAGCATGTATGTTTTTGTTTTTTTTTACATTCAACACATTAGCCGGATGATGGGACTACTACTGTCCCATCATTGGCTAATGTGTCAATCACTGTCAGTGTAGCAGGCATAGCCCGATGGGACTTGTAGTCCCATCGGACGATGCCTGCACACACACAAGACCCCCGGCAGGCCCGCACAGACCACGGCAGCCGGCATAGGCACCCGGCAGTCGGCACAGACCCCGGGCAGGCCCATACAGACCCACGACAGTGGGCACAGACCCCCTGCAGTCGGCACAGACCGCACATCATGATGCGCACAGACCGCGCATCATGATGACGTAATTTCAGCAGCCAATCACAGCCATGCCAATAGTTAACATGCCTAACAGGATATGCCCACACTTCTGAGGATTCCCATTGGCTGAATCAAATTGAGCAGGCTGAAAGCTTTATGGAAACTTGCGATTCCGGTATCCGATACGAAAGAAGTATCGGAAGTCAGTATCGGAATTCTGATACAGCTAATATCGGCCGATACCCGATACTTGCGGTATCGGAAAGCTCAACACTACTTATTACTGAACCAAACTGGAGGCATTTAAATCAAAAAACAAATCAGATGAAATGAGTGGAATTCTTGGAATGAAAATGTCCTCTCCTTTGGCACATTTTGTTTCTGAGCTGTGTATCTAACCCTATCCTGTGTGATACTTTCTGCTGAGCTGTGTATCTAATCCTATCCTGTGTGATACTGACTGCTCAGCCATGTATCTAATCTTATCCTGTGTGATACTGACTGCTGAGCAGTGTATCTAATCCTATCCTGTGTGATACCATCTGCTGAGCCGTGTATCTAACCCTATCCTGTGTGATACTGACTGCTGAGCCATGTACCTAATTCTATCATGTGTGTTACTGACTGCTCAGCCATGTATCTAATCCTATTCTGTGTGATACTGTCTGCTGAGCCGTGTATCTAATACTATTCTGTGTGATACTGTGTGCTGAGCTGTGTTTCTAATCCTATCCTGTGTGATACTGTCTGCTGAGCTGTGTATCTATTCCTATCCTGTGTGATACTGACTGCTGAGCCGTGTATCTAATCCTATCCTGTGTGATACTGACTGCTGAGCTGTGTATCTAATCCTATCCTGTGTGATACTGACTGCTGAGCCATGTGTCTAATCCTATTCTGTGATACTGACTGCTGAGCAGTGTATCTAATTCTATCCTGTGTGATTCCATCTGCTGAGCCGTGTATCTAACCCTATCCTGTGTGATACTGACTGCTGAGCAGTGTATCTAATTCTATCCTGTGTGATTCCGTCTGCTCAGCCGTGTATCTAATCCTATCCTGTGTGATACTGACTGCTGAGCCATGTATCTAATACTATTCTGTGTGATACTGTGTGCTGAGCTGTGTATCTAATCCTATCCTGTGTGATTCTGTCTGCTGAGCCGTGTATCTATTCCTATCCTGTGTGATACTGACTGCTGAGCTGTGTATCTAATCCTATCCTGTGTGATACTGACTGCTGAGCCATGTGTCTAATCCTCTCCTGTGTGATACTGACTGCTGAGCTGTGTATCTAATCCTATCCTGTGTGATACTGACTGCACGGTAATAAATTGTGCTATTTCCAGCTTTACAGAAGGACGATAACACCATAGAAATGATAAGAATAATGGGGAAAATTGTTTGGTGAATTGGAAAGCGCGAGGTCCAGACGTGTGACTGTGCAAAATTTTGTGGCTGTAGCTGCGACGGTGCAGATGCCAATCCTGGACATACACACATACATACATACACTTTTTCCCCATTATGTACCTAGGGGCAAAATTGTTTGGTGAATTGGAATGTGCGGGGTTAAAATTTCACCTCACAACATAGCCTATGATGCTCTCGGGGTCCAGACGTGTGACTGTGCAAAATTTTGTGGCTCTAGCTGCGACGGTGCAGATGCCTTTTCCCGACATACACACATACATACAAACATACACACACACACACACATTCAGCTTTATATATTAGATATACACACATATAAAGTGCCTTGCGAAAGTATTTGGCCCCCTGGAACTTTTCTACCTTTTCCCACATATCATCCTTCAAACATATAGATAAAGTCTGTTCCCCCTACCACCACAACCTTGCTTTTTCCCCAGTCATGTTGTATGTAGCCTTCCTCTCGTAACCTGCTGTTTTTCACAACCTTAAGCCCCCGTTACACACTGCGAGATCGCTAGCAATATCGCTGTAAAGTCACCGATTTTGTGACGTTGCAACAATATTGCTAGTGATATCGCTGCATGTGATACTTACCTCGACCCGCTCCTCATCGTTGGTCGCGCGAGAACTCCCTGGACCATTCCTCGTCGGCCGCTTCCTGTGGCGCCGACGAGCGAGGCGTGGAGGCGGGCGGGAGGACGCCAGGATCGCCGCGTCTGACAGGTAAGTAGCGACCCCCGCTATGTTGCTGGTGAGATCTGCCTGTGTGGCAGCTCACTAGCGACCACTTAGCGATGCACCAGCGATCCATATCGTTGTCAGGATCGCTGGTGCATCGCTAAGTGTAATGGTACCCTTAGGCTCACAACTGTCAGTCACCTGTCACTACTGTAAATAAACAATTACTATTTATTTTCTTAGAGAGGTATAACAATGTTGTTCAGACACACTAACAATTTTTAAGTGGAAATCTGGCCTTCTGATTTGCCACTGAAACACAGTTTTTTAACAAATGATTTGGATTATCTAATTGAGCCTCCTCACTGCTCCCAAATATTAGGCCTAACGATTTTTAAGTGGAAATCTGGCCTTTTGATTTGCCACTAAAACAGTTTTTTCACAAAGGATTTGGATTAGCTAATTGGGCCTCATGGACAGGGTCTCCATGAGGGCATTACTGCCCTTACTGCTGTATGGGACTCAGAGAGCAGCAGTACAGTGTCTGGGTTCTTCTTCTTATGCTTCTTCTCACCGGGCCCCATTGTGCAATAAAGTGCTGCACACTGTGCACACCTCAGTGCTGGGGGTTTCCCAGAGCTCCACAGCAGTCTAACCTAGATGGCTGCACAGTGAGGCAAGTATGAAAAATGCTTTTTTTTAATAAAATGAATTAAATTGGTGAGTGGGGAGGTGGAGGGGGACTGCAAATGATGATGTGAGTGGGGAAGAGGGACTGCAAATGATGATATGAGTGGGGAAGGGGGACTGTAAATGATGAAGTGAGTGGTTGGAGGGGGACTGCAAATGATGAAGTGAGGTGAAGTACCGAGGACAGCAATTGAATGTGGAGGTGGAGAGAGCAAATGAAGAATTGAGTGTGGGGAGAGCAAATGCAAACCCAAATTAGTAGCGTAATCAACTTCAGGCACATGAAAATTCGGTATAGAACATGGAAACGAAATTAATAATTTTATATTTTACTCCCAAAAGGTAGGCAGTGTTTACAGAAGGTATAAAAAGATTTAACAATATGAGACAATTAAAAGTATGTACAAAGCAATTACAAATAAAACAGAGTTAAAGAAGAAAAACACTCACATATTGCTTAGCTAATTCCAGGCTAGTCAGGCTGGGGGAGGGGTGACACATCAAAATGCATGGAGGGTCTTGAAGCAACAGCTTCCAGGCAGCCACTGTAGGATGGGCTTAGTTGCAGTAACTTATACTTCTGGGCTTATGACATCACTAAAGGGGCTGGTTTACCTGCACCCTCCACTAGCTGCCAGGGTGCACATTTTGGTAAGAAAACTTATAATAATCATAACTTGGCTTGAGAACTTAGCAGAATAACGACAGACACATCACTCATCTTATATTGAAATTAGCTTCCTAAGGATTCCAAACTTGAACTAGTTATTCCACTCTGTTCAGGAGAAATCCATTTCTCAGGTTCTGCTGGCGCTGGAACTGAGAAAAACACAGGCTAAGAAGGTTCGCCGCTCATGTCCCAGATATGTCATTTTCATATTTCTAGCATAAACTCACGTCGCATTATGACCAAATGATTAGATTCTAACTATAGGCTATGAGAGAGCAAGCACATGTTGAAGACAAATGACATTCCTTTGGAAGGGGGTGACAGGAAAGAGTGAGTGAGCTGCAATTTCATGTTACAGACTGTGAGTGAGCGAAATTTGCAGCTGCTGGCAGGCTGCAGGGGGGAGAAGGAGGGGGGTCGCTTGTCTATGTGCAGAAGAAAGTTCTGGAAAGTGTGTTAATACAGGAAATCATAGGTCATATTCACATTATCATGACACCTCCTCCTTCTAGAGTGCACTAAGGAGGCAGGACCCGTCGGTACTCCGCCATGCGCACCTCAGCACGTCCGCCCCGGCGGGACAACCCATCGGCATTGCCATGCTCGCTGCCTTTTTATGTTGCATAGTAAAGTCATACTGCTGGAGGGCAAGGCTCCAGAGTAGTGACCTTCCATTAGTTCCAGACGCGGTATGCAGCCAGCTCAGAGGGTTGGGGTCAGTTACCACCATGAAGGTGCGCCCCGTGCAGGTAGGGCTGCAAACGTTGCAGTGCTCAGACCATGGCCAGGCACTCCTTGATGGTGGAGTATGCCACTTCCCTGGGTAGAAGTTTCCGGCTCAGGTGGAACACAGGGTGCTCTTGGTTCCCTGAGTCGACCTGGCTGATTGCAGCACCGAGGCCAAACTCGCTGGCATCGGTCTATACTAGGAATGGGTGACTGCTGTTGACTGCTTTCAACACTGGAGAGCTGCACAGGGCTGCTTTCAAAGCTCGGAAGGCCACCTCACAGCCGTGTGTCCTGTCAACTGTTTGGGGTAGCTTCCACTTGGTGCGGTCCATCAAGGGCTTTGCAAGGTTGCTATAGTCCTCTACGAACCGCCTATAGTACCCTGAAGAGCTCAAGAAGGACATCAACTGTTTCTTGGTCCTGGGGGTGGGCCAGGACATGATCATGTCCACAGTCTCTGGCTCTGGGCTCATGGAACCCCCGCCTACCCGGTGTCCCAGGTAGTGGACCTTGCTCATGCCCATTTGGCACTTTCCCGGCTTCATGGTCAGGCCTGCCTGGAGAATACGCTTGAGCACCTCCTGGTGGTGCTGAAGGTGTTCTTCCTAGGTGGAACTGAAGACAGCAATGTAGTCCAGGTACTCCGCGGCGTACTTCTCCAGTCTCCGAAGCAGGTGTTTGACCATCCGCTGGAAAGTGGCAGAGGCATTTTTCATGCCGAAGGGCATGACTGTGGACTCGTACAGTCCAAAGGGGGTGATAAAGGCAGATCTCTCCTGCGCCGCAGGGCTCAAGGGAATCTGCCAGTATCCCCAACTCAAATCCATGGATATGTATTTTGCATTCACCAACCGCTCAAGCAGATCCTCGATGCGCGGCATCGAGTTTGCATCAGAGGTTGTGATGGTATTGAGCCCCCTGTAGTCCATGCAGAGCCTGGTGGGCCGATCCTTTTTGGGCACGAGAACTACAGGTGAGGCCCACACACTCTTGGACCGTTGAATCACCCCCAGCTGTAACATCTCAGCAATCTCTTGGCACATAACCTGCTGCACTTCCTCAGAGATCCGATAAGGTGTTTGCCATAGTGGGGCATGATTCCCGGTGTCCACCTCGAGGACTGCTAACTCAGTTCATCCGGGTCAGTTAGAGAACATGGCCCGGAAGGGTTCCAGCGTGGTCCGCAGTTGTGACCACTGGGCTTCCGATAGGGAGGCACTTACCTCCATGTCCTCGATGGACCCACCGGCCTTGACTTGGGCCAGCATGTCCAGGAGGGGGTCTTCCTCCCCATCCTCGGGCAGGTTGCAGACCGGTAGGATGCAAGCTTCACGTTCGTGATGAGCCTTCATCATGTTGACGTGAAAGACCTTGCGCCTACCCCGAGCGTGGTCAAGCGTGACCACATAGGTGACCAGGTTGAGCTGTTGGTAGACAACGTACGGCCTTCCCAGGCTGCCTGAAGATTATCCTTTGGTACGGGGACCAGCACCCACATCTTTTGTGCTACTAGTGCTTCTGGTCAACCTGCGCTATGTTGTCATGCACCAACTGTGTCAAGGTCTGCATCTTGTCACGGAAGCGCATGACATAATCCACGATGGACACTTCAGAAGGGTTTGGCTCATCGTCCCAGGATTCTCTCACCATCCCAAGGGGGTCCCCGGACTAGCCTGCTATACAGGAGCTTGAAGGGGGAGAACCCCGTCGAGGCCTGCGGAGCTTCTTGGTAAGCGAATAGCAGATGCGGGAGGTCCCGCTCCCAGTCGCACCCTTGGGTCTCAACCAGCATGCAGAGCATCTGTTTGAGGGTACCGTTGAAGCGTTCACACAAGCCATTGGTCTGTGGATGATATACACTCGATACCAGCTGCGTCAGCTGCATTTTCTTACAGAGAGCTTCCATTAGGCGAGACATGAATTGGGTCCCTTGATTAGTAAGCATCATCCTGGGAAATCCTACCCTTGAAAAGATGATCACCAGTGCATCCGCCACCTTATCCGCCCTGGTTGAGGACAGAGCTACTGCCTCTGCGTACCAGGTAGCGTAGTCTACCACAGTGAGGATGTATTGCTTTCCAGAGCTGCTGGGGACGGCCAGCAGGCCCACAATGTCCACCGCGATTCTCTGGAAAGGCTCCTCTATCACTGGCAAAGGGATCAGGGGGACCTTAAGAGCAGGCCCTGCCTTCCCCACTCTTTGACAGGTGGTACAGGAGCGGCAGTATTGGGTCACGTCTGTCCCCATCTTGGGCCAAAAGAAGTGTTTAGACAGCCGGGCCTTAGTTTTGCTGATCCCCAGTGTCCAGCAACTGGAATCTCATGGGCAATCCATAACAACTCAGCCCTAAATTGATAGGGAACGACCAGCTGTCTTTCCCTCAACCACTCCTTTTGGGATTCTCTGGGTACTGTCTCCCGCTACAACCTTCCTCGTTCACATGGAACTCCTAGCTGGAGGCAGTCAGAAGAGACGTCAAGGTCCTCTCCTCACTGGGAGCCTCTGGGACTTGCTCTGAGTCCACCTCTGGTTCAGTCACTCCTGTGGCGGAAGAGGGTCCAGAAGGGAGGGCACTACCTGCATTCTGGGCACTCTGACTCTGGGTGACAGCGGCTACGTAGGCTGTCTTCCCGGGGATTTCTACAGACCCATCAGCTGATGCTGCTATGGGCTCTACCTTCCCATCCACCCCCAATACTTCAGGAGCAGGGCTACTTATGGGCCAGTTACCTTCCTCGGTGGCACTAGTCAGTTGCATGGGCCATTTCCTGTAGCACCGACGCTTGCCCCTGCTAGGGGTTCCTCAGCTGTCTCACTCCGCAGAGCGACATGGCTGAGCACTCCTGTACCTGTGAACACATCAACCTTGGCAGACGAATGGTTATCAGGTTCAGTTGGCACATTTACATCATTATCAGCTTCATTCCTAGGGAAAAATGGTTCATAGAATCATAGAATCGTAGAGTTGGAAGGGACCTCCTGGGCCATCTGGTCCAACCCCCTGCTCAAAGCAGGATTCGCTAAATCATCCCAGTCAGATGTCTGTCCAGCCTCTGTTTGAAGACTTCCATTGAAGGAGAACTCACCACTTCTCGTGACAGCCTGTTCCACTCATTGATCACTCTAACTGTCAAAAAGTTTTTTCTAATATCTAATCTGTGTCTCCTCCCATTCAGTTTCATCCCATTGCTTCTAGTCTTTCCTTGTGCAAATGAGAATAAAGTTGATCCTTCTACAATGTGACAGCCCTTTAGATATTTGTAGACAGATATTAAGTCTCCTCTCAGTCTTCTCTTTTGCAAACTAAACATTCCCAAATCCTGCAACCTTTCCTCATAAGACAGGGTTTGCAGACCGGTCACCATTCTGGTCGCTCTTTTCTGAACTTGCTCCAGTTTGTTGATGTCTTTTTTAAAATGTGGTGCCCAAAACTGGACACAATATTCCAGATGAGGTCTGACCAAAGAGGAGTAGAGGGAAATAATGACTTCACGTGATCTAGACTGTATGCTTCTGTTAATACATCCTAGAATTGCATTTGCCTTTTTTGCTGCTGCATCACACTGTTGACTCATATTCAGTCTGTGATCTATTAGTATACCCAAGTCTTTTTCACATGTGCTGTCACTTAGCCCTATTCCTCCCATTCTATATATGCTTTTTTCATTTTTATTGCCCAGATGTAGTACTTTGCATTTCTGTTATCAGATGCCTCATTACTCGATAAAGCATTGTCAGGTAACACATTCAATTTTCCATCATCAATATAACAGGGTTAGCATTACCCGTATTATCAGATTGGGGAGGGGTGTCCAGGACGTATTATGCAACCATCCTTCCCAAATCAGTCCCCAACAAAACATCAGTGGGCAGGTTTTCGGACACCCCAATCAAGAAAAACCAGGGCCATCGGCAAGGGGCAGCTGATGCCCCCAATCCCGGTGACAGTTAGGGTTTTCCCATCAATCATCTCTTCAGGGGCCACCAGTCCTGGTCGGATGAGGGTTCGTTCGGCCCCGGTGTCCTTGAGGCCTCTAGCGAGACTGGTCCCCACATGGACATGCTGCACATTGTCATCAATCCTCCCAACCACCCCACCCCCCAAAAGAACGGATGCGTTGGGCCAGGGGATCTTGGTTGGGGGGTTCTTCTGCCTCTTCGGACAGGTGGCACTGATATGACCAGTCCAATTGTAGGCAAAACACTTGCGAGTGTCTGAAGTAGGCCTGGTGTTGGCAAAAGAGGTAGGGCCTCCGAAGGGTCAGCTGGCAGGGGCACTGGGATGGGTTGCAGGTTTACCCCCTCTCCAGCTGGCGGTGACTGGCTTCCGTGTCTCCAGTTGGCCTCATAGGTGTCGGTGATCTGCGCTACTTTGTCCGCATTCATTGGCTCTCGGTCCAGTATGAACTGTCGGACCTCAGCTGGGCAAAGATGTAAGAACTGGTCCTTGATCATCAGGTCTTTCAGCAGCTCAAAGGATGTCACCGTGTCATGGATCTACTGGTGAAAGTGGGTCCTGAGTCCTTGCACCAGATCGCTATAACTGTTGTGTGGGCCACGTTGGAGGTTCCGGAACTTCTTGCGGTATACCTCAGGGGTTATCCGGTATTTGGCGATCAGGCCCTGCTTGATGGCGTCATAGTTGTCATCTTGTTCTTGCGGGAGAGAAGCAAATGCCTCCAGAGCTTTGCCTTTTAGCCCTAGGGTCAAGTACCTGGCCCACTGGCCGGAGGCAGCTGGTACTGTCTGCAGGCTTTCTCAAAGGCCCGCAGAAAAGTGTCCAAGTCCCCATCCTTTTCCATCATGGGAAAATGCTCTGGCCAGGGCTTCGGACTCTGGGCGCTGCTGGGCCCACCACTCCGTGCTGTGGAAGGTACTGCCCCTAGCCTGGCCATCTCCAGTTCATGGGCCCTCTGAGCTTGGGCCTCTCGCTTGGCTCTCTCCTGAGCTTGCTGGATCAGCTACAGACTGTCTGTATCTGTGGCGGGGAGTTATTCCAAGGCCGCCTGCAGGTAGGAGTCCAACTCGCCCGGGCCCGGGTTGCAAGTGGGGCCAGCGTTCAATGGTTGGGCCTCTGCTGCAGAACCATTTTTGCTTGGGTCGGCCTCTGCACCTGCTGAGCTCTGGGCATTTTCCAGTTGCACCAGAGCCACGACCAGTTGGCCTTTCTTTTTGCCCGCGGTAGCAATCCGCCTCCACCTGCAAAGGGCAATAAGAGTGTCCTTGGTCTGCTGCTTTTACCACTCTTCTCCCATCGCACCCATGGTCGCCAAATAAAAGATAGTATAGAAAAACAAAGAGAACGAAGGGGGAAATCGCAAGTACCCATAATTGTCTGAGGACTACTAAACAGTTTAGTTCTTCAAACTGCTGCTGCATGGTCCTCGGAAGAACCGTGCAAGTTTTAGTGAGAGGAATAATTGCTCAGACCAGATCACTAATGCTCTATGATCCCACCGCTCTGCCACCAAAATGTCACAAAAAGGGGGGTGACCCTTGGCTGGCACATGGCTATCACATGTGCAGGGGGGCTTATCTTAGTTATCCCACCGCTGCCAACGATGTGATGAAAACAGCAAGCTAGTCTTGACCTATCAATTTACCGCAGGGGCTTATTGTAGCTATCCCACTGCTGCCACAATATATCACGAACTGCCGCTTTGGAACTTGCAGCTCTCCAGCACCCCCCTTAGACTCAGGTCAGTCAGGGAACTGCACCAAGGATATTTGGTCGCCGGATGGGCCGCTTACTGTGGATTGGCTATCAGGCACGCTGCAGCTAGGGAATTATAAATGCTCTGGCCGCAGCCAAACAATCAGCTTATAAAACCTGTTCCGTTACTGCCAGCTTATCCACCTAGCCCAGAACACACTTCGCTGCCACCAGCTCCGATTACTAATATTGAAATTAATAAAGAGGGTCCAAAGTCAACCCAAATTAGTAGCGTAATCAACTTCAGGCGCGTGAAAATTCAGTGTAGAACATGGAGAAACTAAACTAATTTTATATTTTACTCCCAAAAGGTAGGCAGTGTTTACAGAAGGTATAAAAAGATTTAACAATATGAGACAATTAAAAGTATGTTTAAAGCAATCTAATATAAAGCTCAATGTGGGTATGTATGCATCCGCACCATCGCAGCTACAGCCACAAAATTTGGCACAGTCACAGGTCTGGACCCCAAGAACCTATGACGCTCTTGGGGTCCAGACGTGTGACTGTGCCAAATTTTGTGGTTGTAGCTGCGACGGTGCGTCATAGGCTATGTTTTGAGGCAAAATTTTAACCCCGCGCGTTCCAATTCACCAAACAAATTTGGCCCTATCTACATAATGGGGAAAAAGTGTATGTACGTATGTATTGGCATCTGCACCGTCATAGCTACAGCCACAAAATTTTGCACAGTCACACGTCTGGACCCTGAGAGCATCATAGGCTATGTTGTGAGGCAAAATTTTAACCCCGCGCATTCCAATTCACCAAACAATTTTGCCCCTATCTACATAATGGGGAAAAAGTGAAAGGAAAAGTGTTGGAGGCAAATTGACAGCGGCTAGATGTGAACAAGGGGGACTTAAAGAATGAGAGCGATGGCACTAAAGAGTATATGCCGTATAATTGCTAAGGTGGGGCCCTGACATGGCATACTCACCACACACGGGGATATGAACACACACACAAAATGCGCCACACACTACCACGTGCTTCAACAAATATACCACCCTCAGCACACATTTCACCACACATACACCAATCTCGCCACATAAAAGTCGAAACACAAAAGTCGCCACTCAAAACTTGCCACGCTGTCCTAGAGCTGTTTAAAAGATGACAAATGAGCTGTGATTGGTTGCTATCAGCAACAGTTTTCTTTGTAGACAGTTGTGGTAACTGAGGCCTATTATTGTTATCATTTTTATGATGTTATTGTCCTTCTGTAAAGCTGGAAATAACACAATTTATTACCGTGCCAACACAGACCACCCTCTGACACAGACTGCAGGGGGAGCCCAGTACCACTCAGGATAGGATTAGATACACGGCTCAGCAGTCAGTATCACACAGGATAGGATTAGATACACAGCTCAGCTTGTCAGTATCACACAGGAGAGGATTAGACACATGGCTCTGCAGGCAGTATCACACAGGATAGGATTAGATACACAGCTCAGCAGTCAGTATCACACAGGATAGGATTAGATACACGGCTCAGCAGAGAGTATCACACAGAAGAGCATTAGATACGCAGCTCAGCACACAGTATCACACAGGATAGGATTAGATACACAGCTCAGCAGACAGTATCACACAGGATAGGATTAGATACGCAGCTCAGCACAGTATCACACAATAGTATTAGATACACGGCTCAGCAGACAGTATCACACAGGATAGGATTAGATACACAGCTCAGCAGTCAATATCACACAGGATAGGATTAGATACACGGCTCAGCAGACAGTATCACACAGGATAGGATTAGATATGCAGCTCAGCACACAGTATCACACAGAATAGTATTAGATACACGGCTCAGCAGTCAGCATCACACAGGCTAGGATTAGATGCACTGTTTTTATGTGCAATATAATCATTATAATTTGTTATAACTAACCACAGTTGGTTACTATGCCCAGGCAACACCGGGCTCTTCAGCTAGTTACAAATAAAACAGAGTTAAAGAAAAGCACTCACATGTTGCTTAGCTCATTCCAGGCTAGTCTGGCTGGGGGAGGGGTGACATCAAAATGCATGGAAGGTCTTGAAGCAACAGCTTCCAGGCAGCAACTGTAGGATGGGCTTAGTTGCAGTAACATACTTCTGGGCTTGTGACATCACTAAAGGGGCTGTTTTACCTGCACCCTCCCCTAGCGGCCAGGGTGCACATTTTGGTAAGAAAACTTATAATAATCATAACTTGGCTTGAGAACTTAGCAGAATAACGGCAGACACATCACTCATCTAATATTGAAATTAGCTTCCTAAGGTTCCAAACTCGGACTAGCTATTTCACTCTGTTCAGGAGAAATCCATTTCTCGGGTTCTGCTGGCATTGGAACCGGGAAAAACATGGGCTAAGAAGTTTTGTCGACGCACGTCCCAGATATGTAATTTTCATATTTCTGACATAAGCTCACATCGCATTATGACCAAATAATTAGATTCTAACTGTAGGCTATGAGAGAGCCAGCACATGTTGAAGACAAAGGACATTCCTTTGGGAGGGAGTGACAGGAAGGAGTGAATGAGCTGTAGTTTCATGTTACAGACTGTGAGTGAGCAAAATTTGCAGCTGACAGGGGAGAGAAGGAGGGGGGTCGCTTGACTCTGTGCAGCAGAAAGTTCTGGAAAATATGTTAATACAGGAAATCATAGGTCATATTCACATTATCGTGACAATGAGTTTCACTTTTTGTATTGAAGATCTGAAATAAATTAACTTTTTGATGATATTCTAATTTTGTGAGAAGCACCTGTATAATGAATCAGGGGAGTGGGAGGTAGAGAGCTGGGGGCATTGAGGGTGCAATAACTGGTATTGAATTGGGGGAAAGAGCACTGGTGTTAATTTATATATTTAGTAGGTGGGGAAAGAAGCTATTTATAGTTAGTGGGGGCACAGTGTTAGATTACAATTTATATTTGGAGCGGTGGGTTGCATAGTAACTAATTATATATTAATGGTGGCTGCACATCTGTATTCAGCTGTGTACTGTAGAAGGGAAAAAGTGGGGAAGGAGCTCTGGAAGCGGGGCTCTAGATGACTATGTGTTTTTTTATGCAGAGATGAGTCCTGGCTGGAAGAAGTGATGGCGGTCTGTGCTGGATGAAAAAGAAAAGCAAAGATGAAGAACTTCATCTACAGGTGCCACTGGTGAGTCTGTGTTACCAGTGTAAGGGGAAAAGCAGTAACTCGGGATGCAGTGATGGGATGCAGGCAGAGCAAGGGTTAACAGGTTTATTTACAGGGGAATACTCCACACAGGGAGGTAAAGGGTTAAACAGCATGAATGGAAAAGGATGTAGGGAGACAAAGGGTTATACAGGGGAGACAAACAGTAGATTAAATCAAAGAATATTCTTAAGGTGAAGAACAACGGTTCAAAATAACAGCAGTACAATAGCACAGATGTCAGGAAGTCCTTAAACTGCAGCTCCTGCTGCGAACTCAATGGTGCTGGCAACAGCCGATTCCATGTCATTATTAATGGGGTCCAGCAAGCAAATAATACCCTTTTTTCTGGTAACAGTGGTCGGTCTCCGGTACCTTCCACTGCCCCTAGTCCATACACTGTAGATGCCTACAAGGTTATGGACCACGGTACTATCTAAGCCTGATGTGATTCTTGCACAACTCTCATGACAGTCTCAGTCAAGCGAGCACAAAGTGACTGACGGTAATACGGGTCACGGTCTTGTACGAGCCCAACGTGGCTCGGTAGGTGTTTAATGGTCCAGTCAAGGTGCAAGTGTCTGTCCTGTCCCCAGTTACTCTTATGGGGCACGTGTGTAATACTCATGAACACGGAGCGCTCTTGCTTACTGGTAGTCACCAGCACACACTGCACGTCCCTCTCGCTCTGTTCCCAACTGCTCGGGGCAGGAAATGACAGTTGCTGGTGTCCGGGGCGCTGGTACTCCCTGGACAAAGCACTCCCTAACTGCAGCACAACCGACTCTGCTGTTATGCAGCAGCTCTGCTCTGCACCCGGCAACTCTCCTCGCAGCAGTCCCGCTGTAGATCGTCGGACACTGCCACAATGCCGGTACCTGGTGGGGAAATGGTCAGCCGAGCGCGTCACTCCCCGCTCTGCGCACTCCTCTGCGTTCACGTCAAAGCCTCCTCCATCGCGCCCTTTTCCTTTATATATCTCGGCTGCTGCGCCCGCTTTTTTACTTGTCTCTCCCCGCCTCTCCGGGTATGCAGGAAGGTCCCTCTTACTCAGGCTTCCCTCAGGCTGCAGGGGAAGGTCCGTTTCCTCGGGAACAGAGGATGCAGCCTTTCTAGTTCTGGACCCAGCATGCAGGTATCCATGGTCCGGTCAACCTCCTTACACCTGTGCACTGACATTATATACTGTATACTATGTGCATATACTCCTGTGTATAATGTCACTGATGATCACTGTATTACCTATACACTGTATACAGAGATCCTGTCTGACCTATGGTCTAAGGTCTCATCACAACAGACAGCTAAGGCCTCTTTCACACTTCAGTTTTTTTGCATAAGTTCAAATCCGCCAAAAAGTCAGACAAGCGGATCCGTTGTCAAGTGATGCGAACGGATGGCACAAGATCCGTTTTCAGACGGATCCTGAAAATGAGGAAATTTAAAGGAAACGAGAGAGAGAGAGAGAGAGAGAGAGAGAGAGAGAGAGAGAGAGATTTTTTTGTCCGGCACCCAAAAAGAATTTCAGGTTAAAACAGTGTCTGGAGGATCCGCCAGAGAAAAAAACGTTACAAGCTCCGTTTTGAAATCTTTGAGGATGGTGACGGACAGCAACTTTTGGCGGAGCCTCAAAAAAAACGGATGCAACGGACAGCAATCCGTAACAATCCGCCATTAATGCAAGTCAATGGGGAAAAAAACGGATCCTCAAAAAAAATTGAGGATCCGTTTTTTTTTCAAAACCTGGCGGATTGTGACTGATTGTAAAAAACTGAAGTGTGAAAGAGACCTAAACAGGAACCTAAAGTGGTGCTCCTGGATAGGTTTTCTGGGGGTCTGGATAAATTTGTTGCATTCCAGGAAGCCTGCAAGCTCTATTTCAGGCTTCGTCCTCCATCTACTGGGAGTGAGGTACAGAGGTTGTCATCCCCCTTTTTCAAGGAGACCTTCAATCCTAGGCCTTCTCACTCCCATACATCCTATTTCACAAATGATTTGGATTAGCTAATTTGGCCTCCTCGCTGCACCCTAATATTTGGTCTAACGATTTTTAAGTGGAAATCTGGCCTTCTGATTTGTCAATGAACACACAGTTTAATCACAATTTGTAGTAGCAAATGGAGCTTCTGGAGACAGTTTTTGTATGATCTAGTTCAATGCTGGAAGGTCGATTTCACACAGGACAGGATCCTATTTAGCTGACAAGCAATAGTATCAGGGCATGTGCACACGGTGCGGATACTGCTGCGGTTCCGCAGCATTTCTGCAGCTGCGGGTCTGCAGCAGATTCTGCTACATTGTAAGATAATCCTTTTCCTTTAATCGTCCCACCATGGGGAAATTCAGAAACCTTTATTTCCTATGGAAATGAAAAAAAGCTGTGCACATGCTGCGGATTTTTCCGCGCGGTTTTGCTGCGGTTTACAATCTGCAGCATGTCAATTGTTTGGTGCAGAAACACTGCAGTTTTACACCTCATCCATTATGAGGTGTAAAACCGCAGGGCAAAACCGCAGGCAAAACTGCAGATAAATCGCAGGACTTTTGTCCTGCGGTTTTCTCTACAAAATCCGCCCACCAAAAAAACTACGTGTGCACATAGCCTCAGGATTGGCTTCTCTGCATTGTGAGACTGAGAAAACGGTGCCAGCAAAACAAGATGTCTGCTTTTTATATGGCCAGGGACATGTGACTTCAGCAGCCAATCACACAAGACCTTGTGTCATGACGTTGTGGAAGGATTCTGCACCCAGATTGGCTGCCGGAATCAACACATAAAGTCAAGGGAAGAAAATAAGAAAAAAAAAAGCGTGACACCCCCTCCCCTCATCAAACTCTTCACCCCCTTCTTGCTCATCATACTGCACCTCTCTCATGGCCAAAGTAATAAAAACATTAGTGGAAACTAGTGATGAGCAAGTATACTCGTTGCTTGGATATCCTCCAAGTATTTTGGCGTGCTCGGAGATTTAGTTTGTGTCGACGAAGCGGCATGATTTGCGGCTGCTAGACAGCCTGAATACATGTGGGATTCCCTAACAAACAGGCAACCCCTCACATGTATTCAGGCTGTCTAGCAGAAGCAACTCATGCAGCTGCATTGACATAAACGAAATCCCCAAACACGTCAAAATACTCGGAGGGCACCCGAGCATGCTCGGGAAACCCCGAGCAACGAGTATACTCGCTCATCACTAGTGGAAACGTGATGATTTGCCGAACTGTGACTGAATTTTGCACAGTTCCTCCCTGCAAATGCGTTTCAATTTGTCAAAATTACTGTGATTCCTTCTTTGCATGGATGGCACCGCTTCAGGTTATGCTACAGCAGCTCCATAGGGGGATGGTACGGACTCCTGGCTTGTCCATTGTAAACACAAATTATCCTCTTCAAACACTGTTTTGAAAATTTACTTGTCTGCTTCTGATCATTGTCTTGTGTGCACCATACCTTGGAATTTATTGTTCCCTCAACAAATGCAAAGCATCCAGGCTATAAGCAAAGCAGGAGGAATGAAGTTTTTTTTTTTTTTGCAGCTGTCCAGTACTTTTTTTTTCTTCCAAACGGGATGTGCATTTGTCCTTGTTCATCCTCACCTATTTTAGAATCTTAACAGGATGCCCACTCCTAGAGAGAGAAGAAATGTCTGTTTCTGTGTTTGTATACAATTTGTTTTAGTATTGATGCAGGCACAGGGTTTTTTTTAGCAATAATTAGACTTTTCCAGCTTAAAGGACCTGTCACACTAAGCGATATCGCTAGCAATATCGCTATAACGTCACTGGTTTTTGTGACGTTATAGCGATATTGCTAGCGATATCGCTATGTCTGATACTTACCTCCGACCTCTCCCCCGCTGGTTATCGCTGATCGCGCAAGAACGTCCTGGACCGTTTCTCATCATCAGCTTCCTGCTGGGCTTCCTGCTGTGGAGACGAGCGACGCGTGGATGCGGGCGGGAGGACGTCAGGATCGCTTCGTCTGACAGGTAAGTAGCGACCGCCGACCCCTGCTATGTCGCTGGTGAGATCTGCCTGTGTGGCAGCTCACTAGCGACCACTTAGCGATGCACCAGCGATCCTGACCGGGTCGTATCACTGGTCGGGATCGCTGGTGCATCGCTAAGTGTGACAGTACCTTTATGTGTCTCTATAACACACTTCTTAAGCCATCTGGAATTCCTTTGCCTTGAGACATTGGGTCACACCAGCCAGTCTTTCTTGAGAGCATACATGTCAGTAACCATGCTTTGTGTGGTAATTCATACTTCCAATCTCCTCTCACTGAAACACATTTTGACAAATAGATTGACACAGAGGTTCACTTATTTTTTTTTCTCACAGCAGTTTGGATGTTTACTCAATGTGGTCAATATATAAGATGAGCGGTAAGACTCTTTACTGTTATTACCTTGGATAGAGTGGAGTTGAGCGAAACAATTTCTAGGAACTTAGTCCAGCGGTGGGCTGCCATGACTTTAAGTTGCAGTGCTAAGCATGCATGATACTGCAGTGGTCTACTAATCAGAGGTCTTGTGAATCTTTTTGCTCAATTCTGTTACATTTTTATCTAAGTCTCAAATAAGAGACAAATACAATCAGACAAATATTAGTGAGAAATTCAAAAATCCATGTAACTCTAAGGTCTTTACTTACTATCCCTGCAACTTTAAGGGGTTAGAATTCATGTGCAGGTCTCCATCGCTCTCTATTGTCTGCCCATTGCAGGTGTCTGACTGACAGATTACTCTTGTGTCAGTGATCTGCCTCCCTTGACAGAGATTTTACAAGGGCAGTCATTGCCTCGAGTTGGCTCCTCTTGTACTGCCTCAGTGAATGACTATGCTCTCGCACAATCTTAGGCAAGCCACTGAAACAAGAGTGACCTGTCACAAATCAGAGATAGTCAGTGGGCTGGGAACAGGGAAAGAGGCAGTAGAGCTACAAGTGCAGTGCCCCACTCTGCTGCACATTATCAAAAAATGGAAATGTTAAATTTCTCTAATATATAAAAATAAATTATTCAAGCAGGTGATTTAATCACCATTAAAGGGTCTTTACATACAAGTCATTAATGTTATGGATAAACTGCACTCCTAAAAGGAGGGAGTGCGCTCAAAAAGGGTTTCACTCATTTTTATTTTAAATGTATAAAGTGATTAACCTTTTGCCAAAGAAATGTATTTCTTAACTATCATTTTTTTGCTGGGCCATCCATCATTAAAGGCACCAAAAAATGTTTTTAGTTTACAAGTTTTAAACTTAAAAAGGTCTATGCTAAGTTTGTTTTGTATTATTATTAGATTGCTTTAGAGCTGGGGTGGGCAATTAATTTTCCCAAGGGACCAAGTGAGATATAGTGACTTGTCAAGGGCGGCACTTAATTTTGTTGATTATTATTTTATATTCATTTTTATCATTTAATATTAACCCTTTTCCGACATCAGGCATAAAAGTAGGCTGATGTCGGACTCCCTCCCTTTGATGTGGGCTCCGGCGGTGAGCCCACATCTTTCCCGGAACATGTCAGCTGTTTTGGACAGATGACAAGTGCCCGGAACAGCCACGGTTGAACTTGCGATCTATCCGCGGCTCTTAACCAGTTAAATGTCACTGTCAAACTATGATAGCGGCATTTGACATGCGTTTCCGGCAATGGGGCCGGAAATCCGCCCATCTGTGACTCCCGTCACGTGATTGCAGGTCACCGATGGGCTGGCATGACAACCAGAGGTCTTCTTCAGACCTCTATAGTTGTCAGTGCCAGATTGCTATGAGCTCCACCAGGTGGTCGGCACTCATAGCAAGTCAGCAATTCTGCTACATACAGGCGATCTGCTTATAGTATGTATGTAGCAGAGCCGATCGGACAAGTACAGCTTCTAGTCTTCCATGGAGACTATTGAAGCAAGCAAAAAGTAAAAAAAATTAAAAAAAAATTTAAAAAATAAAAAAATACAAAAGTTCAAATCAGCCCCCTTTCTCCCATTCAAATTAAAACAATAAAAAAAACAAACATACATATATTTGGTATCGCCATATTCAAAATCGGCCGATCAATATAAAAAAATAATTAACCCGATCGCTAAATGGCGTAACGAGAAAAAAAAAATCAAACTGCCAGAATTACATTTCTTTGGTCGCCGCATCATTGCATTAAAAAGCTATAACGGGCGATCAAACGATCGTATCCGCACCAAAATAATATCATTAACAACGTCAGCTCTGCACGCAAAAAATAAGCCTTCACCCAACCCGAGTTCATGAAAAACGAAGATGCTACGGGTATTGGAATATGGCAGAATTTTTTTTTTCAACAAACTTTGGAATTTTTTTTTTCACCACTAAGAACCTAGACATGTTTGGTGTCTATGAACTCATAATGAGCTGGGGAATCACAATGTCAGGTTAGTTTTAGCATTTAGTGAACATGTTGGAAAAAAAGCCCCAGAAAACAACTGTGGGATTGCAATTTTTTTTTGCAATTTCACCACACTTGGTTTTTTTTTTTCCCATTTTTGAGTACCCAACATGGTAAAACCAATGGTGTCACTCAAAAGTACAACTCGTCCCACAAAAAACAAGCCCTCACATGGTCATTTTGACCAAAAATTATAAAAGTTAAGGCTCTGGGAAGAAGGGGGAGCAAAAAATGAAAATGCAAAACCAAAATTAGCTCTGGTCGTTAAGGGGTTAAGTAGAATTAAGTCTGTTAAATAGTTATTACTATTAATATAAATTATGATAGGTCTAGTTTTTAAATACATTTTTACTTGTACCAGATTATGAAAAGCAGTAAATTACATGGTTATGATTAAGTTTATATAAAGCAGTAAATCACACTGCTCCTGTTATTCAGCTCTTGTGTTTTGATTAACAGCTCCCAGTACAATATGATGTCCCACAATTCACACAGACACAGTATGATGTCCCCACATAGTACAGTGGGGAAAAAAGTATTTAGTCAGCCACCAATGGTGCAAATTCTCCCAATTAAAAATATGAGAGGCCTGTAATTGACATCATAGGTAGACCACTACTATGAGAATCAAATGAGAAAACAAATCCAGAAAATCACCTTGTCTTACAGTTGTGGCCAAAAGTATTGACACCCCTGTAATTCTGTCAGATAATACTCAGTTTCTTCCTGAAAATGATTGCAAACACAAATTCTTTGGTATTATCTTCATTTAGTTTGTCTTAAATGAAAAAACACAAAAAGAATTGTCCTAAAGCCAAATTGGATATAATTCCACACCAAACATAAAAAAGAGGGTGGCACTGTTCGAAAAATCATGTGATGCTTCTCTAATTTGTGTAATTAACAGAACC
This sequence comes from Dendrobates tinctorius, assembly GCF_039654945.1. Classification (NCBI taxonomy): domain Eukaryota; kingdom Metazoa; phylum Chordata; class Amphibia; order Anura; family Dendrobatidae; genus Dendrobates; species Dendrobates tinctorius. The sequence continues at coordinate 44,427,114 of NW_027361672.1, forward strand.
TGTATCTTACCTGTGGCACCTAACAGGTGTTGGCAATAACTAAATCACACTTGCAGCCAGTTGACATGGATTAAAGTTGACTCAACCTCTGTCCTGTGTCCTTGTGTGTACCACATTGAGCATGGAGAAAAGAAAGATGACCAAAGAACTGTCTGAGGACTTGAGAAACCAAATTGTGAGGAAGCATGAGCAATCTCAAGGCTACAAGTCCATCTCCAAAGAACTGAATGTTCCTGTGTCTACCGTGCGCAGTGTCATCAAGAAGTTTAAAGCCCATGACACTGTGGCTAACCTTCCTAGATGTGAACGGAAAAGAAAAATTGACAAGAGATTTCAATGCAAGATTGTGCGGATGTTGGATAAAGAACCTCGACTAATATCCAAACAAGTTCAAGCTGCCCTGCAGTCCGAGGGTACAACAGTGTCAACCCGTACTATCCGTCGGCACCTGAATGAAAAGGGACTGTGTGGTAGGAGACCCAGGAAGACACCACTTCTTACCCCGAGACATAAAAAAGCCAGGCTGGGGTTTGCCAAAACTTACCTTAAAAAGCCTAAAACGTTTTGGAAGAATGTTCTCTGGTCAGATGAGACAAAAGTAGAGCTTTTTGGGCAAAGGCATCAACATAGAGTTTACAGGAGAAAAAAAGAGGCATTCAAAGAAAAGAACACGGTCCCTACAGTCAAACTTGGTGGAGGTTCCCTGATGTTTTGGGGTTGCTTTGCTGCCTCTGGCACTGGACTGCTTGACCGTGTGCATGGCATTATGAAGTCTGAAGACTACCAACAAATTTTGCAGCATAGTGTAGGGCCCAGTGTGAGAAAGCTGGGTCTCCCTCAGAGGTCATGGGTCTTCCAGCAGGACAATGACCCAAAACACACTTCAAAAAGCACTAGAAAATGGTTTGAGAGAAAGCACTGGAGACTTCTAAGGTGGCCAGCAATGAGTCCAGACCTGAATGCCATTGAACACCTGTGGAGAGATCTAAAAATGGCAGTTTGGAGAAGGCAACCTTCAAATATCAGGGACCTGGAGCAGTTTGCCAAAGAAGAATGGTCTAAAATTCCAGCAGAGCATTGTAAGAAACTCATTGATGGTTACTGGAAGTGGTTGGTCGCAGTTATTTTGGCTAAAGGTTGTGCAACCAAGTATTAGGCTGAGGGTGCCAATACTTTTGTCTGGCCCATTTTTGGAGTTTTGTGTGAAATGATCAATGTTTTGCTTTTTGCTTCATTCTCTTTTGTGTTTTTTCATTTAAGACAAATTAAATTAAGATAATAATACCAAAGAATTTGTGTTTGCAATCATTTTCAGGAAGAAACTGAGTATTATCTGACAGAATTGCAGGGGTGTCAATACTTTTGGCCACAACTGTATTTGGCAAGATTTATTTTGCAAATTATGGTGGAAAATAAGCACGTGGTCATTAAGTAAAGTTCATCTCAATATTTTGTTATATATCCTTTGTTGGCAATGAGAGAGAGGTCAAACATTTTCTCTAAGTCTTCACAAGGTTGGTACACACTGTTGGTGGTATGTTGGGCCATTACGCCATGAAGATCTCCTCTAGAGCAGTGATGTTTTGGGCCTGTTGCTGGGCAACATGGAGTTTCAAATCCCTCCAAAGGTTTTCTATGGGGTTGAGATCTGGAGACTGGCTACGCCACTCCAGGACCTTCATATGCTTCTTACGAAGCCACTCCTTCATTGCCCTGGCGGTGTGCTTGGGATCATTATCATGCTGAAAGACCCATCCATGTTTCATCTTCAATGCCTTTGCTGATAGAAGGAGGTTTGCACTCAAAATCTCACGATACATGGCCCCATTCATTCTTTCACGTACAAGGATCAGTTGTCCTCGTCCCTTTGCAGAGAAACAGCCCCAAAGCATGGTGCTACCCCCATGTTTCACAGTAGGAATGGTGTTCTTTGGATGCAACTCAGCATTGTCTCTTCCAAACACAAGTTTTGTTTCTACCAAACAGTTCTACTTTGGTTTCATCAGACAATATGACACTCTCCCAATACTCTTCTGGATAATCCAAATGCTCTCAAGCAAACTTCAGATGGGCCCAGACATGTACTGGCTTAAGCAGGTGGACACATCTGGCATTGCAGGATCTGAGTCCCTGGCAGTATAGTGTGTTACTGATGGTAGCCTTTGTTACGGTGGTCCCAGCTCTATGCAGGTCATTTACTAGGTCCTCCCGTGTTGTACTGGGATTTTTGCTCACCGTCCTTGTGATCATTTTGACCCCACAGGGTGAGCTCTTGGGTGGAGCTCCAGATCGAGGGAAATTATCAGTGGTCTTGTATGTCTTCCATTTTCTTATTATTGCTCCCACAGTTGATTTCATCACACCAAGCTGCTTGGCTATTGCAGATTCAGTCTTCCCAGCCTGGTGCAGGGCTACATTTTTGTTTCTGGTGTCCTTCAACAGCTCTTTGGTCTTCACCATAGTAGAGTTTGAAGTGTGACTGTTTGAGGTTGTGGATAGGTGTCTTTTATACTAATAACAAATTCAAACAGGTGCCATTACTACTAAAGAAGAAGTTACAGGTCTGTGAGAGCCAGAAATCCTGCATGTTTTTAGGTGACCAAATACTTATTTTCCATCATAATTTGCAAAATAAATCTTGCCAAATCAGACAAGGTGATTTTCTGGATTTGTTTTCTCATTTTGACTATCATAATTGTGGTCTATGATGGCAATTACAGGCCCCTCTCTCATCTTTTTAAGTGAGAGAACTTGCACAATTGGTGGCTGACTAAATTTTTTCCCCCCACTGTATATCACCATATAGACCCTCAAACAGTATGATGTCCTCACACAGCGAGCCTACACATTATGATGTCAAAACAAAGCCTCACTACATTGTATTATGTCCCTCCATGTAGAATATCATTACTCTGCCCCCTTACACATTATGTCCCCACGCAGTCCCCTTACACAGTACTAGGTCCCCTCACAGTCCCCATAAATAATGATGCGTCTACACAGCCCCCTTACAGTACTATGGTATCACACAGCCCTCTAATCAGAATTATGTCACAACACATCCCCTTTACACAGTATTGAGTCCTAATACATAGGGCTGAGGAGTTGGTAAGCCAAACCTTCGACTCTTCAATTTTTCTAATTCAGACTCCCGCATTCATGGCTCATGTTTAAGTGATAAGTGATTTACTGTAGTATAATGGTAACATCAGGATTTCAGTCACCATTATGATACAATAATCGCTATTTAGAAAGAAAATAAAATATATTTTTTGGAATATAGCTTTAGAATACAAAAACTTTAATGACTTGTAAATATGCAATACACTACGCAGTAAGTGTGGAAAAAACAGTTTTCAACAAAAATGTACTGAATAACATTTGTGCAGTTCATGAATTTGTTTGAGAAATATTATCACCTTCATCTGATCATCCTTCATAGATGACCTAAAATCAGATATTATTTTAAGGCTAGAGAACAACCTCTCTACACTAACTTGGCTTGGTGGCAAAGCGGCAACCACATGTGCAACATCACTAAAAATTACCGGATACCAAACGAATTACCTCATACACAGTGTTGATGAGTCAGTAAAAAATTTTGCTGAAATATGGTCCATCTGTTTGCTATGCGAGTGGAATCTATTTCCCTGAGGCAACGATTTGCCTGCTCCATGACGTCCAAATACTTTTCAAAATGAAACTCCTCATCTGATGAGGTTGAAGACATGGCAGCAGAAGCACTGGCAAGCCCCAAGTCCTCTTGCACTTGGCGGTCCTGTAGCCCACTCATCCTAACTGCTACTTCAGTCAGAGCTTCTTTTCCTTCAGTAAGCTGTTGACTCTCCAGCAATATATGATAACTTCGGTCCATATAAACAGCTGCCAGAAGAATTTTATTTTCTAATAGTAGTGTCTCCATTTCATTGAAGCAGCAATGCCATCTGCGATTAAATCACCTCTTTAGGACAAGCAAAACAACAAGTTCTTTCACTTCTTTATGAAAATGCCAGGAGTTAAATCCTCAGCTCCAATTTTTTTAGTCACTGTAATTGGGTGATTAAGCAATTCTTTCAATTCAGCCACCACCTGTGTCCATTGACTTTCATTTTGTGTTACCTGAGGGTGGGCCATGTCTACAAGAAAGTTTCAGCTCAAGCAATCATTCAATCATTAAATGGCTGCTGCCCCTTGATCTACAATTGCCCCTTTTCCAGCACGTGTCATAAAGGTGGAATCAATTTTACGGTTTCTGGCAGTAATAATCAATTTAATCTCTGTGCCAAACAGAATTCCAGCATGTCTCTCTTGCAGACTCTATTAATGCCAGCTGCAGTGCGTTAACAACAAAGTGCATGTGATGAATATGAGAAAGCTTTGAAGCAGTTCAACAAGATCATCTAATTGTACAGTATCATTTTGCTGTTCTTCTGTAGTAATATGTTTGTTCCTCAGTTACAGAACTGTTTCATTCCAACTTAAAACATACTGAATCTTATTTTTTTTTCCTAGCTGCTGTTCACATGTATTACTCTCATTCTTCAGTTTAATTCTACTTATGTTTGAAGCATTGTCAGTTACAATAGCAAGAACCTGCTCTTTTTAGATTTCATAATCTTGCAGAACTTTTTCCACTATGGCCTGGAGAAACTGGATGGTATCTTTTACTGCCAGTGTCTTGGTAACAATTTTCTTGTGGTCACAAACAAATTGAATGTTGATAGCAAAATAGTTCCCTCTGTGACATGTGCAGGCATCCATTTTAATAAACATAAAGAATCTTTTTAAGATCTTCCTTTTGGTTAAGGGCTTCAAAGACTAATTTTCTAATACTTTCCTTTCCAGAGAAACACCAAGTTTGCGGGCCATTTCTCCATTATGAGCTGTAAAAGTTGATTGTGCAAATAATGTTAATGGTACACCGTCTTTCACAACAAGCTGTGAGCTGTTTTTCAAACATCTGCTGTCATTGTTACAGTAACATTGTCACTTACAAAATATCTTGTAACTGATGTTAGAGACTCTTTCCTACTCCTTTGCATGGCAGAAAGTGCTGAGCACTGGTTTCTTGGTGTCACTGTGATCGTTATCAATCACAGCTTTGAAAACTTCTGGGTGTAACCGTTGTAACACGGTAATTAGACCTACCAGTAATTGTGTTTTCAGGAATCCATCCTGAAAGCACTATGGAAGTTGTCCTTATCTTTGCTGGGACAGGCACCAATGAGTTTAAAAGGACCCTCCCATCTCCATCACTCAGTGTCTTTTCCGAGTATCACACCAGGATGAATGCAACAGAATTAATTAGGCATTCTTTAGACCAGGGGTCCTCAAACTACGGCCCGCGGGCCGCATGCGGCCCTCCAAAGACTTTTATCCGGCCCCCTGCCAGGCCGACTTTGAGCTCTTGAACTGCACAGTTCAGTGCCGGCGGGCCGTGTAATTGCGGGCGGGACGAGGAGCCGAGGAAAGGCGTTGCGCAGCCCTCCCGCAGCACAGTGCACAGAGACGACGTGATTGTCATCACGCCGCCTGCGCGGTCTGATGATGTCACGCCGCCTGGGCCTGTGCCGGAAGACGGAGACGAGCGGGAGCCTCTTCAGAGCAGCGCGGGGACATACAGTGGGGCAAAAAAGTATTTAGTCAGTCAGCAATAGTGCAAGTTCCACCACTTAAAAAGATGAGAGGCGTCTGTAATTTACATCATAGGTAGACCTCAACTATGGGAGACAAACTGAGAAAAAAAAATCCAGAAAATCACATTGTCTGTTTTTTTTCATTTTATTTGCATATTATGGTGGAAAATAAGTATTTGGTCAGAACCACGCAAACAAGATTTCTGGCTCTCACAGACCTGTAACTTCTTTAAGAGTCTCCTCTTTCCTCCACTCATTACCTGTAGTAATGGCACCTGTTTAAACTTGTTATCAGTATAAAAAGACACCTGTGCACACCCTCAAACAGTCTGACTCCAAACTCCACTATGGTGAAGACCAAAGAGCTGTCAAAGGACACCAGAAACAAAATTGTAGCCCTGCACCAGGCTGGGAAGACTGAATCTGCAATAGCCAACCAGCTTGGAGTGAAGAAATCAACTGTGGGAGCAATAATTAGAAAATGGAAGACATACAAGACCACTGATAATCTCCCTCGATCTGGTGCTCCACGCAAAATCCCACCCCGTGGGGTCAGAATGATCACAAGAACGGTGAGCAAAAATCCCAGAACCACGCGGGGGACCTAGTGAATGAACTGCAGAGAGCTGGGACCAATGTAACAAGGCCTACCATAAGTAACACACTACGCCACCATGGACTCAGATCCTGCAGTGCCAGACGTGTCCCACTGCTTAAGCCTGTACAAGTCCGGGCCCGTCTGAAGTTTGCTAGAGAGCATTTGGATGATCCAGAGGAGTTTTGGGAGAATGTCCTATGGTCTGATGAAACCAAACTGGAACTGTTTGGTAGAAACACAACTTGTCGTGTTTGGAGGAAAAAGAATACTGAGTTGCATCCATCAAACACCACACCTACTGTAAAGCATGGTGGTGGAAACATCATGCTTTGGGGCTGTTTCTCTGCAAAGGGGCCAGGACGACTGATCCGGGTACATGAAAGAATGAATGGGGCCATGTATCGTGAGATTTTGAGTGCAAACCTCCTTCCATCAGCAAGGGCATTGCAGATGAAACGTGGCTGGGTCTTTCAACATGACAATGATCCAAAGCACACCGCCAGGGCAACGAAGGAGTGGCTTCGTAAGAAGCATTTCAAGGTCCTGGAGTGGCCTAGCCAGTCTCCAGATCTCAACCCTATAGAAAACCTTTGGAGGGAGTTGAAAGTCCGTGTTGCCAAGCGAAAAGCCAAAAACATCACTGCTCTAGAAGAGATCTGCATGGAGGAATGGGCCAACATACCAACAACAGTGTGTGGCAACCTTGTGAAGACTTACAGAAAACGTTTGACCTCTGTCATTGCCAACAAAGGATATATCACAAAGTATTGAGATGAAATTTTGTTTCTGACCAAATACTTATTTTCCACCATAATATGCAAATAAAATGAAAAAAAACAGACAATGTGATTTTCTGGATTTTTTTTTCTCAGTTTGTCTCCCATAGTTGAGGTCTACCTATGATGTAAATTACAGACGCCTCTCATCTTTTTAAGTGGTGGAACTTGCACTATTGCTGACTGACTAAATACTTTTTTGCCCCACTGTAGGTGAGTACTTTTTTTTTTTTTTTAATGCCGGGTCCTATTGGGGATATTTTCCTGCCTAGTGGGGACATTGTTCTGCCTAGTGGGGACCTGTGCTACCTATTGGGGATATTTTCCTGCCTAGTGGGGACATTTTCCTGCCTAGTGGGGACCTGTGCTACCCATTGGGGACATTTTTCTGCCTAGTAGGGACTTGTGCTACCTATTGGGGACATTTTTATTCCTAGTGGGGACATTGTTCTGCCTAGTGGGGACCTGTGCTACCTATTGGGGACATTTTTCTTCCTAGTGGGGACATTGTTCTGCCTAGTGGAGACCTGTGCTACCTATTGGGGACATTTTTCTGCCTAGTGGGGACATTTTCCTGCCTAGTGGGGATCTGTGCTACCTATTGGGGATATTTTCCTGCCTAGTGGGGACATTTTCCTGCCTAGTGGGGATCTGTGCTACCTATTGGGGATATTTTCCTGCCTAGTGGGGACATTGTTCTGCCTAGTGGGGACCTGTGCTACCTATTGGGGACATTTTTCTGCCTAGTGGGGACATTGTTCTGCCTAGTGGGGACCTGTGCTACCTATTGGGGACATTTTTCTGCCTAGTGGGGACATTGTTCTGCCTAGTGGGGACCTGTGCTACCTATTGGGGACATTTTTCTGCCTAGTGGGGACATTTTCCTGCCTAGTGGGGACCTGTTCTACCTATTGGGGATATTTTCCTGCCTAGTGGGGACATTTACCTGCCTATTGAGGACATTTACCTTCCTATTGGGGACCTGTGCTACCTATTGGGGACATTTACCTGCCTATTGGGGACCTGTGCTACCTATTGGGGACATTTACCTGCCTATTGGGGACCTGTGCTGCCTATTGGGGACATTTACCTGCCTATTGGGGACCTGTGCTGCATATTGGGGACCTGTGCTGCCTAATGGTGACCTGTGCTGCCTAATGGGGACATTTACCTGCCTATTGGGGACATTTACCTGCCTGTTGGGGACCTGTGCTGCCTAATGGGGACCTGTGCTGCCTAATGGGGACATTTAGCTGCCTAATGGGGACCTGTGCTGCCTATTGGGGACCTGTGCTGCCTATTGGGGACATTTACCTGCCTAATGGGGACCTATGCTGCCTAATGGGGACATTTACCTGCCTATTGGGGACCTGTGCTGCCTATTGGGGACATTTACCTGCCTATTGGGGACATTTACCTGCCTAATGGGGACATTTGCCTGCCTATTGGGGACATTTGCCTGCCTAATGGATACCTGTGCTGCCTATTGGGGACATTTACCTGCCTATTGGGGACCTGTGCTGCCTATTGAGGACATTTACCTGCCTATTGGGGACATTTACCTGCCTTTTGGGGACCTGTGCTGCCTATTGGGGACATTTACCTGCCTTTTGGGGACCTGTGCTGCCTATTGGGGACATTTACCTGCCTATTGGGGACATTTACCTGCCTATTGGAGATGTATGCTGCCTATTGGGTACATTTACCTGCCTTTTAGGGACAAATGCTGCCTATTGGGGATTCTTGCACCACACCAGTCTGAGCCTAAGGTAAAAGTGGAGTTCCACCAATATGGGCACTGGTGAGGCTGCATTGATAGGCACTGATCAGGCTGCATTGATGGGCACTGATCAGGCTGCGCTGATGGGCACTGATCAGGCTGCGCTGATGGGCACTGATCAGGCTGCATTGATGGGCACTGATCAGGCTGCATTGATGGGCACTGATCAGGCTGCATTGATGGGCACTGATCGGGCTGCATTGATGGGCACTGATCGGGCTGCATTGATAGGCACTAATCAGGCTGCATTGTTGGGTACTGATCAGGCTGCATTGATGGGCACTGATCAGGCTGCATTGATGGGCACTAATCAGGCTGCATTGTTGGGTACTGATCAGGCTGCATTGATGGGCACTGATCAGCCTGCATTGATGGGCAGTGCAGTCTGTATGTCTCTGTGTGGGCAGTTTTATTGCTGGTATATTGTTTTTGTAGCGCTGTATAGATGTTGGTATTTTACTAATAGCAATTTTGAATCCCTAGGAAACAATGATATCAAGAAAGAGAAAAAATTGACTCGAAGTGTAGGATATTCGAAGAACCCAAAAAATCGGTAAGTTTGATGATTTAACTTCATTTTTAATATTGTATTTGTTCCTATTTTTGTTTTATTTCTTCTAAACAAGATATGTGCAGTGTGCACAGGAATTTATTCATAATTTTTTTTTAAACTATATTCCGGCCTTCCAACAGTCTGAGGGACCGTAATCTGGCCCCCTGTTTAAAAAGTTTGAGGACCCCTGCTTTAAACAAACATTACGTCACATAAGTATAGAATTTCTCAAAGGGAGGGAACTAGCCTTGCTATCAGGATGGATTCCTGGAAACAATTACCGGTAGGTCTAATTACCGATTTCCAGGTCATCCCTCCTGACGGCACTATGAAGAATACCAAAATATGGTGATCTAGAGTGGGACCACTGTAGGAAGAATCTTCCTACCGAAGGTAACGTGTCCTGTGACTTCGTCTGGTTTGTAATGTTTTGAAAAGGTGCTCAGACTGGACCATGTTACGGCCCTACAAATCTGATCCACTGATGCTCCCCCTCTTTCTGTCCATGAAGTGGATATTGCTATAGTTGAATGGGCCTTTAATGTTTTAGGAGGAGGCTTCTCTTCTGCCTCGTAAGCCAGCCCGATTGTGGATCTTTGAGTACCAGGTTAAGATCCCAGGGTGGGACATATCTCCTCACCAAGTGCGTGAGCCTCTGTATAGCCCTGGAGAATAAAAAAATAAACTTAATGCTCAAATCTGTACTCTCTGAGTACTCGGTCTTAAGCTCCTGTAGAATTCTGACTGCAGGAAGTCCAGGATCCTGGGTATATCAAGACGAGATGTATCTACCGAGGATTCCCCACACTCCGTACAGAATCGCTTCCAGTTCTTGTTGATTGTAGATGTTATGGGCTTTCTACTTGCCCGAAGGGTAGATATCACCTCATCGGATAACCCCCTTAACCCTCAGGACCTGCCTCTCAGGATCCATACAGAAAGGTGCAGACTGTCTGGGTTCTGGTGAAACACGGGGCCCTGGAAGAGGTCTTCTCTATGTGGGAGCAGGATAGGCTCTTCCACTGACATCTTCCTCAGCAGAGGAAACCAGCTCCTTCTTGGCTAGATGGGCACTACTAATATTATCTTTGCCCTTTCCTCCTGCACCTTCCTCAATACACTTGGAATCAAGGTAACAGGGGAAAACGCGTCAGTTACCCCTTCCTGGATTGGCGTAAAGCGTCATTGCCTGCTGGTTTTCTAGGGGATTTAGTGAGACTTCCCTGACTTTTACATTCTCTCTGGATGCAAAAAGGTCTATTTGTGGGATTCCCCAATGCTGACAAAGCATGCGGAACACCTCCTTATTTAGCTCCCACTCTGAGGGCAATATCCTCTGTCTGCTTAAGAAGTCCCCCACCTGATATCTGGACCCTTCTTGGTGAACCGCTGAAACATATAGATCTTCCCTGCTAGATACAGCAGAGAGGGATGCCTTGGACCTTCCTGATGGTATAGAAAAACCATGGTTGTCGTGTTGTCTGACAGTATTCTCACATGCCTGGAGGCCTGCGGGTAGAACGGACTCAGGGGATACAGGGTGTCATTAGTCCCAGGATCCTCATCAACTCTCTGATGGAACAATGGCTTCCTAAAAATTGACAGATCTTGTCCCCTACTGAGATCTGCTTCTTTGTTAGTAAGAAAGTTGTTCTTAGGTGTGAGTCTAGGAGAACCCCCAGGAACTTCTTCCTGGATTGCAGAAACAGATCTGATTTATTCCAGTTTATCACCTAGCCCAGCTTTTAAAGCGTGCGGAACGAGGTCTGACAGTGCTCTGCGAGTTGTTCCCTTGAGCTGACTATGATAAGGAAGTCATCCAGGTACGGGACTATGATATCTAACTTCCTTAGATAGCTGACTTCTGCGCCACTAGCTTTGTGAACACTCTGGGCGCAGAGACTAGATCGAATGGAAGGCAATTGAATTGGTAGTCAAGGTCCCGCCCCTGGACCCTGTCATGGTCACGTGTCTCTGGACGCAGATGATACCGCAAGGCGAACCCATAACACACGTGACCCTGGATACACCGCCTCCAGTGGGGCGTATTTAAATAATAAAAACGTGCAGGTGGATACGCCGCCTCCACCTGGCGAATTTAGGTATTACACGTTATACATACAATAATCAAATAATAAAGGGGGAACCTGGGAAACTTTAACAATGGTGGGCCCTGCAATAGGGAAAAGGGAATTGGAGACCTCCTGAGCTCCCCTGAGCCAGTGTCCCTGCACTCCTAACGTTCCCTATGCCGGTTTCGCACCGGGCGCCGCACGCGTACCTCAACGCCCTTGCTCACCCTGAACCTAAACCCTCACTAGGGAACGGGTCGGTGCGGAGACTAATCCCACCACAGCACTAATAACACACATGAGGAAAGAGACAATACAGGGGAAACACCACTTAGCTTTGCTCTGTTGCGTGCGCTCCTAGCAACAGAGCCCTCCACCTGAGTGCATCTTCTCCTCCACCTGGATCTATCACCATAACAGGATCCTTCACCTTAGTGCAGCCTTGGAGCAGAGTCCAACACCAGTTGCAGCTGCTTAGAACCAGAGTCCCAAGGATGAGTTCAGCTGCTGACACGAAGTCGAGCATGCTTGAGTCCAGCTCAGCGGCCAAGTCCCACATGGTGAGTGCCACTCTCCATAGTCGCCACTCCACCAGCCCATGCAGACACTTCCCGCTGACACCATCACTGCGACTCCACCACGCCATGCCAGCCCTTCGTCCAGACACCATAGCTGAAACACATCCCCCCTGGCTAAGCTGCGCAGGACTCCTCACCAGCTCCATCCTTCCTCCAGGCTCTCCAAAAACAGAGTGAACACAAACTCACAATATCACAGGCAGTGAGTGAACCCCCTGAGCACACCTTTATAGGGTGTCACACCTGATCCATAATTAAGTGCAAAAAACCCTAAAGTGCAATACCACTCACCACCACCGGGGACAGTCAAGACACCTTGGAACTTTCCAAAGTAAAAAAAGTTCACCCAGTGATTTAAAACTGTCAGATCACTTCAGATCATGACAGTACCCCCTCCTTAATGATGGGCCCCTGGACCCTCAAGACCACCCCTCATTAGGGAAACACCCACAGCGGGGACGCCCAGACCCTGAGTTCACCCCACCATTACCTGACACTTCAGGTTTATGACAAACACCGCTGGTATTGGCAATACATGTTCATTTTGGTGGCACCACTCATCTCCACAGCGCTGACCTGGGGAACGAGTTTATGTATGTGTATGTTTGTTTGTTATGAGCTGATCAGACTCCACAACACATTTCCAAGATGTTTTTTGGTGGCACACATACACGCTCGTGCACACACAGGTCCGGACCTGAACATTTATTACACACATTCGTTTGTCATTTTTTTGGTGAACTCACTCTGGACTTGACAACAGAGGCGTCCCCCTGTGTCACCACACTCACACCCCCACTATTCACCAAGGGACACCACCCTCCAACCCTTTCACCATGAGGACTGCGCCTCCTAGGGTTGGTTAATGGCGAGGGTAGAGATTTGTCCCTACTCCCCCGCAGCACACCTGCTGCACACACCAGGAGGAGAAGGGGACCGGGAAATGGAGGAAATATACTCTCGCTGGTCGCCTCCACACGAACAGGAGGGCGGCTTCTTCGATGGCATAGAAGATATGGCGTAAACCCCGCGGACTCTCACACCAGTCAAGCTCACCACAGGGGCGTACCCCTTCACCTCGAGGAATACCAGGCAGCTCTGTGGGGCACCATTCCTCCCACCTGCCTGGGTGCGCCCGCATGCATGAACCAGTCCCGCTCCCCAGCAGCAACTCTAGGGGGTTTTAGTACCATAGCCGCCATTTTTTTTTTTTTTAATTTTCTGGTTAGCTGAGCAGAGGCCCCAGACCCTGATAACTGCTGCTGCAGCGGCTCCAACACACCATGCCGCTCCCCACTCACCTCAGTGAGGCCCGGCAGCAATTACTAACAGGTCTCCACATGGCCAAGGCTCACCAGAAAAAACAAACAAACTGTAAGGCCTGTGATAATGTCATGGTCACGTGTCTCTGGACGCAGATGATACCGCAAGGCGAACCCATAACACACATGACCCTGGATACACCGCCTCCAGTGGGGCGTATTTATATAATAAAAACGTGCAGGTGGATACGCCGCCTCCACCTGGCGAATTTAGGTATTACACGTTATACATACAATAATCAAATAATAAAGGGGGAACCTGGGAAACTTTAACAATGGTGGGCCCTGCAATAGGGAAAAGGGAATTGGAGACCTCCTGAGCTCCCCTGAGCCAGTGTCCCTGCACTCCTAACGTTCCCTATGCCGGTTTCGCACCGGGCGCCGCACGCGTACCTCAACGCCCTTGCTCACCCTGAACCTAAACCCTCACTAGGGAACGGGTCGGTGTGGAGACTAATCCCACCACTGCACTAATAACACACATGAGGAAAGAGACAATACAGGGGAAACACCACTTAGCTTTGCTCTGTTGCGTGCGCTCCTAGCAACAGAGCCCTCCACCTGAGTGCATCTTCTCCTTCACCTGGATCCATCACCATAACAGGATCCTTCACCTTAGTGCAGCCTTGGAGCAGAGTCCAACACCAGTTGCAGCTGCTTAGAACCAGAGTCCCAAGGATGAGTTCAGCTGCTGACACGAAGTCGAGCATGCTTGAGTCCAGCTCAGCGGCCAAGTCCCACATGGTGAGTGCCACTCTCCATAGTCGCCACTCCACCAGCCCATGCAGACACTTCCCGCTGACACCATCACTGCGACTCCACCACGCCATGCCAGCCCTTCGTCCAGACACCATAGCTGAAACACATCCCCCCTGGCTAAGCTGCGCAGGACTCCTCACCAGCTCCATCCTTCCTCCAGGCTCTCCAAAAACAGAGTGAACACAAACTCACAATATCACAGGCAGTGAGTGAACCCCCTGAGCACACCTTTATAGGGTGTCACACCTGATCCATAATTAAGTGCAAAAAACCCTAAAGTGCAATACCACTCACCACCACCGGGGACAGTCAAGACACCTTGGAACTTTCCAAAGTAAAAAAAGTTCACCCAGTGATTTAAAACTGTCAGATCACTTCAGATCATGACAGACCCTTAGAGCAAACCTTAAGTACTGTTGGAAAGAAGCATGGATGGGAACTTGCTAGTAAACATTCTTTAGGTCTAGGGTACACATTATCGCGTTGTTTTCTATCAGGGGGACTGTGGACCTGATTGATTCCATCTTCATTTTTTGTGCTTCACCTAGCAGTATAGAGGTTTCAGATTTATTATTGTGTGACTCTCTCCTGGTTTTTTTTTTTACCAAGAACCATTCTTTCTCGGGAACTGAAACTATCGCTCCGATCTTCAGAAGATCCTGAACATCTGACCACAGGGGGAAGACTGGAGGTGGGAGTTTGTTAGAATGAACCTTCCTGGCAGGGTCTGCGTAAACTCTATCCTGTAACCTGAAGAGATTATCCCCTATACCCATTGATTCTCCAAGATCTCTCGCCAACCTTCCAAGTACGGTTTTAGGCTTCCCCCTTCTCACAGTCTCATTTTCTTCCTGACCGTGAACAAAAAGGTAGAGTCTTTACCCCTACCTCCTTTGAGGTCGCTCCATGTGCCCGACTTACCCTTTCCCCTGTAGCCTGACCTCTGGTTGGGGTCTATGCGCTGGTACTTTTTTGGTTTATCCTCAGGGAACCCCATCTTTTTATTGGATGCTTTCTCTGGAATATTATCTAGAATAAGGCCAAATACTCTGTCACCTGAGAAGGGAATGGATCACAGCTTGTTTTTAGATTCCTGGCTGAGATTCTAGGAGACTCTGCAGATGCCTCAGCCATGAACTCTGTAGGAGCAGAAGGAACCTCAGGATAACCTCCCTGGGGTTTTAGTCTTTAGATGTTCCTCCAGGTCGTTGACCCACAGGTGCATGAACCGAGCTTCCCACGATGTTGGCTCAATTATAGCCACCGTCTCCCAGGATTTCTTAAGGAAGCCATAAGCTTTCCGATCCATTGGCTCCTTAAGGCTAGATGAGCCTTTGAAAAGGATTGAAGTCCTTTTCGGCACCTTAGTATAGGAACATCGACTTTTGGGATGTCCTCCCAGGCTTTAATGTCCTGTTTCGAAGGGCAGGCGAAGCCTAAAGTCTCTGGGGATAAAGAGCCTTTTCTCGGCATCTTCCCACTCCTCCATGATCATGGAGCGTGGCTGACTGTTAACCGGGAAGACTCCATTCCTCTGGGATCTTAAACCACTGAACATCTCATCCTGAATAGAGAGACTTCTGGGTTTCCTTCACCTGCATAGCCTCACCTTGGCCTTTTGGCACGGGGACTACCCTGGGACTCTGGCTGAGAAGTGTGCGTCTGGATAAGCCCCGAGATAGAGGCCTGGACCTTTTCTCTGATAAAGAACCTCATCTCTGACAACAGAGATGATTGCTCCATCCTGATTACTTTGGAGGTGCAAGACTCGCATATGTGTTTTAGCCAGGAGTCCGGTAGCTTATTGTTGCAGATAGCACATCTTCTACACTTCCCCGCTTTCTAGGGGGGCATCCACCTTTTAGGTGCTGTAGCAGTGGATGCCCCTCTAGAATACATGTGTCTCTATGTGTGGGGTAAGGGGACTGTCAGTGGGTACAGTTGTGGCCAAAAGTATTGACACCCCTGCAATTCTGTCAGATAATACTCAGTTTCTTCCTGAAAATGATTGCAAACACAAATTCTTTGGTATTATTATCTTCATTTAATTTGTCTTCATTGATCATTTCACACAAAACTCCAAAAATGGGCCAGACAAAAGTATTGGCACCCTCAGCCTAATACTTGGTTGCACAACCTTTAGCCAAAATAACTGCAACCAACCGCTTCCGGTAACCATCAATGAGTTTCTTACAATGCTCTGCTGGAATTTTAGACCGTTCTTCTTTGGCAAACTGCTCCAGGTCCCTGATATTTGAAGGGTGCCTTCTTCAAACTGCCATTTTTAGATCTCTCCACAGGTGTTCTATGGGATTCAGGTCTGGACTCATTGCTGGCCACCTTAGAAGTCTCCAGTGCTTTCTCTCAAACCATTTTCTAGTGCTTTTTGAAGTGTGTTTTGGGTCACTGTCCTGCTGGAAGACCCATGACCTCTGAGGGAGACCCAGCTTTCTCACACTGGGCCCTACATTATGCTGCAAAATTTGTTGGTAGTCTTCAGACTTCATAATGCCATGCACACGGTCAAGCAGTCCAGTGCCAGAGGCAGCAAAGCAACCCCAAAACATCAGGGAACCTCCACCAAGTTTGACTGTAGGGACCGTGTTCTTTTCTTTGAATGCCTCTTTTTTCTCCTGTAAACTCTATGTTGATGCCTTTGCCCAAAAAGCTCTACTTTTGTCTCATCTGAACAGAGAACATTCTTCCAAAACATTTTAGGCTTTTTCAGGTAAGTTTTGGCAAACTCCAGCCTGACTTTTTATGTCTCGGGGTAAGAAGTGGGGTCTTCTTGGGTCTCCTACCACACAGTCCCTTTTCATTCAGACGCCGACGGATAGTACGGGTTGACACTGTTGTACCCTCGGATTGCAGGGCACTTTGAACTTGTTTGGATGTTAGTCGAGGTTCTTTATCCAACATCCGCACAATCTTGCGTTGAAATCTCTTGTCAATTTTTCTTTTCCATCCACATCTAAGGAGGTTAGCCACAGTGCCATGGGCTTTAAACTTCTTGATGACAATGCACACGGTAGACACAGGAACATTCAGGTCTTTGGAGATGGACTTGTAGCCTTGAGATTGCTCATGCTTCCTCACAATTTGGTTTCTCAAGTACTCAGACAGTTCTTTGGTCTTCTTTTTGTTCTCCATGCTCAATGTGGTACACACAAGGACACAGGACAGAGGTTGAGTCAACTATAATCCATGTTAACTGGCTACAAGTGTGATTTAGTTATTGCCAACACCTGTTAGGTGCCACAGGTAAGTTACAGGTGCTGTTAATTGCACAAATTAGAGAAGCATCACATGATTTTTCAAACAGTGCCAATACTTTTGTCCATCCTCTTTTTTATGTTTGGTGTGGAATTATATCCAATTTGGCTTTAGGACAATTCTTTTTGTGTTTTTTCATTTAAGACAAATTAAATGAAGATAATAATACCAAAGAATTTGTGTTTGCAATCATTTTCAGGAAGAAACTGAGTTATCTGACAGAATTGAAGGGGTGTCAATACTTTTGGCCACAACTGTATCTACACCAACCCTCTACTCACATGCCCCTCGCCTTGCTCAGTTGTAACCTCAGCTTTGGCAAGTTCCTCCATGTTCAAGCATACAGTAAGGCAGCCCTGCAGACGTTTGGGAGCATATTTATAAAATACCTTCAGACGAGACCCCGCTAAGATCCTTGTTTCAACCGGATACTTCCTGCGTTTCACAATTGAACACACGCTGGCTGCGACCTGGGCATGCTCTGCCCGACTCTCAGTGATGCCACCAGAAGTGCACCCGCAGGGGATTCATCCTGCCGGAGCAGAGAGCCTCCTAGCATGAGGAAGCATCTCAAAGCCCAAGAGCAGCGCTCACCAAGTAGGCTGAAGGACCCCCCATTGTGGCGTGTCGGCCACAGACCGCTTGACAGTGGGGAGAGGCTGGGCCTCCCGATCCATGCTGAATCTGCCAGGTACAGCCAGGAGGGATTCACCAGAGCTCTTCTTTTGTCGTTCCTATCCTCACTGGGACAGGAAAAACACTGAGGGGTGGAGATGGGAGGGTCCTTTTTAACCTGTCGCTACCTGTCCCAGCAAGGATAAGGACGACCTCTATAGTGCTGTCAGGAGGGATGACCTGGAAATGTCTTTTTAGATTGGAAGCTCTTGTAAGAGCATTTATATGAATGGCTGAGTATGCACTGATTTTGAGCTCACATCATTTGTTTTCATCTGTAATACAGTGACACTATTTTTTATTTTGAGTTAATGCGAAATGCTCAAATATAGCTGACTTCTGACTTCATTGGAAGATTCTTAGGCAATTTGTAATCATATAAATGTGTTCCCAAAATAAATTTTGCCCTATAAAAAACAAGGTATATTATAATTCTTGCAAGAATAGGGAATCATGAATAATTTTGGATGGAAATAAAACAGATGATGACAAATAAAAAAGTTTGTCATATACAGCTCTGGCAAAAATTAAGAGACCACTGCAGTTTTATAAAATTAAGCTTCTCTACATGTTTGACAGTCATTCCATTCCAGTGTCAGTTGAATTCCAACCAGAGTACACCTCATTCTGCTTAATGTGCTTCTGATTAGGTGATGACCTGAACAAAATCTTATTTAACGAAGGAAAGTATTAAAAAAAAAACCCTGCTGTGGTGTTCACAATCCTCTTGCAATAGGACAAGCTGGATGGCAAATCAAATGCTAGTAATATCCCAAAAGTAATAGGAATGAAAAAAATAATGTTTAACCATGCCAAAGGATTGAAAAGAAAAGTCTTGAGTGAGGAAAAGAAGGGCTCAATTCTGGCTTTACTAACGGAGGGATACAGTGAGCATCATGTTGCCTCCATCCTTAAATTTCTAAAGACGGTAGTCCATAAGAACAAGGTCGAGTAACAGATATTGGGGACAACAAAGCTACAGACCAGCAGAGGGCGAAAACAACTCTCCACTGACCGGGATGAGCGTCATCTTATTCGAATGTCACAATGTCACTCAGCAACAGCAGGATGACGTCAAGTGACCTACACAAAAGGAATGGCAAATGGCAGCTGGGGTGAAGTGCACGGCCAGAACAGTTCGTAACAGGCTCCTAGAGGCAGGGCTCAAGTCATGTAAAGCTGAAAAAAAAACCTTTCATCAATGAGAAGCAAAAGGAGAGCCAGGCTGAAGTTTGCCAAAGACCATAAGGATTGGATCATAGAGGACTGGAGTAAGGTAATCTTCTCTGATGAATCTAATTTTCAGCTTTGCCCAACACCTGGTCGTCTAATGATTAAACGGAGATCTGGAGAGGCGTACAAGCCACAGTGTCTTACACCCACTGTGAAATTTGGTGGAGGATCGGTGATGATCTGGGGATGCTTCAGCAAGGCTGGAATTAGGCAAGTTAATCTTTGCGAAGGACGTATGAATCAAGCCACATGCAAGGTTATCCAGGAAAAACAGTGGATTCCTTCTGCTCGGGCAATGTTCCCCAACTCTAAGGACTGTTTTTTCCAGCAAGATAATGCGCCATGCCACATAGCTAGGTCAATCAATGTGTGGATGAAGAACCAGCACATCAAATCCCTGTCATGGCCAGCCCAATCTTCAGACTTGAACCCCATTGAAAACCTCTGGAATGTAACTAAGAGGATGGGTAGTCACAAGAAATCAAACAAAGAACTGCTTAAATTTTTGTATGAGGAGTGGCATAAGGTCACCCAAAAGCAGTGTGAAAGACTGGTGGAAAGCATGCCAAGATGCATGAAATCTAAAGCTGTGATTAAAAACCACCATGATTACTTACCGGTAGCCGGTTTTTCCGGAACCCATGACAGCACACCTGAGAGAGGGATCCGCCCCGCCAGGACAGGAACCTACTGAGATATAAGGGGCTGCACCTCTCCCCCGCTTCAGTTGGTTACAGAGCATGAGAGGACTTCCCAGTTAGTTACATGTTAAACCAACACCAGATCACACAAATGCACCCTACTAATCGTGCACACCCATACGGTGAAAAGGGGGGGAATATACGGGTCCTGTCATGGGTTCCGGAAAAACCGGCTACTGGTAAGTAACCATGGTGGTTTTCCCTTCACCCATGACAGCACACCTGAGAGATTTTTGGAGACTTCGAAACACCTTAGGGAGGGACCACCGCTTGTAGCGCCCTTCTACGAAAGGTTAAGTCAGCCGAGGAGGATAGGTTTAATCTATAGTGATTAAAGACGGTTGAAGGTGAGGCCCAGTTAGCGGCCTTACAAATTTGTTCAATCAATACCTCTGCCTTTTCAGTCCAGGAGGTCGCCACGGCTCTGGTGGAATGAGCCTTGATGCCGTCAGGAATCGGAACACCACTAGCCGAGTAGGCTACACTAATTGCCTCCCTAATCCATCTGGCAATAGTCCCTTTTGAAACCCCATAGCCATTCCTGGCACCATGAAAAGCTACGAATAGGGACTGGGACCTCCTCCACTGGCTAGTGACCGATATATATTCTAGCAGGGCTCTCTTAACGTCCAAATTATGGAATTTTTCCTCCCCTGAGTTCTTTGGATTTTCGCAAAAGGATGGAAGGATAATCTCCTGACTTCGATGGAAATCTGAAACTACCTTAGGCAGATAAGCGGGGTCTGATTTTAATACCACCCTGTCCTGAAAAATTTGTGTATAGGGTGGATTCACTGAGAGAGCCTGAAAGTCGCTTACTCTACGGGCCGATGTAAGGGCCACTAAAATGATCGTTTTTAGGGTAAGATATTTTATGGGTAGTTGTTGTAAAGGCTCATATGGTTCTTTTGTAAGGGCCTCTAGTACTAGGTTTAAACCCCACGGGGCTATTCTAGGTATTGGGATAGGCCTACACCTATGGCAGGATTTGATAAATCTGGCTACCCACGTATTTGCTGCCAAGTTGCAGTTATAGAGCGCACCTGGTGCAGATACCTGAACTTTAAAAGTGTTTACTGCTAACCCCAGCTGCAATCCTGATTGTAAAAACTCCAAGATGGCACTAATCGGGGGCTCTTGTTCTAACGGCTTACCTAGGAATTGCAGGAATTTAGTCCATGTTCTGCCATAGATATTGGTCGTCACTGGCTTCCTACTCTTTAGCAGGGTGGCCACCAACCCAGGAGAGAACCCTCTATCCATTAGAAGCGACCTTTCAAATTCCACACCGTCTGATGGAATCCCTTGACCTGAGCATGGAATATTGGACCTTGAGCTAGTAGGTCCGGGATTTCTGGCAGAACCCATGGATCTGAGAGGGACATCATTCGTAGCAGAGCAAACCAGAGCCTTTTTGGCCAAAATGGGGCTATTAGGATCACCCTGGCTTGATCGTTCCTGATCTTCCTGACTACTGTTGGGATCAGGGCCACTGGGGGGAACGCATAGGCTAGTCTGAAGTCCCATGGAATCTGCAATGAGTCCACTGCCCATGGTTTTTCCCTCGGATTTAGTGAGCAAAACCTCTCTATTTGCCTGTTGTTTTTGTTGGCAATAAGATCTATCACTGGTTTCCCCCAAAGCTGTGTTATTTTTTGAAAAACGGACCGATTTAGAGTCCATTCGCCTTGCCTCAGAGTATTGCGGCTCAGGAAATCGGCTTCTATATTTTCTGCCCCCTTTATGTGCAAGGCTGTTAGGGAGTGTAAGTGTTGTTCTGCTCTGTAAAGAATGTCGCTCGCTGCCTTCATTAGGGAGTGTGATCTCGTACCACCCTGGAGGTTGATGTACGCCACCGTTACTTTGTTGTCAGACATGATCCGGACATTGCGACCCCTGAGTAGGGGAATGAAGTGGCTTAGGGCTTTGTTCACTGCCCACAGTTCTCTCAGGTTGGAGATGTGCCCATCTCTTGAGGCTTCCAGGAACCCTGGGCCACATGCCCCTTTAGGTGTGCCCCCCACCCTGAGGAGCTCGCGTCTGTCAGTATTATATCGGTCGTCTGTCTGTCCCATGGCATTCCTGAAGCCAAGTTTGTCCTGTCCAGCCACCAGTTGAGAGAGTCTCTGGCCTCTAAGGAAAGCTCCAGTCTTCATCTAAACGCCGTCTCAGCGATCTTTGTGCTGACAGTATCTCCCCCTGAAGCTGTCGGGTGTGAAATTGAGTCCACCTGACCGCCGGATTACAGGACGTCAGGGTACCTAGTAGAGACATCGCGTTTCTCAATGTCATGTAAGGTTGGTCTCGGGCAGCCAAAGTCACCTTCTCTATTTTGGTATCCGGTAGCAGACAAGCTTGCTGCTCTGAATCCAGGATAAATCCTAGGAAGTCTGTTTTCTTAGGGGCTGTAGTTTTTATTTTTTGAAATTTATCATCCACCCTAATTCCTGTAAGGTGTCGGTCACCCGGCTCAACTGCGCCGTACAGTGGTCATCTGAGCTGCCCACTACTAGGAAATCGTCCAAATAGGGTATTATGACTGTGTCGTGAATTCGGAGGAAGGCTGTCACCTCTGCTATGACTTTGGTAAAGACCCTTGGGGCTATAGATATGCCAAATGGAAGGGCCCTGAATTGGAAATGCCTGAGCACGCCCTGGATATAGAGAGCCACTCAAGTATTTTTGGTAACCTGGGTGGATGGTGATGTGATAATATGCATCCTTTAAATCGACTACGGCCATAAAACAATCTTGATGTAGCAGTTTTATGGCTGTAGCCACCGATTCCATCTTGAAGGTCTGATTTTTTTATCCACTGATTGAGGCCTCTGAGGTTTATGATTGTCCTGAACGATTGATCTGGCTTTTTTTTAATCAGAAAAAGGGGGAATAGAACCCCATTCCCTTTTGTATGTTAGGGACTTCGGAAAGGACCTGCTTGTCTACTAGGCTCAGGATCTCTGATTTTATGGCCAACTGCTCTTCGATCGCCTTCCTGATAGGGTTAATGACAAACGCTGTGTTTGACTGGCGAATAAAGGGGATCTTCAGGCCTTCTCTTATAATGCATAGGATCCAGGTATAGGAAGAGATCTTTCCCCAGGCCTGAGAAAAAAGTGCCAATCTCCCCCCTACCGAAATGCTGGCGTCATTGTGGGGATTTTTTTGACGTGGAGGTGCCTCCACCAAACATAAATCCGGACTCCTTTTTTCTTTTATCTTCCCATCTTCTTCTATTGGCCGGAGGAAGACCCCTGTTGAATCTTCCTCTCCGAAAGGGCGGCCTTCTCTGATCTGCCGGGATCTGGGAAAGCCTTTCTTCATATCGCTTGCTTTCTCCAGGATATCATCTAAGCTTTTCCCTAATAAAAAACGACCATCGCAGGGGAGAGAGCACAGTTTAGCTTTAGACTGCAGGTCACCTGGACAGCCTTTAAGCCACAACGCACGTCTGGCGGCATTTGATAACCCTGCCGCCCTAGCTGTCAACCTCATAGAGTCCGCCGAGGTGTCTGTCAAAAAAGCTGCTGCCCCATGCAGAAGATACATATCTGCCAATATTTTTTCTCTTGGGACTTCTGACGCTAGTCTCTCTTCTAACTGCTGCAGCCAAATCATTAGGGAACGTGCCGTGCAGGTGCCCGCTATTGCCGGATTCAATCCTCCTGCTGTTGGTTCCCATGCATGCCTTAAATAGGAATCTGCTTTTTTGTCTAGCGGGTCCCTAAGAACCCCCGAGTCTTCCAAGGGCAGAGCCGATTTTTTGGAAGACCTGGACACCGCTGCGTCAATCTTTGAGACCTTATCCCATATTTCTGCATCCTTGTGCTCAAAGGGGTACCGTCGCTTAGAGGAGGAGGGAAGAGCCCCTGATCTCTCGGGATTCATTCATTCTCTCTCAATGAGTGCTTGGACCTTTTCATTAACTGGAAAGGTCCTTTTTTTCCTCTCTTGTAGTCCACCAAGCATGACATCCTCCAGGTATTTAGCCGCTTTTTCTTCCTGTAGGCCCATCATTGCTCTGATGGCCTTAAGGAGAGCTTCCGTGTCTTCTACCGGAAAACATGGCTTACCACCTGTGTCACTGTCTGAGGAATATGAGGATGGGTGTTCGGTCTGAGACAAGGCCGAAGAGGAGTTTGACGGAGAACTAGGGGGAACTAGGGGGATTCTTTCTACCTTTTTTCATGATCCTTTGCGCCGCTGACGTCAGCGGCCGGAAGACGCCCGCGGCTCTCCCTCGCTACGTGCTCTGGGGGAGCGAGGCCGTGGGCATGCGCGAGGGGAGGGAGGCGTGGTGGAGCCTCCACACACACGCCCACACGAACCCGGAGCCCGAGGGACCACTGGGGACTGTGCCTCCAGGACCCGACGGCCGGCGCTACAGGTGAGGCACCCTGTTCTTCCCGCGCCGGAACGGCCTGGGACCTTTATCCATGGTAGGCACCGCTGACAGTGGGATTTCCTTCCAGGACAGGAACCCACCTGAAGCGGGGGAGAGGTGCCGCCCCTTATATCTCAGTACATTCCTGTCCTGGCGGGGCAGATCCCTCTCTCAGGTGTGCTGTCATGTGTGAAGGGAAAATCATAGTTATTCCACAAAATATTAAATTTCTGAACTCTTCCTGAGTTAAAACATTAGTATTGTTTCTAAATGATTATGAACTTGTTTTCTTAGTATTATTTGAGGTCTGCAAGCATTGCATTTTTTTGTTCTTTTGACCATTTCACATTTTCTGAACATAAATACAAAATTTAGTGCTTGGAAATTGGAAGACATGTTGTCAGTAGTTTATAGAATAAAAGAGCAATTTACATTTTACTCAAAAATATACCTATAAAGATAAAAATCAGACAAACTGAAAATTTTGCAGTCGTCTCTTAATTTTTGCCAGAGCTGTATATATATTAGATAGATTTACTCTGAACTGTTAATCTCAGGTGTTTCTCAGGGTACAGCTCAGTAAATGTTTTACTTGATGATGCTTCACAGTCTTAGGACAGCACGGTGGCTCAGTGGTTAGCACTGCAGTCTCCTGGGTTCAAATCCCACCAAGGACATCTGCAAGGAGTTTGTATGCTCTCCCCGTGCTTTCGTGAGTTTCCTCCCACAGTCCAAAGACATACTGATACGGAATTTAGATTGGGAGCGATGATAATGTGTGCAAACTGTAAATCGCTGCCGAATATGTTGGCGTTATATAAATAAAAATATTATTATTATTATGAAGGGGGACGAGGTAGGGAGCCAGTTAGTGCTGAATCATACCCCAGAAAGAAATTGAAACTGCCAGCAGAGCTAATAGCATGAAAAGCATCAGATCAACTAACCACTCCAAACATGAGCTCAGAGGAAAAGCAAACTAAAACATGAAGCATACGGAGAAAACACACTGGACTATTGATTTATGCAGTTTATTGAAAATTTAGATGCGCTTTAAGAAGTACTTGCCTTAATCCTGTCTTCCTGTTCATACTAGTAGTTCTTGAGAGGAGTGCAGGGCTGCAGGCATTTCTTATCAGTGCCTTTTTGCTCTGATCTGTAGAGGAGGAGCTTTACTACTGAGCACTTATATAAAGTGCAGCACAGATTCATTTCAACTAAAGGCCCCTTTACATTTAGCGATGCACCAGCGATCCGACCACGATATGACCCGGCCAGGATCGCTGGTGCATCGCTAAATGGTCGCTAGTGAGCTGCCAAACAGGCAGATCTCACTAGCGATGTAGCAATGGTTGTTACTTACCTTTCACACGCAGCGATGCTGACGTCCTCCTGCCCGCATCCACACGTCACCCGTCAGCGCCAGCAGGAAGCGCCCGACGAGAAATGGACCCGGCCGATCTCGCGCGATCAAGGACAGACAGCAGGGGGAGCCGGTTGGAGGTAAGTATCACACATAGCGATATCGCTCGCAATATCGCTGCTGTGTCACAAAATCGGTGACGCTTTAGCGATATCGCTATGTGTAAAACCCCCTTAAAAGCAAAGATCCTAAGATCAGGAATAGAGCAGACATTTAAAGGACATTTCAAAACTTTTCAAAATTCTTATGAAAAAATTTTCAGCATTGAGCAGCAAGGTGGTGTGCTGGTAAAAGGGGAAAAAAAAAATCTTTTAAATCTTCTGCCTGAGCGAGTGTGAACGAGCTGAGTGTGACCTGAGCGTAAGTGCGAACTGTGATAAGTGTGTGACTTGAGATTCAGTGAAGAGGTGTTTGGAAAACCTATAACAAATACCTGTGTGAGTTGCTGAATTGTAGGTTGCTGAGTGCTTTCTACCTGTCCAATTTTTGGGGGGCTTGGGGGCTTGTTTAGCCTATTTTTTTTTTTCTCTCTAATCTTTAATCTCTTATTTTACTATCTGTGTTTTTAAGGGTTAACTATATTGCATTTAAATCTTGAGGTGTAACTATATTCACAAGGGGTTAATTAAGGGTGGGAGTTCATACAGTAATTAAGGGTTTATAAGGGGCAGCTGGTTGGGGCTTAACTCCTTTTGGAAGTGCATTGAGCAGCAAGGTGGTGTGCTGGTAAAAGGGGAAAAAA
Organism: Dendrobates tinctorius; assembly: GCF_039654945.1. Classification (NCBI taxonomy): domain Eukaryota; kingdom Metazoa; phylum Chordata; class Amphibia; order Anura; family Dendrobatidae; genus Dendrobates; species Dendrobates tinctorius. Next base: position 44,453,619 of record NW_027361672.1, read on the forward strand.
AAAAAAATCTTTTAAATCTTCTGCCTGAGCGAGTGTGAACGAGCTGAGTGTGACCTGAGCATAAGTGCGAACTGTGGTAAGTGTGTGACTTGAGATTCAGTGACTTTGGATTCAGGGAGTTTCCAAGGGAGGTATTACTGAATTGCTGTTATATTTTATTAATACTTTTTATTTATTTTTGCTTATCGTATTGTCTTTTGCAATCCCCATTAGGATGTGCTCCACTATTGCCAATGCCATCCAGTGCATGTCTTGCCGCATGTATGAAATCCTTGAACAGCCGGTCGAGGGTGCATACTGCTGTGTGAGATGTGAGCACGTTGTGCATTTGGAAGCCCAGATTCTGGATCTAAATGTGCAGCTGGCAACACTGAGATCCATAGACAATATGGAAAGGAGTCTTCTGCTCACTGAGCAGACGCTCAATGGGATAGATGAGGGGGGGGATGCTAGGTTGGAGCTGCAGGACAATGAAGCAGCTAGCTGGGTGACAGTTAGAAGGCGGGGTAGAGGGAAGAGCACCAGGGAGGCTAGTCCTGATCTGGCACACCCCAATAAGTTTGCTAAGTTGGCAGATGAGGGGAGTGTTAGTGCAGGAGTAGCACTGCTGCAGCAAGGCATGTCCTCTGAAAGCCGGATGAGTGTCTGCTCCAGTAAGGGGGGAAATAGGAGAGCAGGGCAGGCCAGACAGGTTCTGGTAGTGGGAGACTCAATTATTAGGGGAACAGATAGGGCAATCTGTCACAAAGACAGGGATCGTCGAACGGTGTGCTGCCTACCTGGCGCTCGAGTCCGACACATCGCTGATCGGGTTGACAGATTACTGGGAGGGGCTGGTGAGGATCCAGCAGTCATGGTGCACATTGGCACAAATGACAAAGTTAGAGGTAGGTGGAAGGTCCTTAAAGATGATTTCAGGGAATTAGGCTGTAAGCTTAAAGCAAGGACCTCCAAGGTGGTATTTTCGGAAATACTTCCTGTACCACGTGCCACGCCAGAGAGGCAATGGGAGATTAGGGAAGTTAATAAGTGGCTCAGGAATTGGTGTAGGAAGGAGGGGTTTGGGTTCCTGCAGAACTGGGCCGACTTCTCAGTTGGCTACAGGCTCTACGCTAGGGACGGGTTGCACCTCAATGGGGAGGGTGCAGCTGTGCTGGGGGTGAAAATGGCTAGAAGTTTGGAGGAGTGTTTAAACTAGGGACGGGGGGGAGGGTATTCCTTTTATAGGAGGGGAAGACAGTGCAGCTAGAGACCTGGGAACAAATAATGAAATTGGGGGTGGGGGTGGCATGGGGGGTGGGGTTAGAACAGTTAATAATTTAAGAAAGAATAGAGGTACAGAGAGATACATAAAGTGCATGTATACTAATGCCAGAAGCCTCGCCAACAAGATGGAGGAATTGGAGTTAATGTTGTTGGAGCATAATTATGACATGGTGGGGATATCTGAGACATGGCTGGACGAGAGCCATGACTGGGCTGTTAATGTACAGGGCTATAGTCTGTTCAGAAATGACCGTACTAATAAACGAGGGGGAGGCGTGTGTTTATATGTAAAATCATCCTTAAAACCCATCCTTCATGATAATATATATGAATCTACTGAAAATGTAGAGTCCCTGTGGGTAGAGATAAGGGGAGGGGGGAAAAATAATAAATTACTGATAGGGGTTTTTTATAAGTCTCCAAAAATAATGGAAGCAAGAGAATATCCTTATAAAGCAAATAGATGAAGCTGCGACTCAAGGAGAAGTCATTATTATGGGGGACTTCAACTACCCTGAAATACATTGGGGAACCGAAACCTGCAGTTCCAGCAAAGGTAATAGGTTTTTGACAACTATGAGAGACAATTACCTTTCACAACTGGTTCAGGACCCAACAAGAGGGGGGGCACTGCTAGACCTAATATTATCCAACAGGCCAGACCGCATATCAAATGTAAGGGTTGGGGGTCACTTGGGTAATAGTGATCACAAATTAATAAGTTTTCATGTATCCTTTAATAAAATGTGTAGTAGAGGGGTTACAAGGACACTAAGCTTCAGGAAAGCAAATTTCCAACGGATGAGAGATGATCTTGGTGCAATTAACTGGGACGATATCCTGAGACATAAAAATACACAAAGAAAATGGGAGACGTTTATTAGCATTCTGAATAGGACCTGTGCACAATATATACCGTATGGGAATAAACATGCTAGAAATAGGAGGAAACCACTATGGCTAAATAGAGCTGTAAGGGGTGCAATAAGAGATAAAAATAAAGCATTTAAAGAATTAAAGCAAGTAGGTAGTGATGAGGCATTAACTAAATACAGAAGATTAAATAAATTCTGTAAAAAGCAAATCAAAACAGCAAAGACTGAGACAGAGAGACTCATTGCCAGAGAAAGTAAAAATAATCCCAAAATATTCTTTAACTACATAAATAGTAAGAAGCTAAAAAATGATAATGTTGGCCCCCTTAAAAATAGTCTGGGTGAAATGGTGGAGGAGGATGAGGAAAAAGCCAATATGCTAAATGACTTTTTTTCGACAGTGTTTACACAAGAAAATCCCATGACGGATAACATGATCAGGGATAAAAATTGTCCATTAAATGTCACCTGCTTAACCCAGCAGGAAGTACGGCGGCGTCTAAAAATCACTAAAATTGACAAATCCCCAGGCCCAGATGGGATTCACCCACGAGTACTGCAGGAATTAAGCACAGTCATAGATAGACCATTATTTTTAATCTTTAAAGATTCCATAATAACAGGGTCTGTACCACAGGACTGGCGTATAGCAAATGTGGTGCCAATATTCAAAAAGGGGACAAAAACTGAACTTGGAAATTATAGGCCAGTGAGTTTAACTTCAACTGTGGGTAAAATCCTGGAGGGTTTTCTAATAGATACTATACTGGAGTATCTGGAGAAGAATAAACTTATGACCCAATATCAACATGGGTTTACAAGGGACCGTTCCTGTCAGACTAATCTGATAAGCTTTTATGAAGAGGTAAGTTCCGGACTGGACCAAGGAAATGCAGTGGACGTGGTGTACATGGACTTTTCAAAAGCTTTTGATACGGTGCCACACAAAATGAGAACAATGGGGATAGGGGAAAATATGTGTAGGTGGGTTAAGAGCTGGCTCAGGGATAGGAAACAAAGGGTGGTTATTAATGGAGCACACTCGGACTGGGTTACGGTTAGCAGTGGGGTACCACAGGGGTCAGTTTTGGGCCCGCTTCTTTTTAACATATTGATTAATGACCTTGTAAGGGGCATAGAGAGTAGAATTTCAATATTTGCAGATGACACTAAGCTCTGCAGGGTAATCAATACAGAGGAGGACAATTTTATATTACAGGAGGATTTATGTAAACTAGAAGCTTGGGCTGATAAATGGCAAATGAGCTTTAATGGGGATAAATGTAAGGTCATGCACTTGGGTAGAACGAACAAGATGTATAATTATGTGCTTAATTGTAAAACACTGGGCAAAACAGTCACTGAAAAAGACCTGGGTGTATGGGTGGACGACAAACTCACATTTAGTGGCCAGTGTCAGGCAGCTGCTGCAAAGGCAAATAAAATAATGGGATGCATTAAAAGAGGCATAGATGCTCATGAAAACATAATTTTACCTCTATATAAGTCACTAGTGCGACCACACTTAGAATACTGTGTACAGTTCTGGTCTCCGGTGTATAAGAAAGACATAGCTGAACTGGAGCGGGTGCAGAGAAGAGCGACTAAGGTTATTAGGGAACTGGGGGGTCTGCAATACCAAGACAGGTTATTACACCTGGGGTTATTTAGTTTGGAGAATCGAAGGCTTAGGGGTGATCTTATTACAATGTATAAATATATGCGGGGACAATACCAAGACCTTTCTAATGATCTTTTTACTCTTAGACCAGAGACGGGGACAAGGGGGCATCCTCTACGTCTGGAGGAAAGAAGGTTTAAGCATAATCACAGACGCGGATTCTTTACTGTACGAGCAGTGAGACTATGGAACTCTCTGCCATATGATGTTGTAATGAGTGATTCCCTACTAAAATTTAAGAGGGGACTGGATGCCTTTCTTGAAAAGTATAATATTACAGGGTATATACACTAGTTTCCTTAGTGTTGCGTTGATCCAGGGAGCTAGTCTGATTGCCGTATGTGGAGTCGGGAAGGAATTTTTTTCCCCAATGTGAAGCTTACTGTTTGCCACATGGGTTTTTTTTGCCTTCCTCTGGATCAACATGTTAGGGCAAGTTAGGATAGGATATGGGTTGAACTAGATGGACTTAAAGTCTCCCTTCGACCTTAATTACTATGTTACTATGTAGATATTGCATTTAAATTCTGTACCCAATTTACTATATATATTTAGGAGTCGGCATGGGTCCATTTTATACTGACTGTGACTCCACCAAAATGGACACAGACTCCACAAGCCTGCTAACACATATCAGTTACACAGTATTATGTTCTCACACAGCAACCTTGCAAAATATCATGTCCAGTCCCCCCACCGCAAAATGAGGTTAAAAAAAAGCAAACTATTCACTTGACCCTGTTCCCCCACTGCTCCGGTCAAAGCTGTGTACTGAGACACACCTGGCTCAATGTAGTGACATCATCATGCCTGCTGTGCTGTCAGATGTCCAGGTTCAATGATGGAACAGCGAGCTGACAGCTTTCCGTTCTATGATTGTATTTATTGGTATCCTGAGGATGCAGTTATTAGAGAAAGTGAGAGAGCGGTGTGAGGCAGTGACCCGTGTTACAGGTAGGGACCGCTGTTTGTTCACCCCAGGATGCGCACGGAGGCGTATTGAGGCCATGAGAGGGCATTGCATTTGCAAGCTTAGCTTTGACTGCAGTGAAGCAGTGACCACAGGATTCTTTGTTAAAAGCCCTTCTGGAAAGGGTTTGGGTGTGTCAGTGTCAGGTCCAGTGTCAAGGCCAGAGTAAGTTAGTGCTTGCTACTGTGCAGAAGTGTGTCACCGCTGCACTACATATGGTGGAGAATGCAAGCAGTGTGACCTGAGGCTTACCACAAAGTGTGCTGCAGATCCAGTGAGCAAGCCAGCATTGCTACAGCTCTAGTCTGCTGGAGAAATGGAGATTTTGAAACAGGTGATTCTCATGCAGCAGCAGCTACTAGGCCAGCAACAGCAAGAGGTGCTGCAGCAGCAACCAGACGATCAGCGGTGTAATGAAGAGTCCCCAAAGGTAAGGGGTAATCAGTGGGTGTACTGGTGGTCCTATGTAGACTCAGCCCGCTAGGTCTCAGGCAAATGACTTGTTGCAGTTGGTGGAGGAGTGGCTCCAGCCTGAGTTTCTGACCCCGAACGAGAGGGTAGAGAGTGATGATCAATCGGATGGTGCAGGCTCTGCTGGCCGCCCTGCAGTGCTGGGTCGAGCTAAGGGACCTAGGCATCCTGGACCTGCTGATAGCATGGATTGAGTGGTATAAACCCACTCAGGATGTGGTACCAGAGCATGGGAAAAGTCCAGAAATCACTGTTGGGGCTAACCAGGACCAAAGGTGTGATGTGGGGGCAACCTACAGTGAGGGTGATAAAATTCCCATTTCCACTAAAGCAGTTGTTGAGTGTTGGCAGTGTCAAGAGACCGGGCACGGGGCTAGCAACTGTTCTTTGACATCTGAGCCCATAGACTGCGGGAATACTCGCCATTTATCTATGCGTGCCCCGCCAGTCTGTACCACCACTATGGGCACTGTCGGCAGCAAACAGCGATTGTGCCAGGTGCTTGTGAACGAGTGCCGAACAGAGGCTCTCCTGGACACAGGGAGCAAAGTGACTTTGTTCCATAGGTCCCTTGTTGCCGGGGACAACCCCAAAAGACAGAAAGTGAAGGTGATGGATATTGATGGGAAAATACATGAATATCCAATTGCGGAGGTTAAATTTTCCACACCATGTGGGGACTTTAAACATGTGGTGGGAGAGGCGAAGATCCTTCCATATGGGACTGTGTTGGGGAGAGACTTGCAACTGTTTTGGTCCCAGGGTCAACCCTCTCACGGTAAAGGTTGTGCCGGACATAGAACCCGAAGATGTTGAGATACCTGAAATAGGGGACGCCAACCTAGGAGCAGAGTGTAACCCTGATAGGTTTCCCCTACAGGTATTGGCAGGAGAAGAGGAAAATGTTGTGCTGGGTCCAGAACCCGAAGATGTCGAGTCAGAGATACAGTTAGGTCCATATATATTTGGACAGAGACAACATTTTTCTAATTTTGGTTCTAGTCATTACCACAAAGAATTTTAAACAAAACAATTCAGATGCAGTTGAAGTTCAGACTTTCAGCTTTCATTTGAGGGTATCCACATTAAAATTGGATAAAGGGTTTAGGAGTTTCAGCTCCTTAACATGTGCCACCCTGTTTTTGAAGGGACCTAATGTAATTGGGCAGATTAAATAATTGTAAATAAAATGTTCATTTCTAGTACTTGGTTGAAAACCCTTTGTTGGCAATGACTGCCTGAAGTCTTGAACTCATGGACATCACCAGACGCTGTGTTTCCTCCTTTTTGATGCTCTGCCAGGCCTTCACTGCGGTGGTTTTCGGTTGCTGTTTGTTTGTGGGCCTTTCTGTCTGAAGTTTAGTCTTTAACAAGTGAAATGCATGCTCAATTGGGTTGAGATCAGGTGACTGACTTGGCCATTCAAGAATATTGCACTTCTTTGCGTTAATAAACTCCTGGGTTGCTTTGGCTTTATGTTTTGGGTCATTGTCCATCTGTAGTATGAAACGACGACCAATCAGTTTGGCTGCCTTTGGCTGGATCTGAGCACACAGTATGGCTCTGAATACCTCAGAATTCATTCGGCTGCTTCTGTCCTGTGTCACATCATCAATAAACACTAGTGACCCAGTGCCACTGGCAGCCATGCATGCCCAAGCCATAACACTGCCTCCGCCGTGTTTTACAGATGATGTGGTATGCTTTGGATCATGAGCTGTACCACACCTTCGCCATACTTTTCTCTATCCATCAATCTGGTAGAGGTTGATCTTGGTTTCATCTGTCCAAAGAATGTTCTTCCAGAACTGTGCTGGCTTTTTTAGATGATTTTTAGCAAAGTCCAGGCTAGCCTTTTTATTCTTGATGCTTATGAGTGGCTTGCACCGTGCAGTGAACCCTCTGTACTTACTTTCATGCAGTCTTCTCTTTATGGTAGATTTGGATATTGATACGCCTACCTCATGGAGAGTGTTGTTCACTTGGTTGGCTGTTGTGAAGGGGTTTCTCTTCGCCATGGAGATTATTCTGCGATCATCCACCACTGTTGTCTTCCGTGGGCGCCCAGGTCTTTTCGCATTGATGAGTTCACCAGTGCTTTCTTTCTTTCTCAGGATGTACCAAACTGTAGATTTTGCCACTCCTAATGTTGTAGCAATTTCTCGGATGGGTTTTTTCTGTTTTTGCAGCTTAAGGATGGCTTGTTTCACCTGCATGGAGAGCTCCTTTGACCGCATGTTTCCTTCACAGCAAAACTTCCAAATGCAAGCACCACACCTAAAATCAACTCCAGGCCTTTTATCTGCTTGAGAATGACATAACGAAGGGATTGCCCACACCTGTCCATGAAATAGCCTTGGAGTCAATTGTCCAATTACTTTTGGTCCCTTTAAAAACAGGGTGGCCCATGTTAAGGAGCTGAAACTCCTAAACCCTTCATCCAATTTTAATGTGGATACCCTCAAATGAAAGCTGAAAGTCTGAACTTCAACTGCATCTGAATTGTTTTGTTTAAAATTCATTGTGGTAATGTCTAGAACCAAAATTAGAAAAATGTTGTTTCTGTCCAAACATATATGGGCCTAACTGTATCTGCCACAAGGTTCACCAACGTAGGGACAGAGTGTAACCCCGATAAGCTCCCCCTAGAGGTTGTGGCAGTAGAGGTTGTGGAGACCACACTGAACCCGGAGCTGGAGGTATCTCCTGGTAAGTTCGGGACAGCTCAGTTCCAGGGTCCCACGCAGAGAAGCAGAAATAAAAACCGCAGGTATGAGAACGTCGGAAAAAAACAGGAGTGTGTGGTCGTGGAGGTGACTGGGGACGTATGCACTAGAAACCCTCTGGCACCCGCCAAAGATGTGGCCAGAGGTCTGGGTAAAATAGAGTGCTCACTAGACAGCCGTGTCAGCAGGCTTGTGTTTGGGTGCTACATTATACGGATGCATGCTCGGAGTTGCCGGGGCGGACAGCGGCATTTCAGCGTAGTCACCGAGGCACGGGTAAGGGTACGGTGGAAACGGTACCAGGGGCCCGAAGGCAGGTTACTTAGGTGACAGGATGAGCAGGGGGGTTAATGAACCCAAAATAAACAAGGTCGAGACTACCCAAAACTGGCCAAAGTCTACAGTTAATCAGAAAAGTGGGGTGTCGTCTGCGACAGAGAACAGGGTGGTGGGTGGTCCCGTATTTAAGTATGGAGGAGAAACGCATGTGCCGATCGATGGTTCCAGTCCCTACTTTGGTTTCTTAGTGCAGTGTCGGGTGGGGATGTCACAGGGTCATGCGGATGCCCTGTCTCACGCCCATATGGGGTGACAAGTGTTCAACCCCAAAGGTATGAACGTGGGGGGATATGTGAGGCAGTGACCCATGTTACAGGTAGAGGTCGCTGTTTGTTCTCCCCAGGATGCGCACGGAGGAGTATTGAGGCCATGAGGGGGCATTGCAGTCGCAAGCGTAGCTATGATTGCAATGGTGAAGCAATGACCGATGCCACAGGATTTTTTGTTAAAAGCCCTTCAATAAAGGGTTTGGGTATGTCAGTGTCAGATCCAGTGTCAAGGCCAGAGTGAGTTGGTGCTTACTACTGTGCAGAGCATTTGGTGTTGCAGAGCATGGCCTGTGTGAGGCAATACAGGACAGAGCAGAGCCAAAAGGCCTGGCACCCGCAGCGTTCACAGTGGTGCTGCTGTCCACAGTGACTGTTCTCCAATGTGGACAGGTCTTATGCCCGGAGGTGAACCGGAGGAAGACTGTCTTGTGCCCAAAGGAGTTTAACGGCTGCAAACAGGTGGATATGGTGCCCGACTGCGACCCGGAGGATATCAAGGACTGTGTACGACTGGCGTGTGTAGTGATTGCAAACTAAATGAGCAAAGCTGTGAGTAAAGAGACTTTAATACGGTGCTGCAGTCGCCCACGGTTACTGAACAAAGGGAGGTCCAGCGTGCTTAGTGACTGTAATCTAAAGCCATGTAGTGCTATGAAATGGACACTAACGTTACAGTATATGCACTTGTGTGTGAAATGGACATTTAGTGTGTGAAATAAAACATTAAACAGACTTTGTATTTGAACTTTGTGGGTCACTGCCTCATCACTACGTAAGTGTGCTACCGCTGCACCACAGCGGGTAGAGGGCAGCTGTGTGGTATGGGACACCACTACACAAAGCCCTTTGGCTGTTCAAGTCCAAAGGCCACACAAAACAGGCAAAGGGCCACATGTGACCCATGGGCTGTACTTTGCCAAGTTCTGCTTCAGAGCATTCAGACCAATAATACACTATTGCGACTGATATTAGTCCAACCAATGGGACTTACATAAATCATGAGATCAGGGGACTTTCTGTCATGATCCCAGTGCAGGTTTTTGAGCTGCACGTCAGGGGTTAATGTCTGGAGCTCAGTGCAGGTTTTGACCTGCACACCTGGGATTAATGATTGTGGCCTCTCTTTGGTTCTGGGAGAGCTTCTTAAACCCCTGGGAAGCTCCAATCCCTGTCAGTTATAATTTTGACTTTGGCCGAGTGTGGTGACCTCTGTGTGCCAGTTCGTTGTTATAACTTGTTTATATGGTTCTGACCCGGATCTGTTCCCCGTTGAGTTTGCCTGTTGATTCTGTACTGTGCTACCTTCTCTGTGTATGACTCGTTGCCTGTTATCTGACTACTCTCTGCTCGCCCCTCTTGTACCTTGCAGCTATCTCTGTGTATGACTCACTGGCTACGTCCTAACTATCCTCCCTGTCTATGCCCCTTGGTAACGTTGTCTCGCAGTTACCCTGCTAGGAGTTCTCTTGCAGCTCCTAGCTCTCTGGAGTTTAGGCCATGCCCCCAGCAGTCACATGCTTCAGGTCCAGCTGTTCTAAAGTACGCATGTACTCGGCTGCTGCCTGCTCCACAGGTATCTTTGAGCACAGTTCGCTTTACTCAGGACACGTGCACTGGCTCAGTGAGCAAGTTCAGTGCGGTGTTCCTGACATTATAACTGAACCTGAATTTTTTTCTCTCCTCACTTCTGCAGCATGGACCCAATGTGTGCTTTATCTGAGCAGGTGAAATGCTTGACTCAGTCGCTGTAGAAGCTTCATTTGGAACACGAAGCTCTGGCCAGGCCCAACGGCGGGTTGAGGACTCAGATCAGGGGGTGCTTTCCGCAGGCTTTCAGCAGGTGTGGAATAGAGAGTTAATTTTAGTCCCATCCGAATCCCCGAATTGCCAGATACGTTTGCTGGTAACAAAGATGAATTCACAGCATTTAAGGAGGGCTGTAAGCTCTTTTTCTCTTTGAGACCCCGCTCCTGTGGGGATGAGAAACGAGGGTGGGGGTGGTTATGTCCCTGCTTAGGGGGTCCCCACAAGCCTGGGAATTTTCGCTTTCCTCTTCTGCCCCGGAGAGAATGTCTGTGGATGCGTTTTTTGAAGCCTTAGGGCTTATTTATGATGAGCCTGATAGAGTGCGTTTGGCTGAGGACAAGGTGATGTGTCTGTCAGGGGGAGCTCTCGGCCGAATGGATCTGTACTGAATTCAGACGTTGGGCAGCCGAGATTCTTGTAGTGATGCCGCCCTTCGGGGGCTGTTCCGTAGAGGCCTGTGTGAACGTCTGAAGGATGCCTTGGCACTCCATCCTCCACCTGACTCCCTGGAGAATGCCATGACCCAAGAGGTTCGCATGGATCGCAGACTACGGGCTAGAGGCGTTATGTAACTGGAAACACCATTATTCTTCAGTGGAGATGAGACCCGGACTCTTCCTGTGGCTATGGAGGTGAGCGCTGTCACCTGTGAGGAAAAGGAAAGAAGACGCCGCCGGGAGAAGCAGTTGTGCTTCTATTGTGGGGAATCTGCACACTGGAAGGACTGCCCCTCCTGTCCGTCATCCTCCAAGATGGCGGGAAACGACTAGGTCTGGGTAGTAGTCAAGGAGGCTACCCAGACCTTCAGGTACAATTTTCCTCACGAGCAAAAATGGTGCTGCAGGTGGAACTGGAACTTGGTAATGGTCCGGTTCAGACTACTGCTTTTGTTGACTGTGGTTCTGCTGTGAACCTGATTGATACCAAAATTATGACTCTAAATAAGATAGGGACAGTCAGGCTTCAGGATCCTGTTAAACTTGTGGCAATTGACTCATCCCCTCTTACCCAGGACGGTATCTGTTGCAGGTCTGAACTTTTTTCTCTATAAGTGGGTTCCACTCATGTGGAAAAATTAAGTGGTCTTGTGCTACATAACTTGCCTGCAGGACTGGTACTGGGGATGCCTTGGCTTCAACGCCATAATCCTACCATTGATTGGGTTACAGGGGAGATCACTCAATGGGGATGCAAGGATAAATGTGGTAACCTGGGACACCTTATTAACGCTGTTAAATCCGTATCTGTGTCATCTGTTGGTCTGGAAGGTATTCCGTAGTACCTGAAGGAATTCGAAGACGTTTTTTCCGAAAGTGAGGCTGAGGCGCTGCCACCACATAGACCCTACGATTGTGCCATTGATTTAGTACCCAGAGCCAAGTTACCTAAGGCTCGATTGTTCAATTTGTCTGGGCCTGAGCGCCAAGCCATGAAGGAGTACATAGCTGAGAGTCTCCGCAAAGGGCATATCAGGCCTTCTGTGTCACCTGTGGCAGCAGGATTCTTCTTTGTGAAGAAGAAAGATGGTGGTTTGCGGCCGTGCCTCGACATTTGGGAACTGAGCAAGATAACGGTTAGGAACACTTACCCGCTGCCCCTCATCCCAGACTTATGTAACCAGTTAGCTGGGGCCCAATGGTTCTCCAAGTTAGATCTCCGGGGGGCCTACAATCTGATAAGGGTTTGTGAAGGGGACGAGTGGAAAACTGCATTCCTCAGATCAGAAGGACTCTTTGAAAACCTGGTAATGCTGTTTGGGTTAACTAATGCGCCCGCTATTTTCCAGAATTTCATCAATGTGGTGTTTTCTGACCTGATAGGCTGTTTTGTTATTATTTGGATAACATTTTGGTGTATTCCCCAGACCGCCAATCTCACTTGCAACATCTACAGACAGTTCTCCAGAGACTCAGGGAGAACCAATTGTTCGCTAAATTGGAAAAATGTTCGTTTTTTGTACAGGAACTGTCTTTTTTTGGGTTTGATTGTGTCCTGTGAGTGGTTTCATATGGATCCTAAGAAGGTGCTGGCGATTGTTGACTGGGTTCAGCCTCGAGATCTCAAGGGGCTCCAGCGCTTCTTAGGATTTGCGAACTATTATCGGAGATTCATTAAAAGGTTTCTCACAAGTGGTTAAACCACTCACGGATCTTACCCAGAAGGGCGCTGATGTAAAAAATTGGTCTGTACTCGCTAAGGAGTCCTTCTCAGCTATTAAGAAATGTTTCATGTCCGCCCCGGTGTTGGTCCAACCAACCCCATCCAAATCATTCATTGTGGAGGTGGATGCTTCTGAAGTAGGGGTGGGGGCAGTGCTGTCCCAGGGTCCGGCCACCCTTACCAATCTCAGACCCTGTGCCTTCTTCTCCAAGAAGTTCTCTTCAGCCAAGAGAAACTATGATGTAGGCAACAGAGAACTTCTTGCAGTCAAGCTGGCGTTTGAGGAATGGAGGCACTTTTTGGAAGGGGCGGCTCACCCTATCACGGTTGTCACAGATCACAAAAATTTGGCATACCTTGAATCTGCTAAGAGGCTTACCCCTAGACAAGCCCGTTGGTCACTTGTTTTTTGTCACAATTTCAGTTCTCCATTACTTTTCGACCGGGGTCCAAAAATGTTAAAGCGGATGCCCTGTCCAGAAGTTTTGACTCGGTGTCTCCCCCCGAGCAGCCATCCTCCGTTCTTCCCCCAGGGGTGGTAGTGGCGGGGGTCTCATCGGAGTTGGAACAAGAAATTCTAAGGGCTCAGGCCCTAGCTCCGGCAACCAGGCCAGGGGATAAATTGTTCCAGATTTATTGCAGCCTAGACTTCTGCAGGAGTTTCATGAGTCTAGGCTGAGTGCTCATCCAGGTATCACAGCCACTAGAGAGGCAGTAGCCAGGGGTTTTTGGTGGCCTTCACTAAGGTCCGATGTCAAGAAATTTGTTTCTTCTTGTGGTGTGTGTGCCCGTTCCAAAAGCTCGCATAACCGGCCGGCTGGGGAACTCATACCTTTACCGGTTCCTGATAGGCCATGGACTCATCTTTCCATGGACTTTATTACCGGCGTTCCACCTTCCAGGGGCAATACCGTGATCTGGATGATGGTGGATAGGTTTTCTAAACAGGCCCATTTCATTCCCTTGGCATTACCCTCAGCAGAAACATTGTCAAGGTTGTTTGTGCAGCATGTGGTCCGATTGCATGGGGTACCCCTGAATGTGGTGTCTGACAGAGGTGTGCAGTTTGTGGCCAAATTTTGGAGGCCGTTCTGTATGAAACTGGGCATCTCACTCTCCTTCTCGTCGGCATATCACCCGGAGAGTAATGGTCAGACAGAACGCACCAATCAATCCCTGGAACAAATTCTCAGGTGTCTGACCTCGGCCAGACAGGAGGATTGGTGTGATGCGTTACCATTGGCGGAATTTGCTTTTAACAACCGGGTGAGTCAGTCCACCAACATGTCCCCATTCCTGATTAACTATGGGTTTAATCCGCATTTTGGGGAGATTTCACGGGTGGATTCCGGTTGTCCAGGGGTAGAGGGGTCTGTTCAACGGTTAAAAAACCTCTGGGCTGAAGTCCAACGTAATATCTCTCGGGCCCATGGGAGGTATAAATATTTTGCTGACAAAAAGAGAGCCTTGGGAGACATGTTTCAGGTGGGAGAGAAGGCTTGGCTTTCCACAAGTAACATCAACTTAAAGGTACAATCAGCTAAGTTGGGACCAAAGTTCATTGGTCCGTATGAGATTATGGAGATAGTCAACCCAGTGGCATATAGGTTGCGTCTCCCCGCCTCCTTAAAAATATCCAATGTGTTCCATAAATCTCTGTTGAAATCCATAGGGTCTGTCAAAGAGGACTCCGAGCCTGTTGTTCCTCCAGTGCTGGTGGAGGGTCAATTGGAGTATGAGGTCGGACATATTGTGGACTCTCGGCGCTCTTTGCAGTACCTGGTCCACTGGAAGGGATATGGACCAGAGAAGCGCTCATGGGTCCCTGCTCGCTCTGTACATGCAGATCGCCTGGTTCGGGTTTTCCATGCCAAGTACCCGGGGAAGCCTGGGGGTCCAGAGCCCCCTCGTTGAGAGGGGGAGTACTGTCATGATCCCAGTGCAGGTTTTTGAGCTGCACGTCAGGGGTTAATGTCTGGAGCTCAGTGCAGGTTTTGATCTGCACACCTGGGGTTAATGATTGTGGCCTCTCTTTGGTTCTGGGAGAGCTTCTTAAACCCCTGGGAAGCTGCAATCCCTGTCAGTTATACTTTTGCCTTTGGCCGAGTGTGGTGACCTCTGTGTGCCTGTTCATTGTTATAACTTGTTTATATGGTTCTGACCCGGTTCTGTTCCCCGTTGTGAGTTTGCCTGTTGATTCTGTACTGCGCTACCTTCTCTGTGTATGACTCGTTGCCTGTTATCTGACTACTCTCTGCTCGCCCATCTTGTACCTTGCAGCTATCTCTGTGTATGACTCATTGGCTATGTCCTGACTATCCTCCCTGTCTATGCCCCTTGGTAACTTTAGAAAACAAAAAGCAAAAAACACAAATTTCCTGAAATAAATAGTAATAAATAACCTGCAAATAATGCATAAAGGTAATAATAATAAGGGTATTTAGTAAACATAATTTTGAAAAAAATAATGTACAAGCCGTCCCGCCACGTCACGGCAACCCTTGGTAACTTTGTCTCGCAGTTACCCTGCTAGGAGTTCTCTTGCAGCTCCTAGCTCTCTAGAGTTTAGGCCACGCCCCCAGCAGTCACGTGCTTCAGGTCCTGCTGTTCTGAAGTACGCACCTACTCGTCTGCTGCCCGCTCGACAGGTATCTTTGAACACAGTTCGCTTTACTCAGGAGACACGCACTGGCTCAGTGAGCAAGTTCAGTGCGGTGTTCCTGACACTTTCCCTCTCTTTTTATGCAGCATTTGCATAAAAAGGTGATTAAACAAGTATAGACTCTAAATAGGGAACATCAAACTAACAAGAGTAGATAGTTGAGAAAGCCAATTGTACTGGTAGTATGAAATGTCTGATTTACCCATTGAAGGAAGTCCAATAATAAATCACTTCTGCATGGTAGTCACATTTTTTGGAGACTGTTAGGACTACAGAATGTGGTACTCAGAAACCTAGAAGCTTGCTAATGGATTCACAAGGCAAGCATGGAGAATGTCTAAGATTGTCTTGCTCTATTCTCACAGATTCTTCTGATTAAAGAATAGATCTTACGAGCTTTATTATGCAATGCTGAATGAAATGAAAAATTTCCAAAATCAAGGAGACACTTGAACTCCAAAGTAAAAACATGCTATCCTACATACAGCCAGTAAGAAGAGTACTATGTGTTGCTCCTTTAAAATATGCACTGATGAGCGTTATAACATTACTAAAGGGAATCTGTCAGTGGAACCTACCATATTATTTTTCTCACTTCACTTATATAGCGCCAATAAATTCCACAGCGCTTTACATTCGCATAACTGTCCCAACTAGGGCTCACAATCTAAATTCTCTATCAGTACGTCTTTGGAGTGTGGGAGGAAACTGGAGAACCCGGAGGAAACCCATGCAAACACAGTGAGAACATGCAAACACCTTAGACATGTTGTCCTTGGTGGGATTTAAACCCAGGATCCCAGTGCTGAAAATTAACAATTCTAACCACTCAACCACCGTGCTGCCCTTTTATTGATATGTAGGTCATAGAAAGTTGAATCAAATAATACCGTAATATTTACAAGTTGATGTCTTTTTCTGAGATATCCACATTTTTGTTAATATGTAAATGAGTTATTAAAGTAATCCGATCATCGGGATCTTGCCTAGTAAATTACAGGCACTGACAGCTTGTAGCCATTACACTGGTTAAAATGAAACCTGGGTTGATTAAATCCATCTTGTGGTTGTAGTTTAATCTCTATTTGCAGTTTTCAGTTAAGGAGATTCTGATGCTCCGGGAAGGCCTCTAGACGGGTCTTTATTTGGTTCTCTGTTGTGTTCTGTCGGCGTCGCCTGTGCAGTAGCATCTATCGCTTACCGATAAATGCTATTGGGCATGCACTGCCATCTTGCTGCAGCCAAATATTTTTTTTTTGCTACAACAAAATGGCGCCGGCTCATGTGCAGTAGCATCTATTGTTTTTTGCTAAATGCTACTGCTCAAGTGCCGGCGCCATTTTGTTGGAGTAAAAAAATTTTTGCTGCAGCAAAATGGTGCCTGCACAATAGCATCTATCGGCAAGCGAGAGATGCTAGTGTGCATGCGCCACCACCATTTTGTTGGAGCAAAAAAAAATAGTGGCTTCAGCAAGATGGCTACTGTGCATACGACAATGCCATTTTGATGAAGGTAGTTTTTTTTTCAAAGCCAACACAATTATATGCAGTATTTAAAATAGGGGCCAAAAGGATCAGTGACCTGTCAGAAATGCCCAGAAGGAGGAATATGAGAACAGACCACCAAATAAAGATCCACCCCGGAGCACAAGAATCCCAATAAAGGGAATCTGATACCTATTGTTTTCGACTATAACCTGAGGCCACCGCCATCAGGGGCTTATCTACAACATTCTGTAATGCTGTAGATAAGCCCCCAATGTAACCTGAAAGAGAAGAAAAATGAGTTATATTATGCTCACCCAGGGGCGGTCCGGGTCCAATGGGTGTCACGGTCCGGTCCGGCGCCTCCTATCTTCTGACGTCCTCTTCTTTGCTTCCTGTTATGGCTTCAGCGTACTGCTCTGCCATGTTGAGGGCAGAGCAGATTACTGCAGTGCACAGGCGCTGGGAAAGGTCAGAGAGGTCCGGCGCCTGTGTATTGCAGTACTCTGCTCTGCCCTCAACAGGGCAGAGCAGGACGCCTGTGCCGGAGCCGCGATAGGAAGCAAAGAAGAGGATGTCATTGCTAGAAGGTGGGAGGTGCCGGACCGGACCGCAACACCCATTGGACCCGAACCGCCCCTGGGTGAGTATAATATAACTCATTTTTATTCTCTTTCAGGTTACATTGGGGGCTTATCTACAGCATTACAAAATGCTGTAGATAAGACCCTAATGGCGGTGGTCGCATCTTATGTCAAAAAAATAGGTGAGATTCCCTCTTTAACTGAAAACTGCAAATACAGATTTCTCCCTGAGGATCTGCCCCAGAGCTTATTTTATATGACATGGGGGAGATACAAATGTGAGACATCTAAACTAAGAGAACAGGCTGTCAGTTATTAAATGTCTCACAGTGGTAACGCCTCCATTCATTTAAAATAAGCGCTAGAGGCAGATTCTATGTCAGCCCATAGATTTTAATAACTAATTTACATATTAGGAAAACTGTGGATTGCTCTGAAAAAGTCATTGGCTCTCAGATATCAAGGTATCAACTTTCTATGACCTATATGCTCATATGTCAGACGGTTTAGGAGGGTTGAACCTACTGACAGGATTCCCTTCAAAAGAACCACCACATCAAACAATACAAGTCATCAATAAAACATCTGATCTTTACTCCATGATACTACTTGGAAAACAGGAATAAATTCTGTAATTTCCTATCAAACATTATTATTTTAAAGCGGTAGATCAATAAATCACGAACGCCTGCCAGGACAATATTAATTAACTTAAGAAAAATTAGTTTTATTTTAGCCAATTTCACAGCTGTATATTTTAGAAAACTTTACAGACTGTACACTTTATATATATTTATATATATATTTAATCTTTAGAACAGAAGCATAGGTCCAATGAATGCAAATACTGTACCAAACCAAGCTACAGGCAGACTTACACAGAGCAATTCTCTGGCAAGAATGGAAAATGGTAAAGTTTGAAGTAAAAAATGTAAAAACTGTACAAAAATAATGTGGATTATTTTTCTCCATACATTCAGCTACATTGCAAGAACAGATATTTTAGTATCCAGAGTATTATATATCTGTAGTCACAAACGAATGCTTCTCTCTGGGAATTGATGGCACATTTCATATATTTACAAGACACTCCTAAACTATACAGAAAAGTAAAATATATATTTGGGATTTATATAGTGTATCGATTAAAAAAGGCAATAGAATAGTACACTCCTAATAAAAAAAGGCAGTTTGGGGAGGGGATTTTGCAATTTAATAGTGTACCAAAATTAACTTATTAAATAAAATATATTCTAGTGAGACCTAATATTTATACATGTAAGAACATAAAATTATTTTTGGTGTAATACAGCTAGGAAATTTTACTCTGTAACTAAACAGCTATATAAAATTGCCTCTGAAGAATAAATGAACCTCACCCTTAAACACCAGTAAATCAGTGACCTATTAATACTGCATCACACAAAGGAAAATACCTTGACAGTGGTTTCATCATGCTAACGTAAAATGAACTAGACATGTTCCCGACAGTATATGAAGATCCTTTCCATTTTATTAGCATATGTCCTGAGTATACATACACTTTTTTGGGGGGCCTTGTTAAAATTCATCCTTACACAGATTTAGT